>NW_020954587.1:7946390-8458664 GCF_900497805.2 Vombatus ursinus | reverse complement strand
GATAGATAGATAGATAGATAGATAGATAGATAGATAGATAGATAGATAGATGATAGATAGATGAAAAAAGGAAGGAAGGAAGCAAGGATTAAGGAAGATTGAAAAAAAACCTTCACTTGACCCTACCAACCCCCACAAACTATTGCACTATAGCTATTTTAAATTGTTACCTGATAGGTTAGGATAGAGAATGAAAAAGAAGTTTATCCAACTGAAATTGCTTAGGGATTTTAATAATATTGAATGTAACAATGCAACTTATAAGCTGACCAAAATCTAACTTTAATACATTATCCCTTTTGAAAAATATATGGCCAATAATTTTTAATGACAGTCACTATGATGCACATATTGTTGTTTTTTCTTTTGTCACCCTCTGAGATCTCATTTATAGTTCAAGTAAGAATCTCTTCTCTTTCAATACAACATCATTCACATCTAACTCTGAAATAAGGGCATTAATTTACTTATGACCTATATGGAAGAACTCTCTACTGAATCATCTAAAAAAATTCTTGCACACCTAGACGTTTCCTCTAGAAATTTGTCATCCATGTTTTTTGTTTGTTTCTTTTGTTTTGTTTTGTTTTGTTATGTTTTACCTAGCTCTGCTTTGGTTTTCAAGTTATACTCAATCTCATTATTGCTGCTGCTGGATTAATAAGCATTTATCTAGCACCTGGACATTGTCCAGGGAATACATGTTATTAAATTTCTAGCAATTTGTTTCACATACCAATACAAAGACACCTCTGTGGCACCTAGAAGGTAGTTCCCTAAGTCCCTTCAAAAGTAAGATTCTATGATCTTATTAAGCTAAAAAAGTTATTTCCAGCCAGAAGTTAAGAGCATGTACACTGAGATGCCAATCAGAATCACAGAACATAATTAAATCTTAAAGGGACTTTAGAGATCATCTAGTCCAATTCCCTCATTTTAAAGATGAGGAAATGGAGGCAAAGAAAGGAGGTTACTCACCAAGGTCACCCAGATAGTAAGAAGCAGAGCTATAATTTGCACTTTGTTCTTCCAACACCATCATTTTACCAATAAGGAAACAAAGAACTGCAAAGTTGAAGTGATTTGCCCAAGTTCTAATGGGTAGTAAGTGCCAGACCGGAGATCCAAGCCTAGGCCTCCATCAAGTTCCATCCCTCACATTCTGGTTCTTCTTCATGCAGGAGAATTGCACTGGATTTGTAGTTAAGAGACTTAGGTTCTAAGGTTGGCTATGACTTGTTAGCTTGTAACTTTGGGCAAATAATTTAACCTCCTATGTTGTAAGGTTTCTTATATGGTTAAAAAAATAGCTGAGGAGTGTGTATGTGTTACAATTCCTGTTTGTCTAATTTCCAAGGAAGATCAAATTAGGTAATGGTTCTGGTCTACCAAGTGGATCCACGGATCAATGTAAACATGGAGGGAAGTCTCTAGTGGAACATCACAGAGCTCTGCCCTTGTCTAGTTATTAGAATTAGCTTTTTAGGCTTCTATGTAATACTATTTACTTGTATTAAGTTCCAGTCCACTAAAAGTCTTAGTTTTGTTTTTATTTTCTTAATAAAAATTACTCTCAGTTTCATATTTCCCATATCCTATATTTGTGAAGTTGATTTTTCTTGCAATCCATGTGGTCAGATTTTACATTTCCCCATTAACTTTTATAATTAAATTTAGTCCACTGTTTTTGCCTATTGAGGACTATCTGGATTCTGGTTCTATTATATAATGTATTAACTACATCCTCAGATTTGTGTCAAATGCAAAGTTGATAATCCTGCTTCCTGTACTTTCATCCAAGTCACTGATAAAATGTTGAATACAACAGGGCCAAGTTCAGATCCATGGAAGAGGGAAGAGGTGGGGGAGAGGGAGGGACACATCCCACAAGTAATCTTCTTCCAAGCTGGTATCAAGTCATTAATAAATATCCTTCAGGTAGAGTCAATAAGTTCCAAACCCACCTAATAGTATCCATGTCTGCTAACCTGAGTTCAAGTTAGTCTGGTTATTCAGACAGTTCCAAATTGTACTATAGTACTGACTAATTATACTATAATATACCTCTTTATTACCAGTCACCATTTCTTCATGGTCTCCACAAGAATGATATAAGACACTTCATCAAATGTTTTATTAAAAGTTAGATAAATTATATTAACAGCATTCATCTTATCTACCCAGCAATGACCTCTTACAAAAAAGCTCAATCTCATAAGACCTATTTGTAATGAAACCATGCTGTCTCTTTGTGATTACTGCATCTTTTCTTATATGATCACTAACCGTCTTTAATGATGATTAGAATTCTAGAATTTAATAAAAATATAAAAGAAAATATACCATTCTAAAATTGTCCTAGAAATAGAAGCCAAGTTCATTGGCCTATAGTTTTCGTATTCTTTTCTTGTAACTTTTTTTTTTATAATTGGGACTTTTTACCCTTCCCAGTTCTATGACCCAAGGGATACAAGTAATACCATCTTCATTTTTCATATAAGGTTCAGAGAAGTTAAATGAGTTGTACACAATCATGCAACTTGTAAGTGTAAGAGGTGAGATTTGATTCCAGGTCTGTCCTGATTCTGTGTTTAGTGCTGATTCCCCTGTACTATACTGCCTTTTTCGATAATCTGGGATACATGGTTTTGAGCATGGTGATTTGAATTCACTCAGGGCAACCAAAGTCACTCTTAGTACTTCTCATTTACCTGAGATTCCAATTCTATTTGCCACTTTTGTTTTACTCTTTTTAGTCTAAAGATTATTCTGCTTAGTAGGAATAACAGAATCAAAATAAGCCTTTGAATAGTTCTTCTTTCTGCCTGCTCTCTGTTGTCATTGACCCAGTTCACCTCAGTGTGTGGTTATAGCCTTGTTTTGATCACCTTCTTATCACCCAATATAGTTGCAAACATCCTTTTTGTTGTATTCAGCATTCTTTGAAAGTCTCAGCTCTTTAGGAGGTATAGTTACATTGAAACTTTCCTTATAGGACTATACCAAAATGATATGTATTCATCCTTAGTTGCCTATCTTTGATTCCACCTTGATTTGTAAGAAGTGATTTCCATAATCCTAATTCAATGATTATACAGGGCCTGGACTTCTTGATTAAATCAACCAGTCAGATTATGAACTAAGTCTCAACAAGGTTTCAACAATATCTCTATTGAATCAATCAATTAAAGCTAAAATAAGTACAAATGACCAAGTTAATTAAGTTGGGAAAGAGTGAAAGTCATTGGATAAAATGATGTGATGGTACAAAGAAGGTCTGGGAGCATCTCCAGTCATCCTGATCTATATCCTGCCACTGGACTCAGATGGCTCTGGAGGAGAAAATGAGGCTGGTGACCTTGCACAGCCCTCCCTCACTAAAGTCCAATTCATGTCCAATTACATGTCATGGCATCATCTTCCTAATGTCACAATCCTCAGCAAGAATGAAAAACAAACAAAAACAATAACAATAACATTGGGGTTGGATGAAGAGACTCAGTCAGGTTCTGTGAGACTTGCATGAAAACAACAAGTTAGTTCACAATTTGGCATCAAGTAATCTGGCAATCTAGAGGAGAAGGTGGTTCCAACCATGCACCAGAGAGGGAGTTGGTTCATGGTGGGGCAGGAGAGAGAAGGGAGAAAGCTTCTATCTCTTCTCTGCCTATGACCAAAGTATAATCCCATGAACTTCAAAAGGCAGAAGATTTTTGACTTTTCACTGGAATCATAGCAGTGTCCCCACTACAACAATGGTCAGAAGCTGTGTCTTCACTGGGAGCTTAGGACAAACTATATATACCATGTAATGGCAACTGCAGGGTTCTATAAGCTTTGTGAGTTGACACCAAGAAGGGAAGAAAAGGACTTTTGGTAAAAGGACTCCCAGGAGCTGGGAGTTATGCTCTCCCACAGCTGTTCCTTAAGCTCGAAACTTGTTCTTGTAGGAGAGTGCACCCCCTGTTTGGAGAGATGTTTTACTGCCAAATATTCTTACTATACTACTTTAGTGAATAAATACCTATTTCTAAAAGCTCATTGAGTCTGTCTAATTAATTGATATACACTGGTAATCACAAGGGAAATATATCAATGAGGGCTCATGAGTTATAGTACTAGAAACCCACCCTAAATCCATAAAAATTCCAGGGGACCCTGAAGGGAGACCCTTATGAGGATTTAGCCTGCCAGTGCAAAGGAAAGTTTGGGGTTGCAATCCCAGAGTCTATGCCATATATTCATGTCCTTTAAGTGTAAAAGTTTGTATATGAAATCCCCTCTCTTTAGAAATCTCCGTCTTGAAAGAAGAGCCATGGGAGGAAAAGATAGTGAGGTAAAGACAGGGACTCATCTGAGCTCTCCCCCAAACCCCCCCAAATACCTATTAAAATGACTCTAAACAAATACTAGAACCCACAAAAAGATAGAGTAAAACAAATTTCTGGCCCTAGACAGCTAGGAAGGTCAGCAGGAAAGGTCTATCAAACTAGGGTGAGAGAGGAGTATAGTACAGGCTGTGCCAGCACAGACCAGGCCCCAGCAAACCCAAAACAAGCCTTGGGGTGACCGAATCACTGGCAGCAATGGCAGTTTCCAGACCTCTCAACCCACAGACGCCAAAGACAACTTAGGAAGGTCAGCAGGCAAGATCTGACAGACCTGGGTAAGAGTGGGGCACAGTCTAGCTGCAGGTGGCACCAACACAGCCCCCACCACAGCAAACCAGGGACCGGCCTTGAGAGTGAATAAATCGGTAGTGGCAGCGGCAGTATCTCCTTCCAGAGTTCGCAGCCCACAGATGGTAAGGAGGTCAAACAACTGATCAGAAGGAGATTACAGGGATCTTTTTTGCACTAAGCAGGATTTGGTTGCTTTGCCCATACTCTGATCCAGGTTGCAGTCCTGGGTGGCACATCGTCCCACAGTGAGGAGGAGCACTAGCATAGCAGAGCTTGCCACCACAGTGGAGAAAGGAACCTCCTCACAGTTTCAGGTCAGAAAAGAGTGCTTGTGGATACTCACAGACCAGAGCACAGGCCAGGAGAGTAGAAAACATCTCTCTTCATATCATACCACCTTGGAAGAACTGAAAACTTACTAGAAGTATCTCTGAAAACAGCTGGACACAATCCCTGAAGTTTGAGACAGTGTGACCTCCACCCTGGAAGCAGAGCCCTACTTTAACAAATAGTTAAAAGGCAAGTAATAGGCTGGGAAAATGAGCAAACAATGGGAAAAAAACTCTGACTATAGAAGGTTATTATAGTGACAAGGAAGATCAAAACACACACTCAGAAGAAGACAACAAAGTCAACATTCCTACATCCAAAGCTTCCAAGAAAAAAACAAATTGGTCTCATGCCATGGAGAACTCAAAAAATGATTTTGAAAATCAAGTAAGAGAGGTAGAGGAAAAATTGAAAAGAGAAATGAGAGTGATGCAAGAAAATCATGAGAAAAAAGTCAACAACTTGGTAAAGGAGATACAAAAAAATACTGGAAAAAAAAACACTTTAAAAGCAGACTAGACCAAATGGTAAAAGAGATCCAAAAAGCCAACAAGGAAAATAATTCCTTAAAAGTTATAATGGAGCAAATGGAAGCTAAAGACTTTATGATAAATTAAGAAACAATAAAACAAAACCAAAAGAATGAAAAAATAGAAGACAATGTGAAATATCTCTTTGGAAAAACACCTGACCTGGAAAATAGATCCAGGAGAGATAATTTTAAAATTATTGGACTACCTGAAAGTCAAATGAGCCTAGACATCATCTTTCAAGAAATTATCAAGGAAAACTGTCCTGATATATTAGAACTAGAGGGTAAAATAGAAATTGAAAGAATCCACTGATCACCTACTGGAAGAAATCCCAAAATGAAAACTGCCAGGAATAGTATAGCAAAATTCCAGAGTTCCCAAGTCAAAGAGAAAATATTGCAAGCAGACAGAAAGAAACAAAACAAACTGTGGAGCCACAGTCTGGATAATACAAGATTTAGTGGCTTCTACATTTAAGGATCAGAGGTGTTGGAATATGATATTCCACAGGGCAAAGGAACTAGGATTACAACTAATAATCACCTACCTAACAAAACTGAATATAATCCTTTCAGGGGGCGGGGAATGGACATTCAATGAGATAGAGGAATTTAATGCATTCTTGAGAAAAGTCCAGAACTGAATAGAAAATGACTTTCAAATACAAGACTCAAGAGAAGCATAAAAAGGTAAATAGGAAAAGGAAATCATGAAGAATTTAATAAGTTTAAACTGTTTACATTCCTACATGGGAAGATGATATTTGTAACTCATAAGACCTTTCTCATTATTAGGGTAGTTAGAAGGAGTATATATAGACAGAGGGCAGAGGTGTGAGTTCAATATGAAGGAATGATATCTAAAAATGAAATTAAGGGGTGAGAGAGGAAAGTACTGGGAGAAAGAGAAAGAGAGAGATAGAATGGGGTAAATTATCTCACATAAAAGAGGCAAGAGAAAGCTCTTACAGTGGAGAGGAAGAGGGGGCAGGTGAGGGGAAGTGAGTGAATCTTACTCTCATCAGAATTGGCTCAAAGAGGGAATAACATACAAATGCAATCAGTTATAGAAATCTACCTTACAAGTCATTTCCCAATTGATAAATGGTCAAAGAATATGAGTAGACAGTTTTCAGATTAAGAAATTAAAGCTATCTATAGTCATATGAAAAAAATGCTCTAATATTGATTAGAGAAATGCAAATCAAAACAACTCTGAGGTACCGCATCACACCTTTCAGATTGGCTAACACAACAAAACAGGGAAATGATAAATGTTGGAGAAGATGTTGGGAAATTAGAACACTAATGCATTGTTGGTGGAGTTGTGAAATGATCCAACCATTTTGGAGAGCAATTTGGAACTATGCCCAAAAGGCTATAAAATGTGCATACCCTTTGACCCAGCAATAGCACTTTTAGGGCTGTATCCTAAAGAAATTCTACAAAAGGAAACACATGTACAAAAATATTCATAGCAGCTCTTTCTGTGGTGGGAAAGAATTGGAAATTGAAGGAATTCCTAACAATTGTAGAATGACTGAACAAGTTGTGGTATATGAATATAATGGAATACTACTGTGCCATAAAAGATGATGAACAAGCACACTTCAGATAAACCTGAAAAGACTTGTGTGGACTGATGCTGAGTGAAGTGAGCAGAACCAGGAGAATGTTGTACACAATAACAGCCATGTTGTGTGATGACTAACTTTGATAGACTTAGCTCTTCTCAGCAATGCAAGAATCTAAGACATCTCTGAAAGTCTCATAATAGAAAATGCTATCCACATCCAGAGAAAGAACTATGGAGTTTGAATGCAGATGGAAGCATACTATTTGTTCTTTTTTTTCTTCTGTTTTCTTTTGTTTCTTCTTTCTTGTGGTTCCTCCTATTGGTTCTAATTCTTCTTTACAACATGACTAATGTGGAGAAAAAAGAAAGTAAAGCACCTATTCACTAGTTCTTTAAAAAGACTTTATTTCTTAGCCAGTACCAAATAGTTTTTGATAATTATTGCCTTGTAATATAGTTTAAGATCCTAGTTTATCTTTTATTTACTATGGATACCTACATGTATATCTTATATATAATTATATACGTACATGTTGTCTTCCTTTGTAAGCTCCTTGAAAGCAGGGATTTTTTGCATTTTCTTTATATCTCCAGTGCTTAGCACAGTACCCAGTAAGCATGCTTATACATATAAGCTAATACATGCATATTGGTTGAAGTTCATTTTCAAATGCAATCCTCTTTTCTGCTTTCAAAGAAATCTCTTACCCTACATGGAAGTAGGAGAAGAAGGGGATAAGGTAGGGGGAGTAGAAGGGAGGGCAGATTGGTTGAGGGAGTAGTCAGAAGCAAAACACTTTTAAGGAGGGACAGTGTGAAAGGAGAGAGAGAATAGAATAAATTGGGGGAGAATAAAATGGAGGGAAATACAGTTAGCAATAATAACTGAAAAAATTTTGAAGCAAGTCTCTTTGATAAAGGCCTCATTTCTCAAACATATAGAGAACTGAGTCAAATTTATAAAAAATAAGATCCATTCCCCAATGGATAAATGGTCAAAAGATATGATCAGTGTTCCGATGAAGTAATCAAAGCAATTTATAGTCATATGAAAAATATTCTAACACTATTGATTGGAGAAATACAAATTAAAACAATTCTGAGGCACTACCTCATACCTATTAGATTGGCTACTAGGATAGAAAAGGTAAATGACAAATGTTGGAGGGGATATGGGAAAATTGAGACATTAATGCATTCTTGGTGGAGTTGTGAACTGATTCAACCATTCTGTAGAGCAATCTGGAACTACCCAAAGGGTTATAAAACCAGGCATACCCTTTGACCTAGCAATACCACTACTAGGTCTGTATCCCAAAAAAGATAAAAAAACAAAAAGGAAAAAAGACCTATATATACAAAAATATTTATAGCAGCTCTTTTTTGGGGGTAAAGAATTTGAAATTGAGGGGATGCCTATCAATTGGGGAATGGCTGAACAAGTTGTCATATGTGATTATGATGGAATACTATTGTACTATAAGAAATGATAAACAGGATGCTCTCAGAAAAGCCTGGAAAGACTTTCATGGGCTGACACAAAGTGAAATGTACAAAGTAACAGCAATACTGTAAGATGATCAGCTGTGAATGACTTAACTATTCTCAGTAATAAAATGATCCAAGACAGCTCTGAAGGACTTATGATGAAAAAGACTGTCCATTCCCAGAGAAAGAACTGATGGTGTCTGAATATAGCTGGAGCAGACTTTTTTTTTTAACATTATTTTTCTCAAGGTTTTTTTTTTATCTGTTTTCTTTCACAACATGACTTTTATGGAAGTGTTTTGCATGACTACACATGCATAACCTATATTGAATCGCTTGCCTTCTCAGTGAGGGAGTGTGGAGAGAGAGGAAGGGAAAGAATTTGGAACTCAAAGTTTTAAAAACAAGTGTTAAAATTATTTTTACATGTAACTGGGGAAAAATAAAATACTAAGTAAATAAATAACAAGAAAAAAAAGAAGTCTCTTCATAATAATTTGATTTGTCACCAGAATTTCACTCTTAAGACCATCCCATCCCTCTTGAACTGACTTTTTTTTCCCTAGAATTTTAGGACCCAGGATCTTTTCTCTGAACTCTGAAATTTTCTCTCCTAAAATCCAGTGAATATCACACTATGTCAAGTTTTCCCCTTCTTATCATGAACTGTCATATTTAATAAACAGTTTCTCCTAAGATTCCCCATCATTTCTACTTTAGCAACAAGTTAGTTATTTCTTATTGGGCAGAATGCATTTAATACATATCTCACAACAATTCTGTGAGGTAGATAGCAAAATAATTGTTACTATGGATTCAAATATAAAGGTTGTAAACTTTCTTCAGATCACTGAAAAATTCCCTTTGCCTTTCATGCTTCCTGGAACTGACATCCCTCACATCTCTGATTACTCTTGGTGCTAATTCTAATGGCTTCTTGCCAGGACGTGTTTCAAGTTTGTTGTTCTTATTTATTGCACCAGATGCTGTTATAGGGGAGTCGGGGAAACAATCCCTAGGAGAGATTTTATATAGAATAGGTTTTTCCTTTTCTTGTGCTAATAGCTACCTGCTCAGGTCACCTTGATTAGCAATTACCAGAATGCTATCTAAGACCTAAAGCTAATTGTTTGAGAGAAGTTCTTATATGGAAATCCAATTTCATACCACTTGCCTCTTCCTTTCTCTTCCCTCTGATCAGACTTCAGATTCTATCCAATATAGTCTTGCCTTTCCAATGATATGATCTATCCCCTCACCACTGTGGATCAATAAAAAGTTCCTCTACAAAACCAATATTCCCAGGAGAGTCTTAGCAAAGAAGGCAAAGCCCAGATTGGGAAAGATTTTTGAATTTAGGCTTTAAACACACACACACACACACACACACACACACACACACAAACACACACTTGCTTTCCAAACAGAACTACTGAAGGCCGAGTCAGGGTGGCCTGAATTTCCTCTGCAAGTTCTAAACAGAATTTTGGAAGGATTTTTGTCTTCTGAATTGAGTTCAGTAAGATAAGTTTCATAATTAATTCTAATCATGTTCCCTCTGATAATAGACAATTCAATTTAAATGACACATGATGCCTTAAGTTTGGTAGTTTTTCTATCTGCAACCCAGGATTAAGTGCCATGATGGGAAGCAGAGCTGGGAGATCATAAGTGATTAATGTGACATAGGATTTTAATTAGAGATCTCTGGATGTTGAAAAGCTTTTTGTCTTTTTCCTATAAAAAAGTAAACAAATACATATGCAAAGTTTGTAACTTGAATGTTTCAAATAAGCATTCTGTTATTCATGTGTTTAAGTATTTATTTATCTTTAGCTTAATATGTTAAAAATCAAATCCTAAAAACTCTGGCAATTCTCCAAACCACAACAAAGCTCATCTGTATGTTCTTTACTGAACTGTTCAAATGGATCTGTGATCTATTCCATACTTTGTTTCTTTACCCACTTTTAAAAAACAAACACTTATTCATCCATTTATTTACTTTTTTCTTTTGCTTTATTTTTGTGATTTTTTTAAAAGACCATCTGTCAGATTTGGGAAACAAATTTACCTATAAAGGAGCTTACGATCTCCATTCAAAATTTAGAGAATATTCATGATGCAATCATTGTTTGGATAATTTGAAAAGAATTAAATTATTAATTCATGGCCCCCCACACATGCTGTCTTCATTATGGAGTCCAAGCCATTGCTCAAGCTATTGTTCTCAAATAGAGAGAACATCCTTCTTGTTCTATCCAAATTCATTCAACCTTCAAGGTTCAACTCAAGATACACTTCTTCGCTCAGTTCTTCCCCAAATTCTCTATATCTTATCATTCTTCTTCTCTGAACTATCTTTCAAAAAAGTTTCATTGATCACGTGCTGTTTAGGATGGACTGAACACCAGCACCCATAGTTTAGTTTTGATGTTGGGACGAAATAAGGCAAAAAATCATTGAACGGTTTTTTGAAAGGAGGTTTATGTTGCTTTAACATAGCAAGGATATGCAACAAGGATTGTGGCATTAGATTCTCTGGACAGTCTCATGTGCTTATGCATTTGGTCAATAGCTGGGGAGGGTATAAAGGGAGAATCATGGTCTTCAGATATCCACCAAATCAGTTGATCTCTCATTCTACTTGGGTGGGACTTTTTAAGCACTTAGGTGACCAAGAAGTGTTAAAGAAGGCAGAGGTCAATCAAGTTCCAGGGAGAACTTTGATGCCTTTTAAGGAAAATTAATCTGTATTGAGGAAAAACAGGGAATCCTGCTTCTGTCATACCTACTTGTATAAGACAATGCTAGTTCCAAAGGGAGCCAAAAATAAATGTCATAGTTCTTAACCTAGCAGGGAAGATGGAACATTTCCTTAAATAAATGCAATACAAAATAGAATCTAAGTACTAGGAATCTAGGAATGTTGTTGCTTGTCTTTTGTTCTTGAAGAGGACCATAAGATCAGGAAGATGATGCCATGACTTGGAAGTGAATTAGATTTAAGTGAGAGAGAGCAGTGCAAGGTCACCAGACTCATTTTCCCTACAGAGCTATCTGGGTCCAGCAGCAAGATATAGATCAGGACTACTAGAGATGGCCCCTGCATAGGAATGTTAAAAACCATAAAAATGACAACTCATGTATATGGCACTTTGCCTTTTACAAAAGGTTTTCCTTTCAACCTCCCTGTGAGGCAGTAAGATCCATTTTATAGGTCAAGAATTTGAGTCTCAGAAGGAGTAGATGGCTTTCCCCTAAAAGACTGGAAGTTTCTTGAGTATAGGGACTATATTGTTTCTGTCTTTGTGTCTCTAGTGACTAACATGGTGTCTGAAATGTAGTAGAGTTTAGGGGCTGGACTTTTGACTTCACCAGTATAGAGAAATCCCAAATGAGGAAACTCTTCATCACTGCAGGTTGGCACCTTTTCTGCAACTAAATGGAGAACCATTTAGAGCACTGAGAGGTAGTGAATTGCTCAGGCTCACATAGTATATGTCAGAGGCAAATCTTGATTGACCCTAGGTCTTCCTGGCTTCCAGGTCAGCTTTCTATCCTTTGGCTTTTTATGGGCACTTAATAGATGCTTGTTGATGGATTGATAGATTGAATAGCATACCCATTGTCATGAAGCTAGGATGTGTTAGGGCCTAGTCTTGAGTCCAGTTCTTTTGCTTCCAAGTCTAGTGCTCAGAGTTCAGTTATTTCTGAATGAAAAGATAAGGGAAAAGTGCATGGGAGAGTTGGCCTTTGAGCTGGGCCTTGAAAGGATTTTTAAAATTTCAAAAAGTAAAATTATTGGAGAATGAGAAAAGCCTGTTAGAAATAGGGGACTGCCTATATCTTTTTTGTAATTCATTGTGGCATTTAAGACATATAGCTTGGCCATCATGCTTAATTGTTTATTACATGTATACCTTTTTTCTTTGAACAGATAGAGACTGTCCCCTGAATTTCTTCTTGCAGAAGTCTCTGAGACTTTCATTGGATCAGAGTATAAGAATTGTAGGCCAGCTAGGTGGTGCCACAGTGCATAGAGTGCCAGGCCTGAAGTCAGGAAGACTCATCTTGCTGAGTTCAAATTTGGCCTCAGACACTTACTAGCTGTGTCACCTTGGGCAAGTCACTTAACCCTCTTTTTTTGCCTCAGTTTCCTCATCTGTAAAGTGAGCTGGAGAAGGAAATAGCAAACCACCCCAGTATCTTTGCCAAGAAAACCCCAAACTAGGTTATGAAGAGTCAGACATGACAGAAAATGACTGAACAACATGAAAACTGTAAAATGATATGGTTATCGGGGTTGTTCTTTTTGCCCCTCTCCCTACTACTGACTCAGTGCCTAAATGGGTTTTCCAATATAAATATTCTTCCTCTGCTCTGAGTAGTTGCAACAAAAGGATCTGTAATTCTTTTTTTTTTTTTAGATCTAATCATCAAGACAGAGACAACACTGGCAAAATACCTCAATGATAAATCTCTCTCACTCTTCTCCAGAGATACTTCCCCTGCAATTATCTCCTCCTAACTGTGTTCCTAATAAGTACATACCAACTAGCAAATGTGTGTGGTTAACATTGTTTATAAATGTAAGGGGAGAGGGGAAAATCTATTAAGTAAATCATTGAAATTATGCCACCCCAGCTAAAATAAGTGATAAATTCCTATACTCTGATACTTTAACTACATGAGGATGCATCTGAATTGAATCCAATCAACTAAAGGCATCCTAAAGAAATGTGAAAAGGCCTTGCTCAGTTTAGATGTCTCTGATGAGTCACTGGATGAATTGGAGGTGATGGTGCTTAAGAAGAGTGTTGGGACTGGCTGAGGGAAAAGAATTACACCCTACAAGCCAACTAATAAAATATCAAGCCAATTCATGCCCATGAGAGAAGAAAGGAGCTCACACCTGACAGCAGACAGGAGGAAAACCACTTGTGAGGAACACAATCAATCCCTTTGAGGGGGTGGCATGGGAGGAGAGCACCTCAGGATGGGGCCTCAGCTTCCTTCCTACCTCTGTCTTCATCCCTGTTGGCCAGAGGACGACCTTGCAAATTTCAAAATGAGAGGATTTGGGACTTCCTAACTTTCCGTGGGAATCCTAATAGTGTTCCTAGAATAGTCAAGGACAGACTGAATCCAGATTCACAGCTCTACAAAGAACCCAGCACAAAACAATGTCATCCTTAAGGGGAGCATCTTGAGACCTCCAACAAAAGGGCTTCCAGAAGATGTTACTCCTTTGATACATGTTCTCTAAGCTTTCTCCTGGATTCTGAACTCATAGTCTCTCACAAACTTTTCTTTTCTGGGGAGGAGGTAGAAGTAAGGGCATTTTCTATCAATTCTTCTTATTATTACATCCTTCTAACAGCTAATGGAGCCTGGTTAACTAAATGTTATCAACTGATAATCATGGTAAGGAAGTGCATGGGCAGGGTTGGGGGTGGGGGGTTATGAGTTTTAGCACTAGGAAAGAAACTCCCCAACTTCTCCGTGATACTCCTAGAGCCCTGAGGTGATGTAGTAGTTACCATTCCAGGAATCTAATCCTGGATCCAATCCAATCCAATTCTATCAGTGGAAGAAGGAGTTAGAATAGTAATAATATTATTAGAATATATTATTACTGTTAATATAGTAATATAGTAAAAAAATTAATAATATAGAATATGTTAGAATAGTAATAATAGTATTCATATAGCTTTTTAAGGTTTGCAAAGTACTTTACATATACTTCATCTTATACTCTCAACAATCCTGGGAGGTAGGTGATAGTATTATCTTCATGTATAGATGAGGAACTAAGGCAAACAGAGGTTAAGTGACTGCCTCAGGTCACAGAGTTAGTAAATGTCTGAGTGTTCAGGAGGACTAGCTCCTCTGGTATGAGGGCTTGCTTAGCCCTTTTCAGGGCTGCTCATCCACCGTTAGTGTCTACCTCTCTCACCCAGCTCTCACCTGTGGCTCCAAGAAGCTGTAGCATGCACAGAGGCTACGCCCTGGTAAAACCATCTCAGCAGATGGGCTAAAACAGGTTGAAGGTAACTAACAGAACTCAGACCCATCAGTGAGTTGGTGGGGTGTTTACCCCAAGCACGTGAAGACTTCCCCTGGCAGAATGGGTAGATGAGAACCATTTGTTCCAATGGTCACAAAGGCGGCTGAAGGAGGGGCTGTGGAGTGCTTAGAGCTTGGTTAGACATGGAAGATGCCAAGGGCATCCACTGCATCCTAGGTCATCGCCAGTCATCCTGACTTTTGTCTTGCTACTGAACTCCAACAACTCTGGAAGAGAGAGTGAGGATGAGGACTTTGAGCAACTCTGCCTCACTTGAATTCAATTCATGTACAAGTCCTCTTTGAAAAACAAAGGATGAGCAAGAATTGTCTGAGACTGGATTTGAATTTAGGTCTTCCCAATTCTAGGTTCAATGCTCTCTTTACTCTGTCACCTAGCTGCTCCAGAACATAGAGCTGCATAAAGGAAAAGTAAATGTTTTAATCAAGGAACAGTAAATGAACTTCTTCATGACTAGGGGAAAGACTTCAGGCTCCCATTAGGGAGTACAAAGGAAGAAAACTCTAGTCCAGACCTCAGTCTAAGGGGTTTGAGCAACATAGCATTTGTCCCAATATTCTTTGTGTCCAGATAGTGCACTCAACCTCCTTTTAAGAGTCCTAGCCCTGCCCATTTACACTGGGTATCTCTTCTCATACTTCTGTTTTTCCATTTCCAAATAGCTTCATGCAGCCTTATTCTGTCTAATACTAGGGTCAGATGCAATCCTTCACTGGGGTACTACTGTGCTCTTTCAGAAAGATCGAGGACTGTTATCCAAGTACTTTCACCAGCCTTTCAATTTCTGTTTCCTTGTGACCTTAGACATCTTTTAGATAGGAGGAGGGAAAGCAGGGTCACCTTGGCAAGTTAACATCTTTTACTATGCTTAACTTTTCCTTTCCACAACTCTTGCTGATACAGTCCTGGGTCTCCTCAGTGAGAGAGCTAACTTATGGTGATTATTCAACACATTCTCCAAGTTTGCAGGCTAGTCTATAACCAGGCAATAGCCATTTGCCTAACAATCACCAATTCTAGGATTTAGAGTTCCCAATTTTGTTGTTGTTTTTAAATCCTATGCTCTCATTCTGGTATATGAAAATAAATGAATAGAGGTGATCCATGCCCTGGTCTGCTGACTACTCACCTGTTTCCTTGATCTTTTCATATATAAAGGAACTACTGTCAGATATCCTTTAAAAGTTTCAAAATAATTCACTCCAATAGACAAAGAGCTCACCATTTACAAGGTACAAATGCTATCTAAATGGGATTCATGGTTTCAATAAGATCATAGATAGAGCAGGAAGGGAAATTAGTGGCCATTTCATAGAACAGTTGCAATTAGCATTTGAGAGAGGATAAGTGATTTGCTTATGGTCATAAAGCCATACAGCTAGTGCAGCATCATGTGAATTACTCGGAATAAGCAAAACTTTTGATACGGTCTTGTTGATGAAGGTATTGGTCATGGATGTGCACTTCATTTGGCACTAGTCTGACTTAGACCTTGACCAAATGAAACTCAGTTGAGTTGTTTTCCCCACCATTAGCTAGTTCTCTATCAATGGAGTGCTGGATTTTGTATCATATATATCAAACTTTCTTTTGTTGTATTTTTAATTCCATGGTTTTTAAAAATGGATATTACTCCAAGGAAATGTGCAAAAATTGCAGCTCTTAAAGAGCACACATCAATGACTGTTAGAGATATTATTGTGTTTTTTTGTGGTGGGGAAGTCAAGCATGTCAAAGATTATTTAGCTACAATGAAACAGGATCCATCATATCAAAGGGCAAATAAATCAGTCAAAATTTTTTATTAAAATGCCAAGAATTGACAAACTATTGCTACAAAACACTCTAATACTCAGAAAACAAAAATTTTCAGAAGGACCTAGAAGCTAGAGGGGTGGTTATTGTTTCCTATATGATGTTGCATAGGCTTTTTGAAGTTGGAAGGGTATCAAAAGAACTATTAAATAATGTCTGTTAACAATTGTTATGAAGAAGACATACTTGTTGTGGACCATACAATACAAACAAGGGAGTACTTAAGATTGAAAAAGAGTCATTTTTGCTGATGAAACTCACCTTTTAATTCAGGATTATACTAAGACAATTATCAGAAAAAGTCCATGTAAGCCTAGAAGATCTGAGCATCCTTATCAGACGGTAAAACATCCTCCCTCAAAAAATGTTTTAAAGATTATTTTTAATCTCCATAAAAACACTTTTTTAAACTTTACTCTCATTTTTGCTTTTAAAATTTTTTAACTTAAAAAAAAATCTTAACATGGCCTGGAAGTCTTGTTCTTATTGAGAGAATGATGGATTCTGATAAAAATGTTTTGATATACTGAGAAGCAAAGTTATTCCAAAATTATAGAAATTCCCAAGTGGAGATGAAATATTGCAACACAAAATTACATGTTGTCACACATCACAAAATATTAAGAAATTAGTCAAGAGATAGAGATAAATACGCTTTGATAAACTGAGAACTCTCCTGATTTTAAACCCCACTGGAAACCTATGAGCTATAATCAAAGCTAGATTTGGAAAAATAAACTGTTTGTCTAAAGTACATTTAATATCCAATGTAATCAAAATGTGCTTTAGAGAATATGTTGAAATCGTGAGCCAATTGTGCAAGACAAATGACTATAGCAAAAGAAAGACATGTTGCATATTAAAAGCTTTTAAAAGATGTTTAAAGTTGTAGAGTTTATTGTAAAGATGTTTAAAGTTGTAGAGTTTATTGTACAAATCAATAAGTTTAGTTCTTTTACTTCATCCCAAGTAATTCAATTGTAAGAGTCAGAGACAGGATTTTAACACATCTTCCTGACTTCAAATTCAGCACTCTTATCTACTAGCCATATTTCCCATAATTTATATACAATGAAAGCAACTATATTATTTTCAAGTACAGAGAGCAACCAAAACTAGAATAACAGTATAGCCAAGTAAAGTTCCTTAGGAGATTAATTATAGGTCCTATTTAATTAATCAATTTACTTAATAAAGACTTCCTGATAATTAATGTACTAATTACTTATATGAGAATTTCTTGACAATAGTTTATTCTTTTAAATATTTTGAACATTAAATGTTTACCCTTGAATATGTTCTTAGCCTTTAATCTATAAGCCCTATGAATGAAGAAAATAGCTTCCTAGGCACTTGCATAAGCATGCTGACAATATGCCTATACAATTTCAACCTTCCTCAGGGCCCTGTGACCTCTGACAAGGGCCTACCACAAGGAATTGACAAGGATATTGTCAGAGATGAAGTAACTACTGGCCTGGAACATGGATTCATCATTCCCAATTACTTTGATACTCTCCATGCCTCAGACCTTGGGCGAACCAGCCACATGGCCTGGCACATGAGTCTTGCAAGGAGAGAACACTTACAGCAACAGAGAAACAAGCCCACAGGAAGAAACATAAATATGCATAAAAAACCAGACTCTAACTGCTCTACCCTGCTGTAATGAAGTTTTACCTGTCTCTTCTCTTTTCTTTGGCACTAAGAGGTTACGCATAAATAATCTTTCAAGGATACTTAGAAGCAATAGCAAGAAGGCCCTATTTTTTCCCCATATGCCTAGCAGGTAGTGAGCATACAAGTGAGGCTGATGTATTCTTCAGAAATATTAACTATAGCTGCTGAACTCCCAAGCATCTACAATTCAATTACAATGCCTTCTTAACTGAGCCTACATATACACCTCTCTAATATGTCTCTAACACTGTTAGGATGATACTTTTTATAAGCACTAAAAGCACCAGAGAGGTCACAAATATGCTAAGGAAGCAAAATATCAGTAAGCAAATCCTTTCTGAAAAAGTCAGTCATTTCTAAGATTGTCAAACTACTTAGATGTCCAGTAATCTAATTCTTGTTGTGACTGGATCTGTCACAATAAAATGAAGATTATATAGGAATCATTGATTTTACTGGGACTTTGTACAGTGAGCACTTAATGAAATATAAGAGAATATTTAGGAAAGAGTTAGAGTATGTGCTGGGATAAATGTTTTTAAATGCAGAGGCAATCCTCAGAGTCCAACATTTAGGTGGACGGTAGAAAATGTAGGAGGGGAGGAGGACAATGGGAAAGTATGATAAGCCCCAGATATTATGCATAATGGCCTCACCTGTCACCTCTGGCATCTACCATCCATGTGACCTTGTAGAAGTTACTTCATTTCTCTAGCCTCAATTTTCCCATCTGTAAAATAAGGGGATTGCAGGGCTTTTAAGGTCCCTTTCAACTCTGAAAGGGTGACCTGTTGTTAAGGACGTGAGAAAAGGATGGAAGGAAACAAGCATTTCTAAAGCACCAAACACTATGGATAATATTTTATTTGATCTTCACAACAACTCTTGTGAGTTAGGTGTTATTATTGTCCCCAGTTTATGGTTGAGGAAACTGAAGCAGATGGAGGTTATGACTTGCCTGGGGTCACATAGTTAGCGAGTGACTCAAATACCAGAAAATACCAAAAGTTTGAGTGCATCCCTCTATCATCACATCTGGCACTAATTTATTATGTGGGTGGAAAGCTCAAAGTTCTAAAGGTTCCAAAGATGCTAGATCAATTACTCAATAAATAAATTCTTACTTGAGCCCTACTATATACTGCTCAATACTATGCTGATTATTGTAAGTAATACAAAATTATAACCATGGTTCCTTCTGGTTTTAAAAGAATTTAAGATGAAGTTCAGGATTCAGTTCAATTCAACATTTATTAAGAGAGGTAGTGTGGAAGATACAAAGCTTAAGTAAAGATAGCCTTTAACTTATAGATTAAAAGAGGAATGTAACAAAAACAAGGAACTGTAATACAAATTAATATGTGATAAATGCATTGAAGTGATAATAATGACAAATGTGAGATATAAAGTTGGGCAAAAGATCATGACAGAACAGAGACATCAGAAAGTCCTCCCATAGGAATGGGTATTTGAGCTGGACACTAAAGAATTGGCAGGAATTCAGTAGGGTAAGAAAACATTCCTTGTATAGGGAAAAGTGACAGCAAAGTCATGGAAATGGAAAAGTTTGGGGCATTCATGATGGACTTCAAGTATACCTGTCATGAAGCCTGACTCAAGCTCATAACTTGTTAGTTCAGGTTTAGTATCGAAATGAAACAAACCAAACAAGAGAAGGAAAAATTTAAAAGATCAAATAAATAACTTTGATTATATGAAACTGAAAAAGCTTCTGCACAAACAAAATTAGTACACTTCAGATAAGAAGGGAAGTTGTTGGATGGGGAAAAAAAATCTTTGAATCAAATTTCTCTACTAATGGTTTGGTATTTTTACATAAACAATTCACACACACATGCAACTATCTATCATAGATTGCAGAGAGGTTAGACTCTAGAGACAAGAGAGAAAGTGGAGGTAACAAGTGCTTTCTTGATAAGTTTAGCTGAGGAGAGAAAATACAGGATGATAGTTAGTAGGTAACAATGAGTTTTTTAAATTTTTTTTTTTAAATGAAGGAAGGGGCCATGGTAGAGTAGAGAAAGCTGAGCTCTCCTAATATTCCCCTCCAAACAACTTTAAAATAATGCCTCAAATTGAATTTTAGAGTGACAGAATCAAAAAAAGAAGTCGGAGTGAAACATTCTTCCAGCCCAAGACAACATAGGAGGTTGGAAACAGAGGTCTGTGACATGGAGGAGAAGGCTGGCCCAGAGCCCATGTGGATAAAACACCAGTGGTAGGACTAGTGATGGAAATAGAAGCAGCAGCTTTGGGAGCTCTCATGCCAAAGGCAGTAAGGGGATCTGGCCACTGGTCAGAAAGAGATTACAGGGTACCCCAATGCTAGCTCTGGACAGAGGACCAGATACTATCAGCTCTATTGCCCATACCCACTTCTGGGTCATAGTTCAAGGGCAGAGAAGAACACTCTCAGTTAAGAGAGAGTAGAAGCCCCAAGGGACAGTATCAATTGCAATCCCAAGGGTTCAGGGGCCCTTCCTGGGTAAGGATCAGAGTGCAGGACAAGACAGCAATGATCACATCTCTTCCCAGATCATACCACCTTGGAAGTACCAAAAACTACCAAATCCCCAGAATAAGCTCTGAAAACTGCAGTGTGGAAGAAGCCTGAAGCTTGAAACAGAGCCCCACACATACACCAAGAACTGAGACCAATATTAATATAGAGTTTTAAATAAAGAAATAGGGTGGAAAAAAGAGCAAACAACAAAAAGGACCTGACCATAAAAAGCTACTGTAATAACAGGGAAAATCAAGACACAGGCTCAGAAGATGAAGAAGTGTGAAGGAAGGTGGCCTAACAGTACCAGATTTCAAACTATTTTACAAAGTGGAAATCATAGGGAAAAAATCTAGTATAGGCTAAGAAACAGAATGGTAGATCAGTGGAATTGATTAGGTACAGAAGACACAGTAGTAAATGACTACAGTGATCAAATCTTTAATAAACTCAAAGATCCAAGCTTTGAGGGAAAGAACTCAACATTTGACAAAGCTGGGAAAACTGGAAAGCAGTTTGGCAGAAACTAGGTATGGAGCAACATCTCACACGCTATGTTAAGATAAGGTTCAAATGGGTACATGATTTAAACAAAAATGATATGATAAGTAAAGTAGAGGAGTATGGGAAAATGTATCTGCCAAATCTGTGGATAAGGGAAGAATTTATGACCAAACAAAAGACAGAAGGGATTACAGGAAGTAAAATAAATAATTTTGATTACATGAAATTAAAAAGGGTTTGCACAAATAATACTAATGTAGCCAAAATCCAGAGGAAAATAGGAAATTAAGAAAAAATGTGTAGCAAGTTTCTCTGACCAGGGCCTCATTTCTCAAATATATAGGGAACTGAGTCAAATTTATTAAAAATAAGAGCTATTCCTCAATTGATAAATGGACAAAGGATATAAACAGGAAGTTTTCAGAAGAAATCAGTTATCAATAGTCACATGAAAAAATGCTATTACTCAAAAATTACTATTGTTTAGAGAAATACAAATTAAAACAACTGTGAAGTACCACCTCAAACCCGTCAAATTGACTAACATGACAGAAAAGGAAAATGACAAATACTGGAGGGGATGTAGAAAAATTGGAACACTAATACACTATTGGTCAAGTTGAGAACTAGTCCAACCATTCTAGAGAAAAACTTGGAACTATAACCCAAGCGTTATCACACTATCTATATCCGTTGACCCAGCAATACCACTACTACGTCTGTATCCTAAAGGGAGCAAAGAAAAAGGTGAAGGACCTACTTGTACAAAAATATTTATAGGAGCTCTTTTTGTAGTGGCAAAGAATTGGAAACTGAGGGGATGCTATTAACTGGGGAATGGCTGAACAAGTTATATATGACTGTGATGGAATACTATTGTGCTGTGAAAAATGATGAGCAGGGTAGTTTCAGAAAAACCTGGGAAGACATATGAATTGATGCAAAGTGAATTGAGCAGAACCAGGAGAATATTGTACACAGGAGCAGCAATATTTTAAGAATGATTAACTGTGAAAGACCTCTTTCCTTATCAGTACAATGATCCAAAGGACCTATGATGAAAAATGTTATCTACTTCCAGAGAGAGAATTGATGAACTTTGAATGCAGACTGAAGCATACTTCTTTTTACTATATTTTTATTGTTTTATTTTGTTTGTGTTTTCTTTTGCAACATGGCTAATATGGAAAAATCTTTTGTAGGACCTAACAAATCAAATTTTTTTAAAAAAATGATTGTTTCAAAAATTGACATGTAATCGGGAAATATATAGTGAAATAAATGAAATAATAAAATAAAATATCTTAAAATTTTAAAATTGTTAATTTTTAGAATAGTGAAATAAATAAAATAATAAAATAAAATATTTTTAAATGAGGGAGACTTGGGTTTGTTTATAGGCATAAGGGAAAGAGTCAGTGGATAGATAGAATCCTCCCTCCCTATCCCCACATGACCCATTCCATTTGAATGACTCAATCTAATAATGCTGTGTAAATTCTAGGTCACTTGATGTTGCTCCTCCCAGCTCCTGTTTTGCCTAACTCTTCTTATTCATTATGAGGTAAATCCTTTATTTTAGAGAATAGGGGAAGAGTAAAGAGAGTGCCCCAAGGAGCTATAGAAATGCAAAAAATAGATGGCAAAGAGGAATCAATTAAACATGAAAAAACCAGACCCCCAAAAAGAGAGCAGAGTTTCAGATAAAGCAGAAAATTTTGTTATTATAGTGTTGAATTTAATATTCACTTTTAAAAAAATCAAACTTTATATAATAGATGTTCTTAGTTTCATATATGAGGTGTTCCAAAAGTCTTAGTACAGTTTTAAGCTTCAATCACTTAAGCAATTGAACTGCACTGAGATTTTTGGAACGTTCTATGCAATCTTCTTTTTCTGTTCTTTGCATATTGAAACGTTCATGTTTATTGTAATTGCTTAGTTCATAACAAAAAAAGAAAAAAAAGTTGAGCTGGAGTGACTTTATGCTGCTAGGTGCAGTCTTCAAACAGGCAGGCCTGCAGTGAAAGCTACACCTACTTCATTCTAGTTCTAATGAGACAAAGAGAAGGATTTTTCCTCATTTCCAGAGTTCCAGCCCTGGAGTATATTGCTTCCCACATTGTGTGCTTAAAAATAAGGCCCTGCTCCCTGGAGTATTTGTGTGTGTGTGTGTGTGTGTGTGTGGATTATTTTCCCTGTTCTTTGGCTAATTGTTTTAGTTTCAATTAAATGTTATTGTTAAAATTAATTTTCTTTGTGCTACCTGCTAGCCTGGTACAAACAGAGTTTAAATGACCTTAGAGCTAAATTAGAGCTCAATCCAAATGAAGTACATACATTGTCTTATATATTCCAAATTGAATCTTCATGAGAAACCATAATTAAGAGGAACACTACACTTATATCTTCCATTGAGGACATATTCTTGCTTTTATCATTCAGTGTGCTTGGTATGTAAATGATGATGATGATGATGATGATGATGATGATGATGATGATGATGATGATGATGACAGCGATTTTTATCTAACCTTTAAATTTTACAAAACACTTTACATACATTTAATTTGAACCTCACATTTAAAGATTAGAAATATTGACACTAAGAATGGATTTATCCATGATTACACAGGTACTACATATCAGAAGCCTGGTAATACCAGCACAGAGTCTTACATACTGTACATGTTCATTACATGTTTGTCATTATCTCAGGTGTTAAGTATTAAAGGCTCCTTAAAGAGGAATGAGATTCCAACAACCAGTGGTCTATTTACACAACATTTCTACACTTGGGTCTCTATTAAGTAATCAGTAAAGATCTGGCAGAATTGAAATAATTTGCCTGTTTTCTCTAATGTTTGCCTCTTTAAGGGGAGAAACTATGCCTTATTCTTTGTATTCATTATCCTCCTTCTACCTCCCCTTACCCAGAACAGCTTGCATGTAGTAGACTTTCAATAATATTTTGTTGATGAAAGTCATAAAGAGGGTATTTTAAGTCTCTTGGGGAGGAGAGACAGAGAGAGAGAGAGAGAGAGAGAGACTTCATTTTACTTACCCCAAAATTCCCATGGCCATCCTGGGTCTGACACTTACCAGGTACAAAGTACTCTTCTTAGTGTTATGGTAGATTACAACTAGGGGTATACTGGTAAATGTTTAACAAAGCTTTCCCCCCCAAAAAAGTATGCAAGACACATACTTTAGCTTCCCCCCAAAAAAGTGTGCATGACACACTTTTAAGTTTAATCTACATCGTAACATTTCCCCATCATATTCTTAAGTCTAGACAATCAACGAAACAATAAATGAAGCCTTGATTTGTAGCATTTGCTGATTTCCAAGGTTTAAATGCTCATACTGAAAATTAAACTATCAGCTCTCACCAGCTGGTAAAAGCTGGCTCCAACACACCCCTGAACTGACATAAAACCTCAGAATCAGAGTTGAAAGGGACTTTAAAGGTCATCTAGTCCAACTCCCTCATTTCACAGATTAGAAAACTGAGGCCAAGAGAGGCTCAGTGACTTATATCCAGTTATAAAGAAAATAAGCAAGTAGGCCATATAGCTAAAGAGATCCAGAACTGGCTAGATGGTCAGATTTCAACAGAAATTGTTAATGCTTCAATGTTAACATGACAAGGGGTCTCCAGTGAGGTGGGGCTTCAAGGCTCTTTTCCTGAGCTGTTGACTATCCTTTATCAATCACTTGGATAAAAACACAGATAAAAGATAAAGGATAAAGGCATATTCTTCAGTTTTGCAAATGTCATAAAGCTAGAAGGTATAATTAACTCACTGAAAGACAATTAGGATCCAAAAAAGACCTTGACTGGATAGAGCTTGTCATTGCCCACTTGTTCAGTCATTTCTCAGTTGTGTCCAACTTTTCAGACACAACAGGACAGAGCAAGGGTCAATAAATTTTTTTCTATATATGTCCAATAGTAAATATTCAGACCAAGTGGCAGAATGAGGCATATTAAGTAGCTACTTATATAATGAAAAAATAGATTTCCATAATTTTTAGTGATGAAGTTCAAAATAGAATAATAATAATTATATACAATTATTTGTAATATAGATCTAACAATAATGGAATTCTTTGGGGGATGACACTTCATTTAATTAGGGTGTAAAGTTAGTTTTTCTTATCATAAAAATCTATTACCAAAGTTCATCTGTTAATGCATAATAAGATTTTATGTATTTCATCTTTGAAAATGTCTTTTTGCACAGATAGGTACTGCCAAATACTGATACCAGTCCATGAGCACATGATTTTAATTGAGCATAGTCATTGCTTGGAAGACATTTATAGAAATTCTATTAGATTCTCCTCTTCATATCTGCCTTTTATGCTGTCCTTACACTGTAAATAAATCATTAATAATTGAAAGTTAGGTGAAAGTTCCTCAGTTACACAGTTAAATGGATTGTGAAATATGGAAATTCTTTTGCATGTCCATTAAGATCTGAAAAATTCTACTAGAGCTGTAGTTTGAGCTTGGAAAATACATCCACTACAAACTTGTGTGGGAAAAGAGATCTTACTTCTTGTTTTAACATTTGATAATATGGGAAGCATACACTGTAAAGCAACTTGACATTACTTGTGAATCAAACAATGTCAGTTATTGTCAAATTGACTTTACTACAATATGTTTCACGTATATTTTGAATATATTTCACATATGTTTTGCCTTGTAATTTTAGGTTAAATTCATTAAGAAACATTGTCAAGTCTGCAGCAAAAATTAATTTCCAAAACTTTTCAGCGTTCAATGATATGCAGAGGCTAGATGTCTACTTGTCCACATTTATAATGGTTATTTCTTTCAGGTAAGGATTGAACCAGATGGCCACTGAGGCCTCTCAAATTCTTATATTCTGTGATTCTGTGAAAGAGCCTGAATTTGAGCCCATGTCATTTGACTATCAACACAGAGCGCCTTCCATTTTACCATAGGAGTCTTTGTTCTTGTCCTTTAAAGTTAATTGTGTAAATTTAGGGTAGAGTTTGGATGAATGGCACACAGTCACTCTAGGATGAGTTGGAATGGTTTGTTGATGTACTCTCCAGGGGAAAACAAAGAGCCACTGTAGGACTAGATTTATAAAAGGTTTTCAGACAAAGGGTCTGCTCAGGCAGTCATTACATCAATGGTGGGATCAGTTCAGAGAGCATGGGCCAAGAGCAGAAGAGGGGTTTCTAAAAATTAACCAAGAGAGCCTACTCAGGATGAGGAAGATGAAATTATAACTCTGCCTCATCAGCAAGCTTGCTGAAGAGCTTCGGTGGTCAGTTCTAAATAGAATTGGGTTAATTTAAAGCCTTAAGTGTACCACAAGTAAAAGAAGTCCTAAAAAAAACGGGTCAGTAGTCTCGTGTAGCTATCCAAGGGGCTTACAATCTAATTGAGCAGACAAGACATTCATAAAACTTAAAAATAATTGGAAAACCTTTTGAATGCATTATTTATCTCCTTTGCCAGAAAAGACATAGGGGTTCATTTGGACAAGCAGCTGGCAGTAAGTTTCAGAGTGATTTGGATTCTAACAATTCAATAAGGAGAAAAACAAAAGAGAAACAAAGATTCATCCTTCGCAAATTTTTCAAAGGAGCTAATGTAAATAATGGTTATTTCATTATTTATTCAATTACAATGGTGGGGGTAAGCTCCACTAAAATCTTAAGTAACGAAGAAGTAATAATCATCAGAAACATGAATAAGAAGGTTTAACAGTGACAATAGGGGGTGTGCACATTACCATTGGCTAGGAAATTGGTATCAATATCTACAAGGTTCCTTGAAATTTTTTTTTCATTTCATATTTATCTGAAAATGTGAAACAGGCTTTTATTCATGTCATCCTCTAATTAACCTAATACTTTAAGAAATCAAACTGGCTAAAATATTGATGAAATTTAATTAGTGATAAATGTAAAGTCAGAATCACAAGATTTCAGAGTTGGAAGGAACCTCAGTGACTATACCATCTCTGTCCAACCCATACCTGAAAAGGGATACCCACTATAACATACAGGTATGTGTATGTCTACACAGGTATGTCTGAATGCAGCTCACAGAGAGGAATGAATAAGATAGCTATAGAATCTCTGCCACTTCTATCCAAGAGAGACTTAGATTCCTGATTAAACAAAAATAAATCTAATCTCTACTTCATATAAAAGTATTTTATATACCTAAAGACAGACATCATGCCATACATATACCCCCCAAAAAAAGAAGCAGGAGAGCAGAGTCAAGAGGTTGGCCACTAAGTTTCCCTCAGAGAAGAGATACCAGTAGAATTACGTCTTTGTATTCCCCCCTGCCATACTGTTAGTCTAGGGGAAATTATTTTAGGTTCGAGTGCTTTTCCTGGTTATTACACCTTAATGGGAAAGAGTGACCCCAGGCTTGATTCCTTTCTCACCAAATGCCAGCTCCAGCTACACAAAAACTTTCAAACATAGTGATTAACAAATAAACCCATTCATCCAAGCGAATGATAAATGGAAATTGGAGAAGTTATACAGGTTAGAATATACCAGACAATACTCAAAGTGATTGAGCTCTCCCAGTGAGAATGAGATACCTCAACTCAACCAAGAGAGAGAAAATCCCTCAAAAATCACCCAAGGGGAAAATCTCCTAAAGTCTCTGGTGTTGCAAATGAGAAATAGAGACATACACAAGTACCAGTTCCTCTACATGTCAGCTTTTTCCCAGAATCTTTATCTCCCTTCCAGGACCTCACTTAAAGAGAATCTAGAAGAGTTAATCCTCTCTGGAAGCTGAAAGCCAGAAAAAAAATGTTCTTCATCCAAGCTTTCCTTATGGAAGTATGGAGTATCACATGATGATTCTCTCCACCAAAGAGGAGAGTCTTATGCGAATGCCTAGACTTGAACCCCTGATTATATAACCAAAAAGTGAGCATTAAGCTTCTGCTTTAAGAACTTGATTGAGGGGAAACCCACTGCCCAATGAAACAGCCCACTCCATCAAACCTGTTTACCCCTTTCCAACCTCTAGCCATTCATTACCATTGGTTCTACTCTCTAGAACCAAGTAGAATAAGTCTAATCTCTCTTCTACATGATAGCCTTTCAAATAGAGTTATCCCTTCCACACTGCAACTTTCCCCATCGTGGTTTCAAGTTTTGTGGAAGCTGCAGATGACATGTGAAGGCCAGAAGATGACACAGAAAAAGTTTAGAAACTCAGAAATGCATAAAATATGTGTATAATATTGTATAATATCAACCCAAATTTTACAATAAAATACTGTATACACTCCATAAAAGAAAAAGAAAAAATTCAGACATCTTCTCTGGTACAGAGGGCAAAAATATTTTACACAGGCTTTCCAGATCACAGGGGAGCTATGCCCCTAACTCCCATGATGTGGAAGGGATAACTGTACTTGAATACATGGCTATATGGTTCCCCCTAAGTTTTCTCTTCTCCATTCTCTCATCTCCAGTTCCTTTAATCAGTCCTTAATATAATCCAAATAAGGACCTTTCACCCTGGTAGTTGTTCTCCTCTGGATATTTTCCAGCTTATCAATGTCCTTCCTAAACTGTGGCACACTGAACTGAACATAATTTTCCAGGTGTGGCCTGATAAGGGTAAAGTAAAATAGGGCTATCACCTTCATATTTCTGGAAATTAGTCATCTAATAATGCAACTCAAAAATGCTTTAGGCTTTTTGACTGCCACATCACCCTGATGGCTTATGTCGATCTTGCAACATACTAAAACATCTAGATCTTTTACTGACAATCTGCCATCTAACTATTGTTCCTCCATCTTATACTTGTGAAGATGATGTTTTTGGACCCAAGTGTGAAACTTTACATTTATCCTTATTAAATTTCAGACTTGGTCCAATGTGCTGGCCTGTCAAGATTTTTTTTAATCTAAATTGTTATCCAGAATGTTAGCTACTCCACCCAAGTTTATGTTATTTACCAATCTGATAAGTACTCAATCATTGATCCAAATAATTGATAAAAAATACTAAACAGTACAGGGTGTTCAAAATATCAACTTCTCAAGTAAAAGGAGGAGATGTGACTAGATAGCAGTTTGTTTGTTTTTTTAAATGAGGTCTTTTAGTGCACTGCAAGTTTATTATGAATCAATAAGAATAATATGGTAGCCAAGTAAGTAGGCTTAGTTAAAAGAAACATCATGTTGAGAAGTAGAAAGCTTCACTGTGCTCTGCCCTGGTAAGATCACCTAGAAAACCATATTCAGTTCTGGTCATCACATTTTAGGGAAGATATTGATAAGTTTGAAAGCATTCAGGGCTACTAGGATGGTGAAAGCGCTTAAGTTAATGCCATATGAGGAATGATTGAAGGAACTCAGGACATTTAGCATGGAGAAATGAAGGGTTGGTGGGGAGGGAAGGGAGAATGGTAGTTGTTTTCATGTATTGAAGGGCTTTTATATGGAAGAAGAATTAAATTAACTCTGCTTGGTTCCGGAACTTGAAACAATTGAATTAAGTTGCAAAGAGGCAAATTTCAGCTTGATGCAAGGAAAAACTTTCTCCTAATTCAAGCTATCTAAAATTGGAATGGCCTATCTTTGAGTTATTAGTGTCTCCTTTATTAGAAGTCTTTAAACAAATCCTGCATGACATCTCAAGCAGTTGAATGTAGAAGACATTCTCACACTCGAAAGCCTTTGAGGTCCCTTCCAACTCTGAGATGATTCTGTACAGAGGAAATTCACATTGCCAAGAACACAGATCCATTAAAGTACTGTGCAGAGAATTTGAAAGTCAGGAAGAGGCAGCATGATATAGTGGATAGTGGTGGACTTGATGTCAGAAAGACCTGGATTTGAGGCCCTTCTTAGATACTGAGCTCTGCCAGCCACAGTGCCTCACCTGAGTATAGGTAGGTGGCATGGTGAAAATAACTGTGGACTTGGAGTCAAGAAGACCTGAGTTGAAATCTGGCCTCCATTACTAAATGTGTGATCTTCTTCAAGTCACTTTACCTCTGTTTTCCTCAGTTTCCTTATCTGTGAAATGGGAATAACAATAGCACCTAATAATAGGGTTGTTATGAGGATCAAATGAGAAAATAATTGTAAAACACTTAGCATAATGTCTAACACATATTAAATGCCATATAAATGTTAGCTATTATTACCTGTAAAAGGAGGATGATAATAGCACCTATCTCACAGGGCTGCTGTGAAAATCAAATGAGATAATATGTGTCAAGAGCTTTGCAAATCTTAAAACACAATGTAAGTGTTAGCTATTATTATTGTGAGCTGCAAAGAGAGTTGATGAAGAGTAAATCAGACTAAAAACTTTGTAGTCTTCACAGAACAATTAAAAATTAGGGGAAGGAAGACAGTATTACACTGGGACAGTAAAGAAGTAGTTGGCTTCGTGTCTCATTCCACATGCAAAATGAAATTCCACCATTCTGGTTGGGGAATAGTCATGAGGACTAAAAATTCAGCTAAATAACCATTATCAGCAAATGGCAATGCAACCATTTAGGGACTATGTCTAATAAGTGCCATAGGGTTTGATGTTACAGCAGGTCTATTTTAACTTAATGATCTGGAAGAGGAAATAACCAGCATTGTAATGAAATTGCAAATGATACTAAATTGGGAGGTGATGCAGACAGTAATAAAGATGGAGAAAGCAATACAAGATGCCTTAGAGATGTAAGAAAAATAAGAAGGGTATAATTAGGGCTTTAGTGTACCAAAAAACAAAGAAAGAAAGGAAAAAAAGAGAGAAAGAAAGAAAAAGACAAAAAAGAAAAATCTACTGCCTATCTTCCTAAGGCCAGGCAAGGATTAATATAAAAGCTCTTTTCCATTGCCCATAAAGATTCTAGGGTCTAAAAATTTGAAAGTCCAAATTGATTTAAGCATTGCATTTAATACATAAGTCTGGTTCATCTTAAGTGACTAATCTTTTATCATTTTGTCCATGTGGTAACTCTCACCACTAATATAATTTGTAACTTGTCTATGACTTAACAGATAAATCTTTGGGAATTTCCTGAGGCTGAGAGCCAAATGTTCCTCTGACTGCTTGTCTTGTGCCTTCCACCTCCCTCTGGGCACGGTGTGTTCCCTGAGGGAAGGCTGCAAGGGCTGGGGCAGGGCTTCTTCCATCTGTCCTAAGGGACTTCTCTCTGCTTAGGAAGAGTCTGCCACAAGGGGCTGCTACCTCATCTCCAGCCTCCTCAGGTGAGAAGAGGACTGATTATCTTGCCTTCCTTCTCTGCCTTCTCCTGCTGACCATAATATGAATGTCTTTCATCTGCCCCAAAACAACAACTTCCAACTTTGCCAGAATCTACCTCTTGCTGACAGCCTGATCCTTCATCTGCAACATGGAGAACATCTGGTATAATGACTGCCTTTCAGTCTCAGGCCTTCTATCTCCTACGCCTGTCCTTTGAGGGAAAAGAAATAGGTGAATCCATGGGGAATGGGACTTCTTTCTCCTGGGGGGCAGATTCAAATTTCATCCCCTGTTGCACTTTTTCCTACTGTGATGCTTTGGAGGGAAGAAGAGTAGTGAAACAGGACCTCCTCTCTGACCATCTCTGTACCTCTCATATCACACTGCACTTGTCTCCAACTTGATCTCCGGCCTGGGAAAGAGTAGTGGTACCTTCTACTCAATGATGAACATTCTCACATTGGTCATACCCTTCACATTCCAGTGATTATGACCCCTTATGTGTCATCAGTCAAATCCCACTCCCCACCCTGACCATCCAATTCCTTATTTCTCTTCCACTCCCAAAGTTTCAACCAAGCACCATACAACCATTGCATTATGCTCTGTGGAATGCCATTCCGTGGGCAATCAACTTTTCTTCATCCTAAAGCTTTTCCTCTGCCACTCCTTCCATTTACTAACTATTCCTGAAAGTTGTCTCCCCCCACCCCAGGTGACACAGCCTCTCTTCCTGGTATTGGCTGCGCCTTCACTCATTCTCCTCAGCTATGGTTTAGGCAGGGGAGTTGGACTAATCCTAGTTTCCCATTGCCACTTCCACTCTCCGTATCTCCATCACTCAGTAACCTCTTCTTCTTTGAGGTTCATGCCACTCGTATCTATTACCCAAACAAAATCTTGGTAGCTATTATCTACATGACTCCCAAATCACTCCCCTTCATTCCTCAATGAGTTTGGAATATAGCTCACAAATTTTCTCCCCTCCCCAACTCCTACTCTCATACTAGGTGACTTTAATACACATACCGACTGCCCCTCAAATACCCTCAGTTCTTCATCTGCTCACTTCCTATTCCCACCTTAGCTACTTATAAATGTGGTCATACTCTTGACCTTGGCATCACCCACAAATATACCACCTCAATATTCAAAAATTCCAAAATGCCTTTATCCAACCATAATCTATTGGTTTTTCACCTCTCCCTCTGCCTTCCCTTACAAAATCCTACTTTTTTTTTATCAACACCATGACCTCCAATCTCTTGACCTCTCAATTCTTCCCCGGGCCATCTCCCCTGCACTAACAACTCTCTCCTCTTCTTCCCATATTGACCTCTGGTGAACCAATCCAACTCTACACTGTTCTCTTCTCTTGAATCCTCAGCTCCCTCTTCATATCACTGATTACACCTAGGCAAGCTTCAGCTTTGTATCATCCCCATTATTTATTTGTTGCTTTCACTCCTATACACATGCTGCCTAATGAAAGTGGAGAAAATCATGCAACCGTTTTGACTTGACCCAATAAAAATTTGTGTTACAGAACTGCAACTAGACCCTCCCTGCTGCTAGGGAATTCTGTTATACCTCTTTATCAAATCACTTTCTTACTCTCCACAGCGGCTTGTCCAAAACTTTTCATTCTTCCCCCCACCTTCCATGGCTCCCACTCATTCTCAGCTGAGAACTTCGTCTGATATTTTATAGAAAACATTGAGACTATTCACCAAGAGCTCCTTCTTCTCTCTTCTTCCTCATCCATCATTCAGATGCCTTCTGCCTTTCTCATCCCCATCTCACATGATGAAGTAACCTTACTCCTTACCAAAGCTAATCCTTCAATGATGTTCAGACCTGGTCTCCTCCAACAGATTGCCTTATTTTCGATGTCTCCCTGTCTATTGCTCATTCCGCATTGCCCATAAACGTGCCCGTGTCTCTCTATCCTGAAAAAAACTTCATCCCAGCTAACTATAGTTCTACATCTCTTCTGCTCTTTGTAGTTAAGCTTCTCCAAAAGGCCATCTATAGAAAGTGCTTCTACTTCTCTCCTTTCACTCTTAACTCTTTACAGTCCAGCTTCTGACCTTACCATTGCACTGTTATTGCTCTCTCCAGTGTTAATGGTGATCTCCTAGTTGCCAAATTCAATGGCCTTTTCTCAAGCCTCACTCTCCTTGACCTCTCTGCAGACTTTGTCACTGTTGATACTTCTTGATTCCTTCTTTTTTTTGCTTTTTGGTGAGGCAATTGGGGTTAAGTGACTTGCCCAGGGTCGCACAGCTAGTAAGTGTCAAGTGTCTGAAGCCAGATTTGAACTCAGGTCCTCCTGACTCCAAGGCCAGAGCTCTATCTACTGTGCCACCTAGCTGCCCCTTGATTCCTTCTTGATACTCTCTTTTTTCTTGATTTTTTGGTACCCCACACTCTTCTGGCTCTCCTCCTACCTATCTGACTGCTCCTTCTCAGTCTCCTTTTCCTGTTCCTCATCTAGATCACACCCTCTGACTGTAGGTGTCCCTCAGGGTTTTGTCCTGGGCCCTCTTCTCTTCTTTCTATATTATTTCACTTTGTGATCTCATTAGCTCCCATGGATTTAATTACCATCTCTATGCTGATGATTCTCAAATCTACCTATCCTGCTGATTTCCAATCTCACATTGCCAAATGCCTTAAACTAAATATGTCCAAAACAGAATTCGATATCTTTCCCGTAAAGCTTCTCCCTTCCTACGTTCTCTTTTATTGTGGAGGGCAACACCATCCTCCTAGACCTTCAGGCTTGCAACCTAGGAGTCATCCTCAACTTCTCACTATCTCTCATCCTCCATATCCAATCTGTGGTTAAGTCCTGTTGATTTCACTTTCTCAACATCTCTCAAATGTGCTCCCTTCTGTCCTCTGACACTGCCATCTCTCTAGTGCAGACCCTTTGTAGTCACCTCATGCCTGGACTACTGCTATAGCTCATTGGTGGTTCTGCCTGCCTCAAGTCTCTCCCCACTTCAATCCATCTTTCTTTCAGTCACAAAAGTGATTTTCTTAAAGTGTAGGTCTGACCATCTCCAGGATCAAATATATAGAGATATAGATATATAGGTATAGATATATAGACATATATATATAATATAAAATATTTTATTTGGCATTCACATCCCTTTATAACTCATTCACCTACTATCTTTCAAGTCTTCTTGTAACACTTTATACTCTTCAACCTAGTGATCCTGACCTCCTGGCCATTCCATTAACAAGACAGTCCATCTCTGGAATAAAAATATTTTTCTACTTATTTCCCATACCTGAAACTCTCTCACCTCAATTCTACCTACTGTGTTTTCTTTAAGTTCTAACTAAAATCCCATCTTTTACAGGAGGGCTATTCTAACCCCTCTTAATTCTAGCCTTTTCTTCTGTTAATTATTTCCTATTTATCCTGTACATAGCTTGTTTGTATATTTTTATTTACATGTTGTTTTCCTCAGTAGGTTGTGAGCTCCCTGAGGGTAAGGTCTGTCTTTTGTCTCTTTTTGTACCCCCGGCACTTACCATAATCCCTGGCACAAAATAGACACTTAATAAATATTGACTGATTGATAATTTAAATACCAGAAACTAGGTGTTGAAAATACAAATACAAAAGTGAGATATCCCTTGCCCCAAGGAGTTCATACTCTACTGAGGCTGAGGCAGAATGGGGTTTGCGAGATGGATACAACATATTCAAAGACAAGAAAATATAGACTACATAATAACTAACTACATAATTCTTAAAATGATAACACTATCAACTGGGAAAGGCCTCATAGGAAGTGACATTTGAACTGAACACTACAAGGAAATGTGGGCTCTAATAGACAGAAGTGAAGAGGAGAATATTCCAGGAATTGACAACTGCCTATTCAAAGGCATGGAGACCAGAAATGTATTGTTGTATGCAAAGAATAACAAGTTTGGCTGGAATGAAGAGTATGTGAGAGAGAGCAATGTGTAACCAGCATGGAATAATAGGCTATAGAAAGATTGTGAAGGGTGTATCCTAGAACTAAATCCTAGACGTAAGTCATTCATGTGATGTGGACATGATTCTGTTTCCTAGAGGATACATGAGAGGAGCACAAGTTCTAGTGGTCCAGCTAGGCTGGAAAGACTTTGAGTACAGGTCCAGTGACAGCTTTTATCACTGGACTTTGATGACTCTGAAAGAGAGAGTGAGGTTGATGACTTTGTGTAACACTGCCTCACTTAAATCCAATTCATGTGCAAGTCAAGACATCACCCATGATTTTCCTTAAGTGCAGAATCTCCACCTCCTCCTAACTCAATAAACTCTAGTTCTTTTCTATTACATCTAAGATAAAATATAAACTCTTCTATTCAAATGTTAAAGTCCTTCACAATCTGGCCCCAACTCATTTTTTTCCAGACTCACTGCATGTTACTCCCTTTTTTGCACTTTGCAATTCATCCAAAATAGCATCCTCCCTGTCACTCACACAGGTCACTCCACCTCCCATTTCCTAGACCCCTTTGCACTGGCTGTCCCATACTACCTCAATGCAGTTCGCCCTTTACCTCTGCCTCACAACTTTCCTTTCTTCCTTTAAGCTCAAGTACCATGTCCTTGATTAAGACTTTTCATGTCCCTCACACCTGGAATGTTCTCCTCCCTCATCTCCTGCCTTCCCTGACTTCATTAAAGTCCTAACTAAAATCCCATCTTCTACAAGAAGACTTTCTCAATCCCTCTTAATTCAAGTGCCTTATCTTTCCTAATTATTTCCTATTTACTCTACACAGTTTGCTTGTATGTATTTGTTTGCTTGTTGTTTCCCTCATTACATTGTGAGCTCCTGGAGGGCAGAGACTGTCTTTTTCCTCTTTTTTGTATCCCTAGCTCTCAGTACCGTGTTTGGCACATAGTAAGCACTTAAAAAATATTTATTGACTTACTGATACCTCCAAATGCTCTTGCCCTCCATCCAAAACTACCTTTTATTTTCTTTGTATTTGTTTATATTTATGCTGCACATATTATAATGTGTGCTATTTCTCTTCCCCAACTAGAATATACACTCCTTTGGGTATAGGGACCATTTCATTCTTTGTACTTGCACCCCTAACACCTAGCACAGTGCAAGGCATATAACAGAAGCCGAATGAATATTTGTTGATTGATTGATTTAGATAGACTCTAATCAAGATCTAAAAGATGCAATTGGGGTTGCATCAGACTCAGGAGATGATGAAAGTTGAGAGTTTTCTCTCTTCTAAAGGGCTACTTATTGGGGTAACTACCAGGTAATAGATTCTGGAGTCATAACAACTCATGCAACTGTTTATTTACATACCAAAAGGTTAAAATTTGTGTTGGTGGAGGGAGTAACCATACCAAGGAAGTCATGGCTCCCTAAAGTATTGAAGTAGTAATCTTAGCTACGATGTATGTGTTTATTTGCTTCCTACTCACTGAAGATTTTGGAAGTGGCATTCTGTGAGCAAGATTGGTTTCTAAAAGTCCTTTAAAAATAGCTAAAAGAGTGCTTTCATGTTGCATAATTATTTGGGGATATATGCATATATACATACATATACACACATGTACATATGTATACACAGATGCATATGTGTGTATTTATGCTTATAAAAATTAGCTAAAAGTTCCACTGTACAAAGGCATGGTGTCATCATTTTGGCCAGATAAAATAGTTCCCAGTGAGATCTCACGTAATGCTGTTTGTCAACATGAGTTACTACGGTAGCAATGTCAGTGAAAGTTGCAATGCAGCAGAATTAAAACAGATTTTTGCCTTAACTCTGAAAAATACTGGTATGGTTAAAAAGCATACTACTATATATAAAATATAAAGTAAATGATTAAAATGCTACACAATTATTTTTACATCATGGAATTTTATGCATTTCTAGGTAATGCTTTATTTTGACTCCCATTTAAATGTGATTTTTGAATGAAGAAGAAAAAAGCTCTTTTTCTAAAAAAAAATGACAAACTAAGCTCCTAATTGTGTGTGTGTGTGTATTGTGTGTATACACAAACACATACACACGTATATTTATTTATGGTAATTTTGAAATGGCACAGCTGTTATTAAACAAATTTATGTGAGTCCCATCCCTCTGTCCCCCAATGGTCAGGAAAATAGAATATGTAGAACTATCAACTTAGGCTAATGCTACTTCTGTAGTCTGGATATTCATGAAATCATACATGAAATATTTACTATCCCCTCAGTTTCTTAAAATACTTTCCCTTCTCTGCTTAAGAATCTTCACTGATTCCTTCTGAGTTCATTCATTCACTCATTCAACATATATTTTTTAAACATCTACTAAAAGTAAAAAAAAATTATGCTAGACACTGAGAGGGATATATGGTTCCTGCCCTCAAAAAGCTTATAGTCTAGTAAGAGAGATAAGACATCTAAATATAGCAGAATGTATAGTATGATGGATAAATAAAAGAAGTATCATGAGCTGTGGCTGTTCAGAAGAGGGAAAGACTGGTTATCAAATTATGGCCAAAGTCAATGGCAATATTGTGGGGTGCCAAGTATGCTGACTGGAGTCTGAGGACCTGGGTTCACATCCTGACTTTGACTGATGCTTAATACCTAAATGACTGTGGCCAAGTCATTCCTTCAACTTCAGTTTCCTCTTCTGCCAATATGAGGAAGATGGACCAGATGACTTCCAAGGTCCCTTCCAGCTCTAAATATATGATCCTATGATCCTCAGCTGACATTCAAAAATAGTCTTCACATGGAATTGAAACCCAATATAAATCAAATGGTAAAAGAAGACATTGCCAGCTTAGAGGACAGCCTGTATGAAGGTAGAGAGAAAATAGCTGTAATGCCAAGCTTATGTGGAATATTTGGTATAGAAAATAGAGTATGGGATAATAGGAAATGGCTAAAAGGTAGGTAGGAACCAGCTAGGTGACTCAGTGAATAGAGCACTGAGTCTGGAGTCAGGAAGATCTGAATTCAAAGTTGGCTTCACACATTTACTAGCTGTGACACCTTGGGCAAGTAGCTTAACCTCTGCCTGACTCAGTTTGCTCTACTGTACAATAAAGATACTCATAGCACCTACCTCCCAGAGTTGTTGTGAAGAACCGATGAGATAATATTTATAAAGCACTTAGCACAGTGCCTGGCACAGGGTAGATACTATATAGATGCTAGCTATGATAATGATGACGATAATGATGATGGATTCAAGTCCCAGTTTTAACACCTACCTGTGTGACCCTGGGTAGGTTACTGGTTTTCTCTGAGAAGTTTTCTCATCTCTAACAGGGAAAAATAAAACCTGTATACTCTATCTTATAGGGGAATTGTGAGGAAAAATATTTTAGAAATGATAAAGCTATATTATTGGTAAAAGTAGTAGTAGTAACAGTAGTAGGTTTAATAGTCATAGTACTAGTTTTAATAGTCATAATAGTAGTAGTAGTAGTAGTAGTAGTATTCATAATAGTTTCAACAATCCTAGTTGTAGTCATCATAGTCATCTTAGTAGTAGTGGTGGTATCATTGTTTAAAGAAAAGATAATTTTGGTGCAGCCAGATGGCGCAGTGGGTAGAGCACCAGCCCTAGAGTCAGGAGGACCTGAGTTCAAATACGGCCTCAGACACATGATACTCACTAGCTATGTAATCCTGGGCAAGTCATTTAATCCCAATTGCCTTGCCAAAAAGAAAAACAAAAGAAAAGATAATATTCTGAATTTAGTCATCACTAACAAAAATAAATATCCAAGTAAATAAACAGCATTAAAAATGATTATATGTAAAAATATAAACACCAAATGATGTACTTATTTTTAAATTGTGTATGTAAATTCAACAAAATAATAAAAACCTCACACACAAAAAAGAAAAAGAAATATGGGAAGGAACTAGATCATGGAGGATTTTAAATGCCAAGCTGAAGAATTTGTAGTCTATCCTATAGGCAATAGGGAACCACTGTATATTTTTGAGCAAGAAAATGACATGGTCAGATCTGTGTTTTGGGGAGATTATTTTGGTTGCTATATGGAGGACAGATTAAAGAGGAAAGTGATTGGAGGCAAATTAAAGCTCTCCTGCTTTCCCAGTCACCAGTAAAGTGAAGCAGGCCTGTGTGCTTGCTCTCACATTTTTTAACATGATGTTTTCAGCAATGTTGTCAAGTGCTTTCAACAAGGATTAAAATGGCATCAATGTCAGCCACCACAAAGTATTTAAACTTGAAAAGGCTACAAGACAAGACTAAAGTAGAGGGAGAGTTGCTCTGTGACATTTTTTTTTTTTTTGCAAATGATTAGTGTGCCCAGTGCAGCCTCTGAGGCTGAGAGATGTGACAGATTACAGATTGATTCTCTGCTTCTTGTGCTAATTTTGGTCTGACAATTAACACCAAGAAAACAGAGGTTCTCCACCGGCCAGCATTGCATCATCCATATATTAAAACATTAGTTACAGCAAGTGGAGAAATTTTTAATACTGTGGCTAAATTCACTTACCTTGGCAGCATACTTTCCAGGAATGTATACATAGATGATCAGGTTGATGCACACATTGCCAGAACTAGCTCAGTGTTTGGGAGGCTTTGAAGGAAAGTGTGAGAGAGTAGAGATGATTAGGCTGCCTACCAAACTGAAGGTCTACAAAGCCAGCTAACCTTGTTGTACCTAGACAGTATACCAGCACCATGCCAGGAAACTGAATCACTTCCATTTGAATTGTCTTAAAAGATTCTACCTAGCAAGACAAGATACTGGACACTAGGTCCTTTCTTAAGCTTTCTTGGCTTTCTTAAGCCAAACATTCAAACTCTACTGCAGAAAGCACAACTCTTATGTGCTGGCCACAACTTCAAATGCCAAACAAACATTTGCATGAAAGAATATTTTATGGAGAACTCACAAGAGATCACACAGAGGTCAGAAGAAGCAATACAAGGACACTCTGAAGATCTCTCTGAAGAACTTTGGAATAAACTGGGGATCATTGGAGATACTGGCAAAGGACTGCTCAGCATGGTATGTCCACATCAAAGAAGGTGCTGTACTCTATGAACAAAACAGAATTGCAGTAGCTCAAATAAAATGTGAGATACCCAACTTGTGGTAGAGCCTTTTGAGTTCTTATTGGTCTGATCAGTCACAATCAGACACACTGTACATTGATCTCAACAGAGCAATGCCATTTTGGTCCTCTTACAGTATGAAGGACAATAGTCAATCAACAAGGAGGCTATACAGGGTGACTATTGATGAGGACCTTAAGGCAGTGTGACAGTGACTGGATAAGTGGAAAGAAAGGGACAAATACAACAGATATTGGATTCCATCCAGATTAAGACATTCTAAATCTCTAAGACAAAGGGAGAAAGACATTTCTCAAGCTTTTTGGATTCCTCAACTACCAGGAAAAACAACTTCTATTTGCAGCACATATAATTGGTGACCACTTCTATCTGAAGGATGTTCACTGCATATGACATGCTGGTCATTGTAACATATCCCTTGGAACATTGACTCCCCACTTTTCAAGAATCCTTAAGTCCCTTATGGCTCCCCTTGTGATTAGCTGTAAGAACTACTGGATCCCATTCATTTTCCTATACCTCCTGGATCATAGAGCCTCAGGAGATATGATGAAAGTGCTATTTTTATACCAACTCAGTTACCTCTTCTGACCTACTATGGAAGGTTAAATTAACTAGGTATCAAACACTCCTCTAATATACCTATAGTCACTCATACATGCTTGTTCACACACAAAGCAGTGAACAAAATCTCCTACCATTCTCTATCACTTTATTCACACAGCAACAAGGAATGCTATGCTTCCCTGTCCCAATACCAGTTAGTCAGTTAATAAGCATTTGTTAAGTGCCTACTAAGTGCCAGACGTTGTGATAAGATCTAAGGATATAAAGAAAGGGGGGAGGTAAAGGAGAAGAAAATAAGAATTTATATAGAACCTACTATGTGCCCTGTACTGTGCTAAGCACTAGGGATACAAAGAAAGGCAAAAGATAGTCTCTAGTCTAATGGGAGAAACTGCATGAAAACAATCATGTACAAACATGATAAAGACAGGATAAATTGGAGATAATCAATAGAAGGAGTGCACTAGAATTAACTCATGAAAGGATTCTCCTAGAAAATAGAATTAGTCTGGGATTTGAAGGAAAACAAAAGGTTGAGATGAGGAGGGAGATTATTCTAGGTATGAGGAACAACCAATGAAAATGCCTGGAGAGAGGAATGTCTCGTGTGAGAAATAGCAAGGAGGAAGCCAGTGCCAATGGATAGTGGAATACTTGGCTGGGAGTAAGGGAGGACTGGGGCAGGTTAGAAACATCTTTGAATGCCAGAGGATTTTATATTTGATACTGGAAGTGATAAGGAGCCACTGGAGTTTATTAAAATGGGGACAGAGGGTATCAAAGTAGTCAAATCTGTGCTTTAGGAAGATCACTTTGATAATTCAATGGAAGATGGAGTGGACTTGGGAGAAACTTGTGGCAGAGACATCAACCAGCAGGCTATTGCAGTAGTCCAGGTATGAGGTGATGAAGGTTTATACCAGGTGACAGTATTAGAGGAGAGGAGACATATAAGAGAGGGGCATGTCTATGGTGCAAGAGAATTGTAAAGTCTATTTCAGGGGCTCAGGGGACTTTTTTTCACAGTAAGAGGATAAGGTTACTAAAAGCAAGCAAAAAAGAAAGTAACCAAAGTGACCAAAATAAACTCAAAAGTTAGTTGGGCTAAAGTAAGATTTTCATATTCAGGGAGCCACTGGACTTGGAAGGAAGATGAGATCAGGTCGGAAGTTCACTCACTCTCTCTTTGGTCATCATGACCTCAAAGTTCATCAAATCTTTCACTAAGTGGACTGCAATTTATTAGAAGAAATTTCATAGGCCTTCAGCTTATGCTTCTGCCTCTTTACATTGACTGGGGAACAAAGTGAATGATAAAGCAAAAGAAAGAGAAACAAATAGGCATCTATCTTCTTACTCCTTATGTGTGCTCCCATCATTCCCTTGTTCATGTCTTCATATTTGCTTAGATGGAACCTAGAATAGTTCTTCATATGTAGTAGAAACTCCATAAAGATTGGTGGGATAAATGAGACAGTGAGTAAATGAACAAATGAATGAATGAATGAATGAATGAATTGGATTTTAAAATACTATGTTAGGATGAAAATTGATATCAAGAAGCAGCTAAGTGGTGCAGTGTATAGAATGCTGAGCCTAGAGTCAGGAAGACCTTAGTTCAAATCTGTCCTCAGACACTTACTAGCTATGTGACCCTGGGCAAGCCACTTAACCTCTGCCTCAGTTTCCTCAACTGTAAAATGAAGATAATTATAGTACCTACTTCCAAAGGCTGTTGTGAGGATCAAATGAGATAATGTTTGTAAAGTGCTTAACACAATGCCTAAAATATATATGTATATAATAAAATATATATAAATGCTCTATATAAATGCTAGCTATCATCGTTAGTTACGATAGTAAAGAATGTTTATTTTATGCCTTTTATTAGTCATATACTTAGTGAGGGGAATGTGACTTTTAGAAAAAAAGGTATAGTAGGCACAATGAAGAGAAGCATAGAAAACTTATATGAACTATTGCAAAATGAAGTAAGCAGAGCCAAGAAAACAGTATATACCATGATTACAACAATGTATACAGAAAGAACAGTGACTAGAAAACAATCTAAAATTAGTGATGCAAGTTTTCATAAGACTAACTGATAAAAAAAATATGTATAAGACAACAGATACCTCCCCCTACTCCTTTGCAGAGATGGGGAAATGGTCACCCTTTGATATGGAACGTTGCATATATTGTCAGATTTTTAAATATATTGATAGGTTTTGCTGTTTTATTTTTTCTTCTTCCTCTTTTTCTTAATTAAAAACACTGTTTGAAGAGATGGCTCTTAGGAAAGGAGGGAGAAGGAAGAATGTAAGGAGAACCTTCTGTGATATAACAAAGGATTTTAATAAGGTTTTAAAGGAATAGGTGGTTAGTTTTATTTTTTAAACTTATTTGCAAGAAAGGTTTATGTGATAATCCCAGTGGTAGTAACTACATCTACACATATCTTTTACAATATTAGTCATATTTGGTTTCCATAAATTAAAATTCTGTTTTGAAATGATTTCCTCTTCATTGTACAATGTGACATAATACACAGTACTATGTGCAGCAAGTTGGTGATCATGTAGAAGGTCATAATATATTTCTATGGCATCCGTAATATTTACAAAACCTGTTATTTGTACAGTGAAAGCAAATAAAGCCAGAAAATGAAATGTTGATTTAAATCTAAATTCTCATTTGAATCCCTCTGGTACTACTTATTTGTTGGAGAATCATTCTTCTGCATGGGACACATCTTGTCTAGGGCGTTCATCAATCTAAATATAGAATCACAGTATCAAATAGTTTCAGAAATGGAAAATTTGACTGTTTTTAAGTTATACTTGTTACTTCTAATTCTACCTTTTGGGTCCCAACAGAACAAATATAATATATCTTCCGCATGATGACCTTTCATATAAAAGAAGACAGTATTTGTCCCCTATACCCCCATTTCTTCTCTTTTCCAAACTGAACATTACTCTCATATGAAAAGATGTGAGGCCCTTAGCTAACCCAACTTCTTTCCCCTGGACCCTCTCCAAATTGTCAATGCCTTTCCTAAAATGTGCCTCCAAGGCTGAACACATTAATTTAAATGTGGTCTTATCAGGGTGGGGTATAGCAGGATTATTGCCACCTTCTTCCTGGAGGTTATCCTTCTCAAAGCAGTCTGAGATCATATTAACTTTCTTGACGGAAATATTTCGTTTCCATATGACACTGTGAAGCATTAGACCTTATCGATCATCTATTGCAACCTCTTCATTCACTTGAGTTCATTGGACCTAGGTTTCCCGGAGGAAATTCAAGTGAATGACTCAAGGCCACATAGCAGAAGCAGATTCAAACTCATGTCCTCCAATTCCAAATTCAATGCTCTATCTACTATGCCACATCATCACTGGAACTTTGATTTTTTCACATTTAGTCAACACTGCCACCAAATCCAATATTGGCTCATGTAAACTAATAGAAACATGTGCTTCATTTGCTCAGAACACTAACCCTCATGGAAGCAGTAACTTCTATAGGATTTTTTCCCTGAAAAGCTAGCTGAGAAATTAGTCAAAATATTAAAAAGTTTGATGTTCTTTTAAAAACAGAGGTGAAAAAAATAAGTCAAGGCTGCTAAGGTAGGATTGGGTGTTGTTAAGGATAGAACAAGAAAGTAGCTTAGAAGCCATTTTCTTGAATCTGAGAAAGGTCATCTTGTTTGTCTCTCTTCAGCTCCCATTACAGTCATTAAGAAAAAAAAAGTTCAAAGCTTCAAACCAAGTTTTTTTTTTATTACCCATTTGCTTGCCAGGAAGACACTACAACTGTAAGAAATTCCAAGGCACTCAAAATTTCCCTCCTTCAGTCTCCATTGATTTTTACAACATAATGTTCAATGAGCCTTTTCCCAACTACTGAGAAACCTGTTTTCTGCATTTGTGGTCTCACTGTACTTGAACTGGGAAGGTTAGTTAACAAGTTGATATATTTCCCATTATTTGATTATCAATTTTTAGACAAAATGAAAATGTATGTCTTTCAGAGAGGAGTAAGGTGAGTGGAGGTTAATTTCTTAAGACCATGAGATCTCAGTAGATTCAGAAGCATGTGCACAATTTCTAGGAATGCTGACTAATCCTGAAAAGATAATTTGTCTTATCCCAAAATAAAAGACTAATGCACAATTTGTACCAAGCACCACAAAGTTATGATTTACAAAATTTGACTCAAAACTATCAGGAGTTTTAGACTCACAGAATCTTCAGCTCAAAAAACATTATAAAGTAGCCAAGATCTGGGTAACTTGGAACTTATGATCCAATCCCTGACCCAAAAAAACATTCACTCAGAGGCATGTGTATGTGCATACGTACACACACACAGTTACACCTTGCAACAATTCAATTGAATTCAATTGAAACTTTTCTTAAGCTCAGTGAAAAGTGTTTCCTTAAGTGGAGGGGATATAAAAGTCCTCAGAGACCTTAGACTCATTAGGAAGACAGGATGCATGTAATAGTTCAAGAAACAGTAATACAAGATAGCCCCTAACAAATGCCAAATTAGTGATAGAGACAGTAATGAGAGAAATTCAGAAGAGATCACTGAAGACTGGTGCCATCACAAAGGCTTCATATACAAATACTTGCAGGCTAGACAAGAAGGACTTGAATAAATGGACAGGAGTAAGGTGCTAGTGGAAAGGGACATATTGAAGCTGCTAAAATCAGGGGGGTTTGGGGAAGACGATGAATGTAACAAGTTTCCAGAGTACATGGGGCAGGATAAGATAGAAAGAACAGGTGTAGGGAGGAGTAGCCTTTTAAAGAAAGGCCATCTAATTGTGTTAGACTGGAAGGATGAAGGTGAGTCATACTATTAAGATGCTTTGAAATGGATAGGGAGAGTGAATGAGGTGTTACTCTCCATAAACTAGGATCTTAAAATAGCTTCCAGGCAGGAATAGGTAGAAAATGGTGGTTTGACTGAGGCAGCAATGGTGAAAAAAAGTTTGAAACAGAAAATGTGAGAATCTTTCTTGCTATATAAGGATTGCTAAGCAACAATGAGCACCCAATGCAGTTCCATGACATTTTCTAGCATTGCTCAGTAGCCCAGGAGTCAGAGCAGAAAAAGTAGACAGTGGAACTATAGCCACAGTTTGGCAATGTCAAGGGGGCATTCAAACCCCTACCCTACCTCCAGCACCAGTGATAGCTGTAGTGAAATACAATCTAAGAAAGGATACAGGTGAAGCCTGAGTCATTTCTGTCAATGCTTGAGTGTTCTTTATGCCTATTATCTATAATGGAGAAATGCTACAGGCCTTTCTAATAAAATTAGGCTTACTGCAAAGACATCTATTGTTATGATAATTATTAAATGCTAGCTAGTATAATAAGACAACCAACAAACGAAGTCATAAGCATTGGCAAAGAAGAAACAATGCTATCTCTTTTTTTGTCAATGATTTGAGTACTTACCTAGAAAACCCTAGATATCAAACTAAAAATTGATGGAAATAATTAATAATTTCAGTAAAATATCAAATCATAAAATAAGCATCCAAAAATCATCAACCTTTCTGTATATTGCTAACAAAACTCAGTAGGAAGAGACAGAAAAAAAATCCATTCAAAATAACTACAGAATATATAAAATATCTAGGAGTACAACAATAAGATACATATAGGAATTACATGAATACAACTGCAAAACACTATGGAAATAAAGGAAGACAAATAATTAGAGAAATATTCCTTGTTTATGCTTATACTATGCCAATGCAATAAAATTGACAATATTATTTAAATCAATTTACAGACTGACACCATACCAATCAAACTTCCAAAGGGAAATGGAGAGGTGTAGGGTGGGGGAGGCAATGATATAATTCATCTGTAGGAACAAAAAGTCAAGAGAAATTTTTTTTAAGTGGGAATGAGGGGAACCTAGAAGTAACAGATCTCAAACTACAGTGCCTATACAAAGCAAAAATTCTGAGAACAATTTGATATGAATTCAAAAATGGAAAAGATAAGGTAAACCAGACCTAGCGGCACATAAAGTGACATAGAGTTCAATAAATTCAAAGTCACCAACTAATGAGGAAAGGACTCACTCTGTGACAAAAATGCTTGGAAAACTCAAAAGCAATATTGCATAAATTAGATTTAGATCACCAATTCATACCATATACAAAATTAAACTATACGTGAACATATGACCTAAATAAGAAAGGTTACACTAACAAATTTGAGGAGCAGGAAAATTGATATTTTACAACTATTTATAGAGGAAGACATCTTGACCAAATCAGAGAAAGAAAGGATCACAAGAAACAAAATGGACAATTTTGATAACACAAAATTGAAATGTTCTTACACAAACATAATCAATGTTAAAATCAGAAGAGAAGCAATTAACTGGGGAAAAACTCTTTTCAGCAGATTTCTCTGACAAAGGTCTCATATCTGGGTTATATAAAAAATTGCTACAAATGAATAAGATCAAGAGCCATTTTCCAATAGATAAATAGAAAAAAAATATATGAACAGACAGTTCTCAAAAGAAGAAATGTGAGCTATGAACAACCATAAGAAAAAATGCTCTAAGTCACTAAATAAGAGATTGCAATTTTAAACAACTCTGGGATTCTACTTCACACCTGTCAAATTGGCAAAGATGACAACAAAGGAAAATGGTAATTGTTGGGATGGCTGTGAGAAAATCAAGCACATACATGCATTGTTGGTGAAGTTGTGAGTTGTTCTAGTCATTCTGAAAAGCAATTTAGAACTATGTCCAGGAATTCACTAATCTTTTGATCCCTGACACTGACTAGGCTCATACCTCCAAAATACCAAAGGAAAGAGGCAACGCCAATATGTATAAAACTATTGATAGCAGCACTTTTTTGTCGAAGCAAACAACTGTGAACAATGAACAATGCCTATAAATTGAGAAATGATTGAACTAATTATGGCTTATAAGAAAGAAGAATGTGAATTATATAAATAAAAGTTACATTCTGTTAAGTAAGATTCAATCAGATTTATATCAGTGCAAAAGGTTCTGCTAGTAATTTTTTAAAGATTTTCTTGATATGAACCTAAAATCATCAACAAACATGAAAATTAAATATACAAGAGCCAGGAAATAAGATTACATATAAAACTATGAATCTACATGGAATCTCTTCCTTTCCCAATAAAAAGCACTCACTTGCAACAAATAATTATATTCAAGCACAGTCATTTTTCGTATTGGTTGAGGCTGAAAATGTATGTCTTATTCTGTACCTTATGTCCATCACCTTTCCACCAAGTAGTAGGAACCATGTTTCACTTCAGGGGCAATGTCAATATTTCTGCCACATTGGTGACTTGTTTTCTATGTCCCAGGTATAGAATGATCTCCCTTCTACAGGAAACATTGATCATTGAACACATGCCTCTCCACATTTCTGGTTGTGAAGGAGAATGATGGGTTCCTAAAGGAAACATATGCAAGGTTTCAATTGGAAATAAGAGAGAGATCTGAGATGAAGGACCCTTGTCGGGATGATGAGAAGGAAGAGAAAGAAGACTCTCAATCCAACTCTATAGAAACTAGGTATAAAATAGGAAGAAGAAGATTTATCTATGGAAGAATGTTACAAAGGGGTGGGAAGGAAGGAAAAGAACAGCTAAAAAAATTAGAGTTTAAAAATAGATTTGAGAGTTTTCCTGAAGAACACAGAGCTAGATGCTCTGAGGAGGAAGAAGGGTAGAGTAGAGCTTCAGAAGTAATTAGATGAAAGATTATCCAGCAAGGTGCAAAGGAAAAAGAGATGAATGGTTGCCGATTCCCCGCTCAGGGATACAGAGACAGCTATTTGTCAATAGCTGATAACAATATAGCAGTCTGTTGTCTTCCTAGAGCAAGTAGCCAAGATGTAACAAAGAACCTGCCAAGGCTTATCAAAACAGATGACAACAAAAAACTTCTGGTGATTCATGTGGGTGTGAATGACATTTCCAGGAGGAACTTAAAAAGTACTGCTAAGAATTATGAAGTTTTGAGCAAAAATCTGAAAACAAGAGGCAAAAATTGTTTTCTCACTGTTGCTCACTGAAGGCAAGATGCATGAGATAAGGGTTCCCCTTATCTTAAATAGGTATCAGTTTTTCCTAGAAAATAAAAAATAAAAGCTATCCTTGGAAATTACTTTGCCCTTGCCTCCTTTGAAGAAGCTTCTTGATCACCTAAAAGGATAAAAAGTCCCAGGTACATGGAATCAAGGTTCCTTCAATTTGATGGATTTGGAGAACATTAGAGTCACCATGCCCCGCCCTGCAACAAAGAACTTCCATGTGGTGAAGAGGGAAGCTGTGTCCGGAAAAACAGAGTGCCCTTGTATCTGTGCTACAAATTCTTCTTGTGTTGTGGTAAAGCAAATCTTTTGTTAACTACTCAATAACTTGTGAGTGTCTCATTTTGTCCCAACATCAATCCTGAACAAAAAGAATACTGGTGTTAAGTCCACCTCTAAGACATCACAGGAGAATAAGTTAATTTCACAAGTGAACAGCTACCTAAGAAGGTGATTTCTAAGAGTGGCATTTAGATTTCTGGATCATGACTTACAATGAGAGGTTGAAAGATTCCTAATCAGGGATGAAGTAAACTAAACAAAGGTTAATAAGAATGTACTTGCCATATAAATCACAAATCTCATTTTTAAAAAAGGATTAAAAAGAACAAGTAAGGAAGAGAAAGAAGACTTTCAATCCAACTCTATAGAAACTAGGTATAAAATAGGAAGAAGAAAGTCTCTAAAATGATCAGAAATTTACAGGAGAAAAAAATCCAAGAAAGATTCTTATAGTCAATTGATTGAATCAAATCTATTTACAAAAGGTCCAAAATTTAGGTAAACAAGAAGAGGGGAAAAAAAAAAAGTTGTAGCGCAAGGAGCCAATTTGACCTCATAGTTAACCTTGAGACTTGGTTAGATGAAGCCAAGCAGGACTATAGCTTTCGCTAGGCATGACTTAAATTAACAGACTAGGGTAAAGGGAGTGAGGGAAGTGACAGGGAAGGAGGGAGATGAAAGAAAGCATTGTATATTTAAATGGTATACTCCCATGAAGAAATACAGGAACCAAAAATATAACTGAGATTGAGAGAAGGGCAGAGGAGGGAGAAAGAGAAGTGATTGTTGTCATTGAGGTAAACACACATACTACTTGGACAGAAGGAGGAAATAAATGAGGAATTTTGGAAACAGATCACAAGCCTGGTACAAAGATACATAAAGCATTTACGTTACACTTACCACAAAGACATCATATAATAATGATAGAGGACGTCAGTTATCCAGAAAGCTGCTGGAGCTCTCTCTTTGCCCGAAAAAAAAGAACCAATAATTTTATCCTTCAAAAGATGAACTAAGGAGGGAAAATTCAATGCTAGAACTGACTTTCACTAACAGAAAGGAAAAAGGTTGTTTGCTGGGTTGGAAGAAACTCTTTTGGGGGACTGACCACTTCATCCTAAAGTTTGTGATAGAAAAGGAAATGAAATTGAGGCACAGTATAATACACATTCTAGATATGGGGAAAGTAGATTTCAAAGGGTGCAGAAGAAAGACAGGTAGGGCTAACTAAGATATTTTATGGGAAGTCCACCCATAAAGTATGAGAGATTCTCAAGAATGAAATTCTGAATTCAATTAGAAGTTATAAATTCACTCACCTTGACCAGTTTTCCATGTATTTTTAAAATACAAAATACCTTACATTTTCTTCTATTTTTCCCAATATTTTGACTTTGTTCTAATGTTTCTTAATTTTTCCTAAAATCATTGAGCTCTGTTCCATTCTGTTTTTCAGAAAGTATACTGCTCAGGTTATGTTTTCCAACTTCTGATCTATGCCATATATTCTCCTTACATTCTTTTCCTAAGAGCTCTAGTTCCTTTTACTTTAAATGATAATTAGCATTTATATAGCAATTTAAGGTTTGTAAAGCTCTTTAAAAATGTTATCTCACTTTATCATCACAACAACCCTGGAAGTAAATGATATTGTTACCCCTATTCTACAAATGAGGAAATTGAGGCAGGCAAAACTTAAGTGACTTGCCATAGTCACATGGCTAGCATCTAAAGTCTTTTATTTTATTTTATTTTTATTTTCAGTTCCAAATTTCTCTTTCTCCCTCAAGTCCCTCCCACACTCATTGAGAGGGCAAAAAATATATAATATCTATTATACATATGAAGTAATGCAAAATATATTTCTGCATTGGCCATGTTCCAAAAAATAGTAAGAAAAATAGAGTGAAAATATATATCTCAATCTGCACTCTGAGTCCATCATTTCTCTACCAGGAGGTGGATAACATTTTACATCATTAGTCCTTTGGAGTTGGGGTGAATCATTGCATTGATCAGAGTTACCAAGTCATTCACAGTTGATTATCTTTACAATCTCGCTGTTACTGTGTAGATTATTCTCTTGGTTCTGCTCACTTCACTTTGCTTCCGTTTATGTAGGTCTTCCCAGATTTTATAAAACCATCACCTTCATCATTTGTTACAGCACAATAATATTCCACCACATTCATATACCATAATTTGTTGATCCATTCCACGATAGACAAGCATCTCTTCAGTTTCCAATTCTTTGTCATCACAAAAAGAACTGTTTTGAATGTATGGGTTTTGTTCTTTTGTCTTTGATCTCCTTGAGGTATAGACCTAGTAGCAGTGTTCCTGGACCAAAGGGTTTTTTATAAATTTGACTCAGTTCTTTATATATTTGAAAAATGAAGCTTTTATCAGAAAAACTTGCTGTGACTTTTAAAATATTGCATGTCTATTTGTCCTCTTAGCAAAATATTGTTTCCGATTATTTCTTTTAATTAGGTCTATTTTTGCTTTTGCTTTAATCTGAAATCTTGATTGCTACTCCTGCCTTCTTTTACTTTAGCTAAAGCATAATAGATTCTGCTCCAGCCCTTTATTTTAACTCTGCATCTTTCTGTTTCAAATGTGTCTCTTGAAAGCAATATGCATTTTGGATTCTGGTTTCTAATCTATTCTGCTCTCTGCTTTTGTTTTTTTAATGGATGAGCTCATTCTCTCTTTTGTTGATGTAAGTAGTTAGAAATATTAAAATTTCCTGTAAGTACTGATTAAGCTGCCTCTCACAAATTTTGATAATTTTTCATTGTCAATATATTTGATGATTTTTTTGTTGTTTCTACCATTTAGTTTTGGATTTACTCATTTTTAGGATTAGATTATTTAGTTTTCAATTAATTTTAATCTATGCTTCCAAGGCCATCTATTGAATACAGTTTTAATTGTGCTACAGTCTAAAAAGGATGTTTAATATTTCTGCTTTTCTTTGTTTGTTTGAAAGGTTTTTATGCCCTGATACATGGTCAGTGTTTGTGAAGGTGTATGCACAACTGAGGAAAAGATATACTCTTTTCTATTTCCATTCAATACTTTCCAGAGATCTATTATATCTAACTTTTCTAAAATTCTATTCATTTCTTTAACTTCTTACTTGTTATTTTCTGTTTAGATTTATTTAAATCTGAGAGGGGTAAATTTAGGTCTACACACTAATATAATTTTACTGTTTATTTCCTCTTATAACACATCTAATATTTCCTTCATGAATTTAGATGTTATTCTACCTACCTGCCCTGATCCATAACCTCACTATTTTCCTTTGAATATGAACCTAGATCTTCTTTTACACCAAAGTAGCTATCAATGGTCAGGTTCTTTTTTTCTTTGTTTACTCATTTTTATTTTTAATTTGCCTTATTTTATTTTCAGCAGCTTAATATGAAGTTTTAATCCTGAGTTGTGGGTAATGCTGTCCTAGGCCTCAAGTCGTTCTAATTGTTGTTTTCTAAATTCTGTTTGGGGTGTCAACTTCAGGAATTCCTCTTCCTCCCCTAAGCCCCAGCCATGCTGTACTGAAAATGTTTCTTGCTCCCTGCGGAGTGGGCCTCACCAGGCTTCTGTTCACTCTTCCTCACCCACAGAACAGCTGGGGATCATATATGATCAGCACTGCTGGGCTTGACTTCTGGAAACAGCAGGGGGTCCTTCAATCTTTCTTCACCCAGCCTCTGCTATTTTTTATTTTTTTTTCTATTTTTTTGTTTTTTAGGCAATTTAAGTGACTTGCCCAAGGTCACACAGCTAGTAAGTGTCAAGTGTTTGGTCTGAGGCCAGATTTGAACTCAGGTCCTCCTGACTTCAGGGCCAGTGCTCTATCCACTGCACCACCTAGCTGCCCCTTCTGCTGTTCTTTAGATGAAAGTTTGTGAGGCAGAAGTTCTGAGATGAAATTTCTTTAGGCCATCAATGATGTGAAAGTTGAGGTGAAATTTCTTGAGGCCTACTGTGCTTCCTTCAGGGCCCACTGTTTGTTGATTCAGTGAAGTTGGCTTGAAGGTGTCTACACTTCACTCAGACTAAACCTCAGCCCCAAGAGTCTTCTTTGAGGTCCTCTCAAGTTTTCCTTTATCCCTTTATTTTTGCTGCTTTATGATCATTTCATGGTGATTCTCTGTTTGTGGAGGAAATCTGGAGAGCCTTGAAATTTCTGACCTACTCCGCCGTCTTCCCAGAATGACCCAAGCGATTCTTTTTTCCATACTTTTACTTGTTGTGGAGTTACATTTTCTTCTCTTTTAAATTTACCTCATGGACTTCTTTTAAACCCTAGTATTTCTTATTTGTATTCAGCATTTTCTCCTATTCCCTCATATCTCCAGGCTCAGCTCCTAGATTGAGACTTTGTGAAAGGGCCTGAATCTACTCCCTCAAAACATATGAATGGGTTGCACAGAGCCTTCTTTGTCCTGTTTGCTCTTTAATCTGGATACTATTGTGGCTGCTGCAGTTTTGGATTGCATGACTAGTTCTAGGTCCTGGTTCTCCACCAGAAATTCTGGCTTCCAGGTCTATCTTCAGGTCACTCAAAAAGAATTTTGACGTCAAACTTTCTCTATCTCCTTCTCCTTACATGAACCCCAACTAGGGTTTTTTATAGCCTGGATCAATGAAATTTGAAGTTAATTTTCCAATTCCTTTCTATAGCTCCTCATATCTTTCTCAAGTCACTACTACCATGGTGGTGTTTTTGCCTACTCATCATGACATTCCTTGATAACTCCACCTTTTCTCCTATGGTTCATAGTGTGGCAACATCTGCCACGTACCCTGCTTTGTGCAGGAATATCCTCATGCTTTCTGTCAGGTAGTATATGAAGATATATTTGTTCATGATAGATAAGCCACGTATCAGCTTTTAAAAAGTTAAGCTATTTTCATGTAACTGCTGTGACACTCTATCAAACTAAAAAGTGTTATTTGAGACTTCCAGTCTAAATAGGTGTATCTTCTTTCCAAAATAATTTTAGACTTGACTATTTTTGTCAAGTTTCATTATTTGGTTTAATTTCTAAAATGTACATTAAGTGAATATTTTCAATGACTTTAGGGTCATTAACTTTTTCCCCATCATATTTCAGTAGCTCTTCAATTTCATCTCTTATTGTATCTAATCTAACTATAGAGATAAAATTTTGTTTGTTTGTTTGTTTTATTGACCAGAACTGGTTGGGAATATGTAATTATGTGACTTACAGATGAGTATACAGTTGACAAAAGCAAAATGAAGCTCTTGCCTATAACTGGTGAAATCCATTTTGGTCAGTATTTCAAGGTTTCTAGGCCTTTGTAGTTAAGGTGGTCTCAGGGCAGATAAGAGTCACTATTGTACACCACCAGACTGGTATTCCTTTACTTTTAGGTTTCCCCCTTCCCCTCTACACACACACAATGGAAAATGGGTTGGATTTTGAAAGGGTTAACAGTATCATCATTATAATATTATTGGTGTCCATGGCCCAGAGCAACCCTCATGGAGCCTAGATTCATTGGGAGTGGTCTAAACCCAAAGAGAAGAGTCAGGCTTTTTTTTTTTTAACACTCTCTTGCACATTATTCCCCCAAACCACAGTAGAAATGTGGTTTATGATTTGGGTCTCTCCAATAGTGGGTAATGGGGTCTCTTCTAGAAAAGATTCTCAATGTGCAAGTAGATATTAAATGGAGGGTAGCAAATTATTTCCTCTACCAAAGCAGAAATACTTACAGTGTTAAAAAAAAAAACTCAAAAACTTGCATTACCATATATTTAAAACATGGAATGATAAACCATCATGATCATTACAATCTCTGCAAAAGGTAAAAGCAACTTTGTAGAACTAATATATTCCTCTTTCACCTTAAACTTATACTATCTAAGCAATTCACAAAGCTTGCCTAAGAATGCCTTTTAAGTTCAAGAACTTAAGCAATCTTGAATTCACAAGTCAGTCGCCAAGGCTGGATACATCCATTGCTCAGGACTAATCTTCCATGACTTCTGCTTAGCAAAAGAAACAAAAAGCAAAAAAAAAAAAAAAAAAAAGGCACAGGCTCACCTTAACAAACACATTTTCTCGCTACCATATGTCTGTAGCCACAATTGTTGCGGAGTAGGAGTAGGAGAAATATCTCTACCTTCACACAGTTTTGGCAGTTCATGAGAGAACTTTGCAGAGTCCCAAAGCAAAGTGCTCAGAAGAAAGAAAAGTGCAGGCTCTCAGAGACTCCTGAAGGAAAACCTTTTGCTGGATTAATTTTTAATCATCTTCAACACAGCCTCTAACACAAAGAGGGCAGCTAGGTGGCGCCATGGTGCATAGAGTGCTGGGCCTGGAGTCAGAAAGACTCATCCTCCTGAATTCAAATCTAGCCTCAGACACTTACTAGCTGTATGACCCTTGGCAAGTCACTTAACCCTGTTTGCCTCAGTTTCCTCATCTGTAAAATGAGCTGGAGAAGGAAATGGCAAATCACTCCAGTATCTTTGCCAAGAAAACCCCAATAGGATCATGAAGAGTTGGATACAACTGAAACGACTGAACAACAACAAATGAGTCACAGAGATGAATAAAACATTGCTATTTTGTCCCAAAGACTATGTTGTCAGTAAGAGACCAAAGCAAATGTCTCATAAAAAGGAGCCAGTGTACATAGTTATTACTCGTTACTAATAATTAATAATGACCCCCACAAAGTCAACACATTCTTTCTGTCACATGGGGTTCAATGTCAAAGTAAAGGAATGCCAGCTAGGACAAAGTATAGTGGAGGTTCTACATGCCATAAAATGGCCATGGTTGCTGTGAAGGTCCAGTAGAAACCTTGAAATGCTGAGCTATTGAACTCTTCAGATTCTACTTATTGGGTTAGCCAGCATGGTTATTGGGCAGAATGATGCAACTTCTCCTATGAATCTAAGAAACAGACATGAAGCATATGATTGCAAGTTACACATACTCAGAACCATCATTATAATCATCTTGACACAGAAAATAGCAGGACAAGTGGTACTTCTTCATATTCTTGTACCAAAAGGAAGCAAGATATGTCAAAACAAAACAGAAATAGCAAGATCTTGCCTGCTGGTAATGCCTAGGTATATATGGCACTATATGCCTAAATATCACTAAAATGGGCAAGTCGTGAGTATGTGTAAAATGGGCTGGAAATATGACTTTTTTAAATTATGCACCAGTTTGAAAGCAACAAAATTTGAAGCAGATCTTATCAGGTACAGGCAAGGACTCTGCATTGTTTTTTTTGACAATTATATCCCCAGTCACAGTAATATGAAAATGTATGACAGCTCACTTCAAGGCAATTGTAAGAAATAACTTCAATCCCAAACCTGAATTTTATTAAATAATAGTGGAAATCAAAGAATAACAAAACTAAAGAGGGAAAAAATGAAAAAACATGAAGCATTGGAAATCTTCACTTAGCACAAACTTGAGAAGTGCTGCTTAATAATGAAATGAAGGGCAAACATAAGGCTTATGTATTAAATAATTTAGAAAAGAAGTTGGGCATACTTAGACTTGAATTTTTGTTTTTGTTTTTTTGTTTTGTTTTGTTTTTTGGTTAGGCAATGGGGTTAAGTGACTTGCCCAGGGTCACACAGCTAGTAAGTTTTATGTGTCTGAGGCTGGATTCAAACTCAGGTCCTCCTGAATCCAGGGTTGGTGCTCTATCCACTGTGCCACCTAGCTGCCCCATAGACTTGAATTTTAAAAAGCCCCTTTCAAGTTTGATGGCAAAATCCAATTAACAGTCAAACCAAATACAAAGCCATTCAAAAAGCTGGTATCTGCTATGACCGTCATGAAATTACACCTTTTCCCACAATATTTGAGAAAATGTAAAAACAATTCAGAATGAGCACAAACAGTAAATGTTAGAGCAGCTGCCTCAATTAGGATGATATATGAAGAGGGAAGTCTATCTAGCAATATTCCTAATAATAGTGGTAGCACACACCCAGTGAGTGCAGAAGCAGTGGGACAGGGAATTCTTGGTTTTGGTATTAAGCTAGAGAGGAGAACTGAAGGAGAACCTGAGGCCAGAGGTACCACCACCCATACCCTAGGACTGGAGGTGATTACAAAAAATAAGTTGTTATAAATTTTTAAAAAATGAGCAGACAAAGGAGAAAGAATCAAGCTACAGAAAGTTACTGTAGGAATAGAGAAGACGGGGGTTCATCTTCAGAGAAGAATACTGAAGCCAAATAAAAGCCTCTCCCACCCCAAAGAGTAATGTCAAATGGTCACCTGCCCAAAAAGAATTCATAGAAGACATTATAAATTCATAAAGAATTCATTAAAAGACTTTAAAAATCAAATGACAGAGATTGTGAGAATTTTTTTTAAAATAAGGACAATCCAAGAAAAACAAGAAGATTATGAAAAGAAAGTTAACCAATTAAAAAAGGAGATTAAGAATCTTAATGAAGAAAATGGCTCCTTGAAAATTAGAATTGGGCAAAAGGAAGCCACCAAAGTTATGAGACCAAGAAACAATAAAACAAAATATAAAGAATGAGAAAATAGAAGAGAATGTGAAATATCTTTTAAGAAAAACAACTGATCTGGAGAACAGATCAAATAGAGAAAACATAAGAATAATTGGACTACCTGAAAGCTATGATCAAAAAAAAAAAAGAATCTTGATACAATAATACAACAAATAATTAAAGAAAATTGTCCTGAATAGTTAGAACAAGAGAAGAAAGTATAAATAGAAAAAAATCCACCAATCATCACCTGAAAGAGATTCTAAGAGGAAAACCTATAGGAATATCATAGTCAAATTCCAAAACACCCCCCCCAAGGATAAACTATTATGAGAAACAAGAAAAAAAATGAAATATGGCAATACCACAGTTAGAATGACACAAGACCTAGCAGCAACAACACTGAAAGACAACAGGTGTTAGAACACTATATACTGAAGAGCAAAAGAACTGGGGTTGTGGCCAAAAATATCATACCCAGGAAGTTAAGCATAATCCTGAACTTAAAAAAAATGGATGTTTAATGAATTGTTAAACTTTCAAGATTTTGTTTAAAAAAAAAACAAATGCCTGAACTTAATAGAAGATTTGACATATAAGATCCAAGAGAAAAATAAAGTACATATCAAAGACTAATTACAAGGGACTCAGGAGAGACTGTTTACCTTTCATATGAGGAAATATAAAATTATGTCTAAGATTTTTATTAGTAATTGAGTAGCTAATAAGAAAGATTGGGGTGAACCTGAGTATGATATGATTTGAAAAACTAAAACTGTTTAGGAACAGGGAAAAAGAATAATTATTTTATCCAAATGAGTTGCAAGAGGAAGAATTGACAAAGAGGAATTAGATGGGGGAGGAGGGCTGGTCGTTCTGGAACCCTACTTTCATCAGGAATAGTTTTAAGAGGGAACCATACATACATACATACATGTGTGTGTCCATACACACACACATATATAATCTTCTAAATTCAGAAAGAAACAAAAGACTAAGAGGATATGGAAGGGGGAAAAGATAAGGGAGGGCTTTTAGAGGTGAGGGTGAGAGAATAGTTTGGGAGAGGTAATAGAAGGGTGTTTAGATCAACAGGAATGGGAGGACAAGGGAGAGATCCTTGGAGGCCAAGTAGGTTAAGTAATGGGTAGCCAGCAGAAGTAAAGTAGAATCAGGGGTTTAAGAAATAAGAGATAAACACAAACAAAGAGATACACACATAAAATAAAGATTAAGAGTAGAATTTATTAGGGAAAAAATCAGGGGTAGTAGTCATGATCTCAGAAAATGTTAAAGTTAAAATAGATTTAATCATAAGAGAAAAATAGGGAAACTACACTAAATCAGCCATATTAATCAATATTGTTTTAGACTATTTAAAATAACTAGACAGCATAAAGATGGAATATTGCTGTGGTGTAGGAAATGATGATTTGGTGGACTTAGGAAAATATGGAAAGACTCAGACTTGTGAAGGAAGAGGTTATCCACCATCAGAGAGAAAGAGGACAAATAAGTATAGTAACGTCTTACATAGATGCATATAAATATGTCTCTATATGAGTATGATTATAGATATCTAAGTATATGTACACATATATGTGTGTGTAAGTATATGTATGTATGTGTATGTACATGTATATATCTTTGTGTGTATATATGTATATTTCTATGTGTATATATGTATATATTTACAAGTGGGAGTGTATATATATATATACATACATACATATTTTATATATATATGTACATATATATATGTCTGTGCTTAATTATACCTTCTTGGGGGAGAAGAGGAGGGAAGGGAAAAAGAAGAACAAAGTAAAAAGTACACAGCAGAAAACAAAGGAAAACTTACAAGGAAGCAAAGAAAAGATGGATAGTTCTGAACACAATGTGTAGTATTTATTATATAGGCTTTCTTGTAATGCAAATTTATTGCTGTATATTTTGAATTCTCTCTTATGTTCTGCTGTGCACATGGCAATGCTTTCTTTTCTTTTCTTATTTTCTATTTAAATGTAAATTTTTAAGTTACATTCTGTTTCTTTTTCTTTTCTTATTATATATTTAAATTTTTGTGTTTAAGTTTGAAATAAATTATTTTTTTAAAAGTATATGTAAAATTTCTGGTGTTCTATATTAGCAAAAGTGATCCAACATAACAAAAGAGCAATTTGAATCAAATACAAAACAAAACATTTACAGATTGTCGGTATAATGGATGATAGAATTGTTGGCTCAAGGGAGGTGATGTAAACTCTAGTTTCTCTCCAAAACTGGAAAGTGATGGAACCAGCTAAGATTCATAATTATTATCTCAAATGCTTCACAGTGATGCAACAATTACAAGCAAACCCAGGAAACTTTACCCGTTTCCTCTCTAATGTAAGTCTGATCTCATCTTTCTTAACAAAAAGCATGACATATTTATTACCAATAGATGAGAACACCAGTGACCCCTATAAATATAGAGCATTTTTTTTATTTTCATGGTTTTTATAAAGCATTCATAGCTTGTATCACTCAAAAAAACCTGTAACAATTTAAATATATGTATATATATGAACACTTATATATATAAATATACATGCATATGTATATGAAAGGATAAAAGAGTGGTGTGTCAAAACATCCAGGTCATTTGAAAAGCAGCTTATTATTGATTTGTGGATTATTGAACAATACATTCAAAAGAGCCATAGCATTTCTGTTACTTTTACTGATATTACAAAGCCTTTGATTCAGTTCCACCTTCCTGAACTGAAAATATGTATACATGTGTATATAGGTGTGTATACATATGTATACATATACATACATGCATATGTGTATGTATATTTTTTTATATATATATATATATATACATATACATATAATTTCCCAAGTTCCAAGCATAGTAAGAACATTAGGATATCTGATGTTCACATGGAAAATTCTTCTCTGTTTAATACATGCCATCAATACAATAATGTTGAAAACAACTGACATCAAACATGGTATCTTCCAGAATAACAATTTAAAATGAGTAGCTCTGCCTAACATTGTAGAGATTATTGCCAGTCCTGAGGAAAAATGAATAAGACTTTCAAGTCAAAGAGAGAGTTGTACCAAAATGATATATTAATCAACCATTTGACATATATATGAATGACATCAAGTTATGTAGCTCCACTGGGGGCCAGGAGGAGGGAAGCTACTTTATTCAGTGATATCAAAGTGTCATCTAGATAAAATAAGCATAAAATTCTTAATATGTGCGAAGGAAAAGTAGAAACTGAAGTCTTTGAACTTAAATCTAGAGATCAAATTGAACCAATGGATGAAGGCAATAATTTGAAATACCTTGGTCTTCTCTTGGCAATAAGTATCAATCATAAATCTATCAAGAAGAAAGCTGAGACTATGTATGTTGAAATTTATTATCATCCTGAAATTAAAACTCAACAAGAATATGTTTAGAATTCTAGATTATATATATATATATATAGTGTATGTATGCATGAATGTAGCATGTATGCATGAATGTGTATATCTTTGTTACAGTAAAATGGTTATCAGTGGTTCTAGAAGGCGTCCAAGAAGTTCCACATGCTATGTTAACAGGACAGAGTTCATCATCACAGGGTAGTGCTGGGCAAAAGGAGAGGGGACTAGTCCCGAAGAGTGATGCTACCACACAGGAATAGCAACAATAGAAGGGGAACAGATACCAATGGGGAGTAGCCTAGGAGGGTATTCTCCACTCCAGCTGCCCCAGCTCCAAAGGCTATTGGCTCAGACATGCATTAAGCCATACACTCTAATCCCTGGCCCCAAGCCACTTAGGGCTCAAAGTTATATAGACAACAGCCAACATGACATTAAGAGGATATTGCCTTGTTGACCTAGGAGAAAGGAAGTGGGATAGTCTGGAGCACTGAAATCAGGGTATTTTTGGGGGGTTGTCTAATTAGGATTAAGAAATGAGAGGCAGGGATCCAGGAAACTTAACTCTGTGCCACAGTAAGCAAGGGACTGGGGATGGGAGCAACATCTGGTCTCCAAGTCATTTGAACATTAGTATACGTTTATCTTGTTGCCTGAACTATGCTAGTCAAATCTTTTTGTAATAGCTTACAGTTACATAAAGATGAACATTTCCTTGCTCAAAAGGAGGGAAAAGATTGATAGATGTTCTTAGAAATAATTTGGAAATAAAGAAACCTCACTTGACCAAGAAACAGAAAAGCCTAAGAACTGATATATGCCTCTGGATTCACCAAACGTACCTGAAAGCAACTCATTTCCAGATAGAACCTGTGAAATGGCTAATATCTAAGAGGAATCAAAAAGATCTCCATTGGTGATCTCTAATATGTTAACAATAAAGCACCATTAGAATGACTGGGTCATTAAAAGAAACAGAGGCATTTATCATTTTTGTTGTTATTGTTTTTTTCAGTCACACCTGACTCTTCGTGACCACATTTAGGGTTTTCTTAGCCAAGATACTGGAGTAATTTCCTACTTCCTTCTCTAGCACATTTTTACAGAAGAGGAACTATAAATTGGTTAAGTGATTCCCCTAAGGTCAAATCTTACATAAGTCATATCTTAAGTATATCTTAAGTAGGTCATGTCTTAAGACATTAAGTAGGTGTCCAAGGCTGGATTTGAACTCAGGAAGATGAGTTTTCCTGATTCTAGGCATTTATGATAGCGATTCACAATCACTTCATTGCCACAAGAACTTACAGAAAGGTTATCTTTAAGGAACTCAGACTTATTCATTTGTCTTGACATGTGTTGCCACTGGACTTCAGTGATGCTGGAGGAGAGAGAAAAGCTGACGACTTTGTGCATCTCTGCCTCACTTAAATCCAATTCATGCACAAGTCAAGACATCACCCTCATGATGTGATTGTTCTTTTTCAAGAATGAAGGACAGACAACAACAGCAATAAGACTTATAATTGATGCAGATTCTTCAACAAAAATTCTTCAAAAAATTGTGCAATATATCACTCAGGCTAAAAAAATTTTATATCTATCAGATATTTAGAAAAACACAATCAGGTAATTAGACTTAATTATATTATATAGTAACTATACTAGAATTGCATATAGAAACTCACTATCATTTATAAACAAAAGACAGAAAATCCCCATCTTACCAAAAATACCCATAGGAATTTAACAAATAAATTGTATGGGCAACCAGAGAATTATTATAAATTTGTTACCCATAAATACTTACAGCACTGGTCCATTAAAAAAACTGAGAAAAAATTGATAGATATTGCCATACCAAATGCTTAGAATCTCCAAACTACATAGAATGAAGAACTTTAACAATTTAAAGTCCTAATAGAAGGAATTAATACTATATAAGAATAGGCTAGTGTAGATGTTATCTGTTGCCTTTCTACTACATGAGTTGTCCTGAACATGCTTTCAATGAGTCTACAGAGGACTAGCACACATTCCAACATTCTTATTTAATTACAAAAAGCTTTCATTTTGTCCACCTGCACAACATTAAATAAGACAGAGTGAAAGCAAGATAGTGACATTTCTATCTAAATCTCTTCAAAAATATGAGAACAAGATAACAATGACACTATTAGTGATAATCTCCTCAAAGCCCAACCCATGACCCATTTCATAAAGGAAGGGGTGGACAGGACCCAATCAAGCACAATAATGCTAGCAAGAGTGATATATGGACAACTAGGTGACACAGAGGATAGAGCTTAGGACTTGAAGTCAGGAAGACATCAAATCCTGCTTCAGATATTCATTAATTTTGTGATCCTGGGCAAGTTGTTTAATTTATCTCAGTCTAATTTATCTTATCCATAAAATGGGTTTAATAATAAGACTTAATCCACAAGGACGTTATGAGAATCAATTGAGATAGCACAATGCTAAATGTTGTTGTTGTTGTTGTTGCTGTTATTGTAACAGATTGTGCATGCCCAAAGACCACTGTGGTAGCTGTCAAAGATAAGAAAGAATCTTAAAATGCTGGACAAGACTTTGGTTACACCTCTCATCCCATGTAATAAATTGATCTTTTGAAATTAAGAAATAGGGTGATGCTGGGTTACAAGTTGGCCCTAATGAAATTGTTGTGATGATCAGTTTTACATAAAGTTCTGTGAAGTGACTGGTGCTACTGAAAGAAAAGATACCTTGAGGGAAATCCATTAATCAGTCAACATCTTCAAGCACCTTCAAGTACCAGGAGGCTAGTGTCACTGCATTAAAGAGTGTATGTCAGGGAGAAAGAAGTAAGAAGATTGGAAAGGTAGGAGGTGGTGAGATTATGAAGGGCTTTGAATGCCAAACAAAGCATTTTCATCCAGAAGCGTAACATAAGCCATATATGGATATCATTAAGGAAAGTAGAATTGCTGTTTGGAAGAAAGTGAATGACAGTGACAAAAACTTAGAGGAATTGGCATAAAAAAGGATTGAATTTCAAGTGAAAAGTGGAGCAATGATGGTAGAAGAATTGTTTGTAAATGGCACTTGTGAAGAAGGAGTAGGTCAATTCTTCATCTCCCAGAGTCATAGGGAAGGAAAAAAGTGAAGATTCCATTAGAAATGGTCACTGGTGGACATGGTTAGTGAATAATCAACGAGCATTTATTGAGCACTCTGCACCATGTACTATGCTAAGCAATGATCATACAAAGAAGGACAAAAACATGGGCCCTACCCTCAAAGAGCACATTCTAATTAGGGAACCAATATACAAAGTACATACAGATAAATTGGAAATAATCTCAAAGGGAAATCACTAGCTGTGGGATGGAGAGGGGAGAGGAGAGGATAAGGAAAGGACTCTTCCAGAAAATGGGATTTGACCTGAATCTTGACAGAATCCAGAAAAGTCATTAGGCAGAGAAAAGGAGGGAGATTATTCCAGGTAAGGGGACAGCTAATGAAAATGCATGAAGTCAGGAGTGTCATGTGGGAAGAAAGTCAAATTAGCCAAAATTGCTAGATCACATAGTACGTGGAGGGGAATAAAATATAGCAGACTAGAAAAACAAGAAAGGGCCAGGTTATGAAGGGATTACAATGCCAAACAGGATTATATTCAACTTTAGAAGCAATAGAAGCCAAATGATGTCATTTGATAGTTAAGATGAAGAAGGCCCATAGAAGAAAAGGTGAACATTTAGAAATGTTTTACCATAAAGAGCAGGGTTAGAAGATGGGGAATGGGGGAATTAGCATGAGATGTAGTTGAACTCAAATAGAGTAAGATTTCAATAGAAGTTAAAGTTGGACTGCACAGGAGGGGGCGGAGCCAAGATGGTGGAGTGAAAGCAGTGACTGTCTTGAGCTCTCTCCCAAAACACTCCAAATACCTAAAAAAATGGCTCTAAACAAATTCTAAAGCAGCAGAACCCACAAAAAGACAGAGTGAAACAAATTCCCAGCCAAAGACAGCCTAAATGGTTGATCAGAAAGGTATATCGCGCCAGGCTGGGAGAGGAGTGCAGTGCAGCATGGGTGCATAGGCCACAGTGATCCCGGAGCAGGCCTCAGAAGACTGAATCGTGGGCAGCTGTGGTGGTTTCCAGACTTCTCAACCCCTGAATGTCAAAGACAACTTAGAAGGTCAGTGGGAAAAGTCTGTGACTGTGGTGAGAAAAGAACTAGGTCTCAGCCACAAGTCTTGAACGCGGCCCGGGGCCGTGGCTTTTTCCTGAGCTTCAGGCCCACAGACTGAGTGGAAATCGAGTGGCTGATCAGAGGGGAATTGTAGGGATCTCTTTGCCAGTGCTGAGGCAGAAATCTCTTGCTTTACCAGTGCTTGGATCTAGGTCACAGTTCTGAGGGGCGGTCCTGGGGCGAGGAGGATCACTGGTGCTGTGGAGCTTGTTGTGGTGGTGGAGAGAAAACACCTCGCCCCTTATCATAGCACCTTGGAAGAACTGAAAATTTACAGGTCCCTAGAAGTATCTCTGAAAACAGCTGAACAAACCCCCAAAGCTTGAGACAGTACACTCTTCACATTGGAAGCAGACTTTTACCTTAACAAAGAATTGAAAACTCAAGTAATTGGCCGGGATCATGAATAAGCAGCACAAAAAGAGTCAGACTATATTATCTTACTTTGGTGACAAAGAAGATCAAAACATACAACCAGAAGAAGACAACAAAGCCAAGGCTCCCAAAACCTCCAAGAAAAATTTGAATCAGTCCCAGGCCTTGGAAGAGCTCAAAAGAGATTTTGAGAAGCAAGTAAGAGAAGTAGAGGAAAAACTAAGAGTGATGCAAGAAAATCATGAAAAACAAGTCAACAGCTTGCTAAAAGAGACCCAAAAAAATACTGAAGAAAATAACACCTTAAAAAATAGCCTAACCCAAATGGCAAAAGAGGTCCAAAAAGCCAGTGATGAGAAGAATGCCCTAAAGAGCAAAATTGGCCAAATGGAAAAGGAAGTCCAAAAGATTACTGAAGAAAATACTTCCTTAAAAATTAGAATAGAGCAATTGGAAGCTAGTGACTTTATGAGAAATCAAGACACTGTAAAACAAATCCAAAAGAATGAAAAATTAGAAAACAATGTGAAATATCTCATTGGAAAAACAACTGACCTGGAAAATAGATCCAGGAGAGAGAATTTAAAAATTATTAGACTATCTGAAAGCCATGATCAAAAAAAGAGCCTAGACATCATCTTCCAAGAAATTATCCAGGAAAACTGTCCTGATATTTTAGAACCAGAGGGCAAAATAGAAATTGAAAGAATCCACCGATCTCCTCCTGAAAGAGATCCCCAAAGGAAAACTCCTAGGAATATTGTAGCCAAATTCCAGAGTTCCCAGGTCAAGGAGAAAATATTACAAGCAGCCAGAAAGAAACAATTCAAGCATTGTGGAAACAATCAGAATAACACAATATTTAGCTGCTTCTACATTAAGGGACCACAGGGCATGGAATATAATATTCCGGAGAACAAAGGAGATAGGATTACAACCAAGAATCACCTACCCAGCAAAACTGAGTATAATCCTGCAGGAGAAAAAAATGGTCATTCAGTGAAATAAAGGACTTTCAAGCATTCCTGATGAAAAGGCCAGAGTTGAACAGAAAATTTGATTTTTAAATACAAGACTCGAGTGGAACATGAAGAGGTAAACAGGAAAGAGAAAATCACAAGAGACTTACTAAGGTTGAACTGTTTACATTCCTACATGGAAATATGATATTTGTAACTCATGAGACCTTTGTCAGTATTAGGGTAGTTGGAGGGGAAAGAACTACATGTATGTACATATAAATATAGATAGATAGATAGAGGGCTCAGGGTGAGTTGAAAATGAAGGGGTCATATCTGGAGAATAAAATTAAGGGGTGACAGAGGGATATACTAGGAGAAGGAGAAAGGGAGAGGTAGAGCGGGGTAAATTATCCCACAAAAAAAAAAAACAGGAAAGAAAAGGCTCTTACAGTGGAGGGGAAACGGGGGAAGGTGAGAGGAAATGAGTGAATCTTATTCTCATAGGATTTGACTTAAGGAGGGAATAACATACACACTCAATTGGGTGTGGAAATCTGTCTTACCCTACAGGAAAATAGGAGGGGAAGGGGACAAGAGAGTAGGGGAATGATAGAGAGGAGGGCAGATTGGGAAAGGGAGTAATCAGAAGCAAATACTTCTGAGGAGGGACAGGGTCAAAAGAAAGAATGGAATAAATGGGTGGGCGGGATAGGATTAAGGGAAATAGAGTTAGTTTTTCACAGCACGTCTACTATGGAAGTGTTCTGCATAACTGCACACATATAACCTATATTTAGTTTCTTGCCTTATCAATGAGGGTCGGTGGGGAGGGAGGAAAGGAGAAAATTTGGAACCCAAAGTTTTAAAAACACATGTTTAAAAAAATATTTTCACATGCAACTGAGAAATAAGAAATACAGGAAATGGGGTACAGAAATCCATCCTGCCCTACAGGAAAATTGAAGGGGAAGGGGATAAGAGAAGGCGGGGGAGAGATAGAAGGGAAGGCAGACTAGGGGAAGGGGTATTTAGAATGCATGCCATCTTGGGGTGGGGGGAGTGGCGAGATGGGGTGAAAATTTGGAACTCAAAATCTTGTGGAAGTAAATGTTGAAAACAAAAAAATAAATAAAAATTACCATAAAAAGAAAAAAAAGTTGGATTGCACAGGTGAGATGAAGGAAGATGAAGACTGGAAGACAAACAAATGTTACTGTGGACTGGATAGATTTTATTTTTAGAGAGGAGTCTGTAGGGTCAAACAACCCTTCTGGAATGCTAGAGCATGCTGTTCTCAAACTTTTAAGAGTAGGAATAGTTATAGTAATTATTCCCCCTTAAGTATTTATCTCGCACATTTTCCATCTCATTTCATTTCATCTCATCTCATTTCATTCCACCTTAGTAAAATTCATTGGAGGCAAGATTTAAATCCAACAAATTTACGTTAAGCAGGCTCCAGAGGAAATTGGATAAAACTGAGCCCTAAAAAATATTGTCCCTACAAATAAAGAGCAGCTTCTCCTTTCCTCTCAAGTCAGATAGAAAGGAAATAAATTAGACTAGATGGAGTGCTTTGCCTACCAACTATCTATTCCTGAATCTCTTTACTTAGATATTCTACAGTATACATTGCCTCCATGGGTTGTAAAGATATCACTTTCTTTGAATAGCCAGAGAAATAGGAGATGAAGAAAAAGAGTGCTATTTTTCAGGAAAAGAAACAGAATTCCAATGACATGCCCAGGAGCACATTCTATCTGCTGGCTGACTTGGGAATTAGAGCTCAAGAGGCTTGAAATCTCAGTCCTTTGTTTAATCCACAGTCCTGTAAATAGGAAGAGTGACTTGGGGATCTTTCATGAATACACAGTCTATATACAAAATCCACACCAACCAATTATTAGTAATTTCTAAGAACAATTCTACCCCGCTCCTCCCTAGAGAGGAACTTGAACACAGAAACTCTTTATTGCTTCAGAAACAAGAGTTTTCTAGAGCCTGGTGTTAATAGGCTAGGCCCTGTAGGGGAAGACAAAGAAAATGAAGTCCCTAGTCTCAGAAACTAAGATTTAATTTAGGAGATCATAGTAAAAAAAACCTTTACTAATTTACAATGCTACATATAGAAGGTGATCAATAAATGCTAGAGGGAATCAGGCAGACAAGAAGGATGGAAGAAAGGAAGGAAGGAAGGAAGGAAGGAAGGAAGGAAGGAAGGAAGGAAGGAAGGAAGGAAGGAAGGGAGGGAGGGAGGGAGGGAGGAAGGAAGGAAGAAAGGAAGAATAGGAATGCTAGAAGGAGAAAAGAGAGGATAAAAGGATGTATGAGAGAGAAGGAGGAAGGAAGGGAGAGATGGAGGGAGGACGGAAGGGAGGAAGGGAGAAAGGAATTAGCTAGGTCCAGGTGATGAGTGATGCCACGTTTTTGCATTTCACGGTGGATCTCTGTAAAAAGCAGGAGAAGGAGCAGGAGCATCAGCTCTGCAGCAAAGATGACAACCCTTTCTTCATAGTTACTGATTCTCATCACAGGTCAGGGAGAATCTTGCACCATCACCCACATTAGTATTTCCTGGCCTACTGGAAAGGTCTTCCTTCTCCCTGGGAGCCTGATGGAGGTAGGATATAACATCTTCACTTCCTAAGAGGCTTCGGAGGGACCTTCCTCTGTGGAGGCTGGCTAGACACTTTAAACTTTCCCTTTCCTGCCAGAAATCAAGCCCTATCTGAGCGGGAAAGTGTACAATGCTCGCTGGGTACTATACTCACCAGAGTGTGAAGGGGCCAATCAGTTCTTGATTACAGTGAGGAATTTGCTATGTAGAAGACCTGCCTTTTGCTACTCCGCACATGTTAGTACTCGTTCTTATGACACCAGACTACCAGCTGTACTGGAGGCCACTTGGCTGTCTATTGCCCCAGTGCCCATATCTGTGTTCATTGCCATCTGTGCCACTGAAGCCCATGTCTATACTTGCTGCCTACTGTGCCAGGGCCAAATGCTAACCCACCCTCCCACCCACCCCCACATGCCGGGGCAGAACAACTGCCACTACTAGGGCCTAAGATCTTTTATCTTATGGTAGACAGTAATGTTACCATAGGTCTGCACACTATTGTGTTGTCACTGCTAGGGCCTGAATTCACCCGTCCCTCACCCAGGCTGGTACAAAAGATTGCCTTAGGCATGGGCTGCCACTGCCCTCCTGTGCTTGGCAGGATTGCCATGGGTGCTGCTACTTCTAGGGGCTGACTCTGACCAAGAGGGCCACTGTCCCTGATTATCCTGCTACAATTGATGAGTTCAGGAAATGCTGCATAGGATGGTTTGATCATCTATGCTCAAGAAAAGACACAAAGTAAAACTCAACAAAGCAATAGACTCCTCTAGGCCAATCCATGTGTCCCATTTGCCATATGCAAGTCATTTCTATGGGGTGTCAGGGAGTTGAACCTGAGACCTGAGCTTTGCTGTGGCCCCTCATTGGAGGTTCCCGGGAGGGAAAGTTGCAATTTGTAAGTCAGAGTTTGGAGCGACTGTGGAAATAATTTTTAACTAATGTAGCACCCCTGCCTGTACTTAGCAAAATAACTGGCATGTAAATGGCACATTTGTCTGTATTCCCAATTCCAGAAACTTCTCAGAACTCTTCAGGAGAATTAATCATTGTGCTTTCACATGATTCCCCCGATGGTTTTACACCAAAGAATCACAGCAAAATCTATATGACACGATTCTGGTTGACCTCTCAAATGCCAAACTAAAAAACAAATTAATAAAATTTGAACAATATCTTCAACACAATTGTAAAACAATCCTAAAATTTCAGAGACCTGCCTTGGTTTTCATTCTCTCACAATTGGCGTTCCTCATGCCACCCTGCAACTGGTTGGCTATGTCTTTATATAGGACTGATGACTGCTTGTATGAGTAACATGTCCTTTCCAAAAAGCCATTCATAACCAAACAATATTTTCCCATTCACACACAAAAAAGACCAGAAGGCAATGGGGTAAATTATACTATTAGCAATATTGACATCCTATCCCAGCTACAACTGAAAACAATTAGTTATTTCTGAATTTGTTTTTTAATTGTAGCCAATAAACATTTAATAAACATATTGACATTTGACTTTTTTAAATAGTGGTAGTCATTTCTCCAGGTTACACAGTCCCCACAGATCACCTTCCCTTTCATTCACCATCTCATTTAATGCATTAACCCCTGATTTCACTTATTATAAATATTTATTTGATTTGTTTGATGTACATTCTGAATCTATCTCTGTTTCACTTGGTTAAAGGGATATGACCATGTCTAACTTCCTTAAAACCATGCCTAGGTCAGTGGAACCCAGAAACAGATGGATACAACAAATGCTTTTTTATGATAATAGTTTAATGAAATTTTTTTTAATTTACAAATTGAATATGATCTGACCCCAGGGCTGGTCTGACCATTCTTGTGTCTTCTTCTTTATCTTCATTAATCTTATTTCTAAAAAGTCAGCTTTATATTCAAAAGAAGTTCATTCCATATTAGGACCCAAGAGCTGTTATGCAGTGAAGAGAACTCTGGATTGGCAGTCAGAGAACCTGGCTTTGAATCTAGGTTCTGCCATTTACTATGCTGTGACCCTGGGGAAATCACTTAACCTCTCTGGCCCTCAGTTTCCTCATCTGTATAATAAAAAAGTTAGACTAGTTGTCCTTAGGGACATTTAGTCACTCCCAGTTCTAAATCTATGACCCCATGATAGATAAAAAGCATAGTCAATGGAATAGAAAATAGGGATGAAAAAAATACAGAGGATGATGATGATGATGATGATGATGATAATGATGGTGGTATTGATGATGATGATGACGATGATGATAGTGGCAGTGGTTTACCCATAAGTGTGTATAGAACACAGGCCAGAAATAGTAATGCTTGCCCCCAGGGTATTGCAGTCCCAGTTCTATCCACACCTATGAAGATTCTTTACCTTACATTAGTTATATGGGCAATATTGTATGGATTATTTATGATAAAACATAGACCAGAATCACACGGAATAAAAGAGTATGGAGGGCTTTTGATCTGCATTGGTTGAAAAGGAACCTATGGGTATTAAATAACATTTAAGTGGATCAGTAGATTCAGTGCTGGGCCTGGAGTCAGGAAGATCTGAGTTCAAATCTGGCCTCAGATACTTACTAGCTGTGTGACCCTGAGGAAGTCACTTAACACTTTGCTTCAGTTTGCTCACGTGTAAAATGAGCTAGAGAAAGAAATGGTAAACCATTCTAGATCTTCGTCAAGATAACCCCAAGTAGGGTTATGAAGATTTGGACACAGATGAAAACAACTAAACAACAACATAAACTATTAGAGCAAATATACTTATCTTATAGTGGAGAGTAAGGAATCTTAGTTTTTTGCAAAACTCTAATGATATCTTTCTCAAGGGGAGTTTAAGGAAGAACTATAGCCATTTCTACTGGAAACCTCCAATTATTATCAGAGACTATTCCTAGAGAGTATCTTGTCTTTGAGGAAAGCTTTTTACTCTTTGGAAATATTCCAGTTTCTTGCTATGAAAAACTCTCTGAAAAAGATCTTTCCTGCCAGAAGAAAAAGAAGCCATCAGAACCAAAAGTCACCAGCCCACTGACTGACTCTTTGACTACGGACAGATTGCTTTGCAACCCACAGTTTTTGTCACATCTTATCACTTGTATCATTCACTTTTATACCGTAAGAACAATGCAGATTCTTAATTGGGTTAATCTGGAGTGAGGAGGCGGAGGAAACTGCTCTATTTCTAAAGAGGACATTATCATGCTTGCAATCAATCAATAAGTGAAACCTAAGAGCCATCATCAATTCTTATTCTCCTAATCCCAAATATCTAATCCTGGTGGCCAAATATAGTAGATTCTATCACTACAATCTGATATCTGATGTCTTCTTTCACTTCACCACACACGGAAAGTTGTCATTCTCTTATCTGTGTGAGACAGTGGAAAGACTGCTAGATTTGTTGTAGAAAGGTTTAATTCAAATCCTGTCTGTTCTATTTAATAGTTTTGTGACCTTGGACAAGATCCTTAATCTCCAGGGACATGTGTTTCTTCATCCACAAAATGAGGGGATTTGACTCCTGAGATAATTTTTGAAGTCTCTTTTGGTTCTAGTTTTATAATCACCTGAACAATTATGATATCCCTTTTTTTTTTTTGGAGGCAATCGGGGTTGTGACTTGCCCAGGTTCACACAGCTAAGTAAGTGTCTGAAAGTTAATTTGAACTCAGACACCAGGGCTGGTGTGCCACCCAGCTGCCCCTGTAATAGCCTCTTTAGGAAAAAATCTTTTTTTATCATAAATTTGACAATGATCAATAATCATAAACATCTCAAGACATGAAGAGGTAATAAACATCTCTCTTGTTGCTGTTGTTATTCTGATTTATTATATTATAGTGTTCCTGATGTTAAACCATGCCTGTATTCTTGGTACAAATCAAAACTGATCATAGTGGATAATCTTTTGAAGATGTTGCTATAGTATTTTTGCTAATGTTTTATTCAATATTTTTGCAGCAATGTTCATTAGTGTTTTGTTTTATTTTGTTTTCTATAGCTTTCTTGCTGTGATTTTTCACTCCTTTATTCATTTCTCCAAGGCCCACTCTGGACTCTCCAGAATCCTTTATCCACTATTCCCCACTAGCCTTCTTACACTGAAAACTACCTTTGCTACCACGATCCAGGAGTTTCTTATCCTGGAAGATCCCCCTCCTCCCTTGGCCTTTTTCCGAATTAGTCACTTCTTCAAAAAGTATTCATTTTAGGGAAGGGTCCCCAGGCCTATCATGTTCACTTTTACTCAACTCCAGGACCTGATCCTGACTATCCAGAATTCTTTCTCCACCAAACCCCTTCCTCTCACATATACTTTTTAATAGTATTTTTTTTCCCAAGTTACGTGTCAAGAAAACTTTTATCATTCATTTTTACAAGATTTTGAGTTCTAAATTTTTCTCCATCTCTTCCTCCCCTCCCCTCTTCTGAAAATGGCAGGCAGCTTGAGATAGTTTTTACACACGCCTACTTTTTATTTTTTTTATTTTTAATTTATGGAATAAAACAAGTATCTCCATAACATAGTACAACAACAACAACAAAAAAGATAATTGTACATGAAACTGCATATCTACTATGCACAACTTGTTGTTCCCTTCAAATATAAAACAAAATCATAATGTAAATTTCTTTTTTTTCTTCCTCCCCTGCCCTGGAGATGGTTACCATTAGACATAAATAGGTATATATATACACATATATATATGTATATGTATATATATATATGTATCTATGTATATATATGTATATATACATACACATGTGTGCGTGCGTAAAATTATTCTATACATACTTCTTTTTATCATTTCTTTCTCTGGATGCAGACAGCTTCTTTATTCATATGTCCTTTATAGTTAATTTGGGTATTTATAATAGAAAAAATAACTTATTCCCTCAAAGTTGATCTTAAAACAATATTGCTGTTATTGTATACAATGTTCTCTTGATTCTGCTCATTTCACTCCTCATTATTTCATGCAAGTCTTTCCATGTTTTTCTAAGATCATTGAGGTCATCATTTCTTATAGCATAGTAGTATTCCATCACAGTCATATACCACAACATATTCAGCCATTCCCCAATTGATGAGCATGCCTGCAATCTCCAATTCTTTGCCACCACAAAGAGAGTTGCTATAAATGTTCTAGAACATATCCATTCTTTTCCTTTTTCCCTAATCATCTTTGGAAATAGACCAAGTACTGATATTGCTGGGTCAAAGGTTGTAGGTAGTTTAATAACTCTTTGGGCATAATTCCAGATTGCTCTCCAAAATGGTTGGATCATTTCACAATTCCACCCACAATGAATTAGTGTCCCAATTTTGTTGCTTTCCCCCATTTAAGTATAAGCTTCCTAAAGGCTGTCTTTCTTTTTGTTTTTGTATCCCTAGCCCTTAGTACAGTGCCTAGCACATATTAAACATTTAATAAATGCTTATTTACTCCACTTGATTTATCTCTCCCCAGCTTCAAGTATCAAGATAACATTTATTTCATTAAAAACATTCAGTAGTATACTTTATTTTTCCAAACAATTTATTTAGCATTAAAATTCATTGTTCTTTGAATATTTGATAGAATTCACTTGTAATTGATCTGAACCTGTCCCTACTTTATTCCTGGTTTGATAGATCATTTCTGATTGTTCTGTTTCTATTTCTGAGATTTTTAAAAAAAAATATTTCTTGTTCTTTAGACCTGAATATTTTACATTTTTTAAAATATCTATCTATTTTCTTTAAAGTATCAGTTTTGTTGGTGTCTAATTCAGCAAATAGCTTCCAATCTGTTCCTTATTTCCTCCTTTTGTATTTTTGGCATTGGTGATTTAATTTCTTCTTTTTTGAAAAAATAATCAAATTATCTAATGGTTTGTTTATTTTATTAAACACCCAGTTTTATTTTTAATTCAACTGCTTTTCTATTTTTTTAATTAATTCTTTTATTTTTAAAATTTCTATTTTAGTTTATTAGTGACTTTTTATTTGTTGTTTTTCCATTTTTTTGGTTATATGTCCAATTTATTTATTTGGTTTTTTTAATGAAAATGTTTAGAGATATAAATTTGCCCCTTAAGCTCTATTTTGAATGTATCCTACAAGTTTAGGTATGTTGTATCACTGTAATAGTCTATTCTGATGAAATTACTATTCCTATGATTTCTTCTTTGAACCATAAATTCTTTAAGATTATGTTATTTAGTTTCCATTTAAATATGAATATTTCTTCAAGTAATTCATAAATTATGTTGTGGTTGGTAAAGGATGTGTTTAATATCTCTGCTTTTCTGCATTTTTATGAATATTTATGCCCTAGGCATAGCCAATTTTTGTAAATATGTCATGGAAAGCTGAGGACACACACACACACACATTCACACTCAGCAAAGTAAAACATCAAATATCTGGTGATTATTTAATGGAATCAAATCCAACCTCAGACATTTACTAGCTATATTTGCCTTAATCCACTGAAGAAGGAAATAGCAAATCACACTAGTATCTTCACCAAAAAAACTTATGGACAGCATGGTCCAAAGGGTCACAAAGAGCCTGACATGACTGAACAACTAACAGTATATGTGTGTGTGTATCTATATGTATATCCATAAAGATATACATACATATATATTTTTTCAACTTTCCATGAAAGCTATTTCCATTCAATAACCATCAGAGATTCAACACATCTTACTTTTCTGAATTCTATTCAGAGCTTTAGCATCTTTCTTGTTTATCTTTTGGTTAGCTTTGTTTATTTGAAAGGGCACATTAAGGTCCCCAACAATTACTGTTTTGTTTTCTATTTCTCCCTCTACTTCAATTAGCTCTACCTTTAGGCATTTAGATACTATACTGTTCAGGGCATGTATGTTAACTATTAATATTATGTAATTGTCCAGGGTGCCTTTACATATAATACAGTTTCCCTTTTAATCTCTTTTAAACATATCTATGTCTACCTTTAGCTTGCTTGAGATCATGATTACCACCTCTGCCCTTTTAGAGGTTCACCCCAGGCATTTCTATTCCAGTATCTCATCTTATTTCTCTGTGGATCTTTACATTTCAAGTGTGTTTCTTATTCCAACATGTTGTTGGATTCTATTCTGTTGCGTTCTACCAATGTTCTCTAATGAGTTAGGGTTAATCCCATTCACATGAATGGTTGTGATCCTATGAATCTAAGTCAATCAATCAATCAATCAATAAACATGTTATTAAGCACCTACTATGTACCAGGCATTGTGTTAAATGCTGGGAGTACAAAAAGTGTCAAAAGACAGTCCTTTGCCCTTGACGATTTATAATTTAATGAAGCAGACAAAATGCAAATAAATATATACAAAGCAAGCTATATGCAGGATAAATAGGAAATAAGGAATAAAGGGAAGGCACTGGAATTAAGAAAGGTTAGAAAAGACTTCCAGTAGAAGGTAAGATTTTAGTTGGAACTTAAAAGAAGCCAGGAAGGTCAATAGTCAGCATGGAGGAGGGAGAACATTGCAGGCACAGGGGACAGCCAGAGAGAACGCCCTCAGTGGAAAGATGGAATATCTTGTTCCTAGAACAGCCAGAAGGCCGTCACTGAATTGAAGATTACATGGCAGAGAGTAAGGCATAAGACTTGAAAGTTAGGAGGGGGCTAGGTTATGAAGGACTTCAAATGACAAACAGGCTATTTTGTATTTGACCCTGGAGGCAAAAGAGCCTCTGGAGTTTATTGAGTGGAAAAATGACATGGTCAGACCTGCTCTTTTTGTTGCTGTTGTGACCTCATTTAGGGTTTTCTTGGCAAAGATACTGGAGTGGTTTGCCATTTCCTTCTCCAGCTCATTTTACAGATGAAGAAACTGAGGCCAACAGGGTTAAGTGACTTGCCCAGGGTCACACAGCTAGTAAGTGTTTGAGGCCAAACTTGAACTCAGGAAGAAGAGTCTTCCTGACTCCAGGACCACCACTCTATCCGCTGTACCCTTTAACTGCCCTCAGACCTGCTGTTACCTCTTCCTAAAACTTCCCTTTTCCTCATCCCCAAAAAGAGACCACCTTGAGAACTTTGATCACTCCTTTGCCTTTACTTTGAAGCATACTTATGTATATCTATGCAATATCTTAAGGACTGGGATTATAACCTTATTTCATAGATCACCATTGCACAGAGCAAGTACTTAATAAATGTTTTGTTAATTGAAATGAAATTGTAGAGAGACTTAAGTCTAAGGATATTTGATGAAGTCTATCATTTTGCTAAGTATTTTACAATGCACTTTATTATTTATGGGACATTATTTGGAAATTGTACCAATATTGCATTTTTGTTTATCAATTCCTGTAAGTATACACCTTACCTAATATTACATACATCACCTTATTACATATTTATTACCCCACAAAACAATTTGCAACTTACATTGCTAGTGTGAACCCCCTTTACTTATGAGGAACCCTTAAGAATAAACTCTGAACACAGGCAAACTCTCTCAAAATGACTTACCATTAGAGTTGTGTTTCTGTATTCCTTTTTTTCTTCTTCTTTTGTTAACTATAGCTGAAATAATAGCTGCATTTAAGGATGGATTATTTTTAACATCCTGAATAATATTAACTGTTTATTTCTGTTTGTCCCTTAAGATACTGTTTTCTAACTTCTCTCTCTTAGAGTATTTACTCACTGGTGTTGGCAAATTGTACAAATTTTTTCTTGCACTGGCCCCTTCTCAATAGTAACATTTGTGTCTAGTTCTAGATGTGGTTTCCGTCTGAGTATTCATTTATCTGCAATTCCCTTCTCTCAGTTTTCACTTCCTGACACATTTCCCTCTCCATCTCCCCCCTCTCTCTGAGGCAGAAAGAATGCTCATTTGGTAAGTGGGGGAAGGGTGCCAAGGGAATAAAGAAAAGAGAATCAATAAAATCTTTAAATAATGATCTCCGGAATCAAATTATGCTCCCTAGAATGGCAGGATTTATTTGTTAGTGCTGCCCATTACACAGAATCTATCAGGTCAAAATAAAAATGCTCACTATTCCATTTGCCTACAGGTGAAAAACAACACCCTTTGCTTTGACTGCTGTAATCTATTTTCTGGGAGACTAACTGAAAAAAAAGAAGAAAGGGTAGATGATTTGGAGGAGTTTGTTACATTTTATTAGAGGCTTCAAACCCATCCTTTCATCCTGGAACCCCACCCTGCCTGGTGGGGACCCTCTGACAATACTTTCCTTCCAGCTAAGAGGGCAGGAAATGAAGCCTTAGGCACAGCTGCTGCCCATGAATCAGCTGGCAGCCGGGGATTTTGAGCGGAGAGCTTCCAAGGGCTCTTGTGCTCAGGCTCCAGCCCCTCCAAGACACTTTTGTATTCATCCTGGAAGCTCTTTCTCATCCTCCTTTTCCATCCTGATTTAAGGGGGCCCTGCTACTATCTATACTAGTGGAACCAATACATACCGCCTCCTAAGCGTGAGCCTGCATGTGTCTGCACACATATGTGCATGTATGTATGTTTCCCTTGGAATATTGGTGTCTACATTATAGTGTCTCATTTCTCATACTTCAGTGACTTGGGTTCCACATTAGGTAATCAGTAGGTTAACAGATATAACAGCAGGCTTCAATTTATCCCCTCCTGAGTGCACTGAGTCAGTATTTTGCCAAAAGCAAAATGGCTTTGCTGTCCTCTTTCTTGTAACATTATCTGATCACTGGCCACAGAGACCTATTTGGCTCACCATATGCTGGTATAGTGACCTGATACAGACTGCCATGGATGCTAATAAAATAATTATTTGAAAGGTCCCCTATGATTTTACAGCAATGTATTTATGGATATATAGACCAAATCAGAAATGGAACTATTATTATGTGATTAATAACTTTAGATCTGTATAACTTGCCATCACAATTAGTGCAAGGGAGCAGTAAATTGCCACTATAGTTTAAGACAATGCAATAACAGAAGAAAATAATTATGTAGAACCCAACTCAGAATCACAGAATTTGAGATGTGGAAGAACCTCAGTGGCCATCTCATCCAACCCATTCAGGATAGAAATTTCCACTACCTCTGTGCCAAGGGAGAATATTTCTAATATTTCTCAAGGCAGTCTGTTCCATAACTCCATTATGTTCTCTCCTCTTGTCTTGAATTTGAAAAGCTTCCAAACAATTTTAAACACCAAGTCAAGCAAGTTCTTAAAGCTGAAAAAAGACAATGCAGAAAGAACACAAAGAGAGGTCTTGATGCCTACAGAATGTAAGCTCCTTGAGGTCAGACACTGTTTTGTTTTTGTCATTGTGTTTCCAGCACCTGTGGTCTAGTTCAGTATCTGGTATATATTGGAAGCTTTATAAATACTTGTTCACTAAATGATGTTTTTCTTGCAATTCTTTTCCCTAATCTACATTAACAAAGATCATATTTACTCATTACAGGACCAAAAAGCCACAATAAAAGGTATTTGACCATGAAGGACAACGTTATTAGAACCAAATAATCATATACACAACACGCTTTAAGAAGGTGAATTCATACCAGACGTTTCATATTGACAGTGGATGATTTCAGGCAAACAGAAGGCTTCTCTTCTTAGTTCTCCTTTCCTAGTATCAGAGGACACCAAAATATTTTCCATCCTTTCACAAGAGATCTGTCAGCTAAATAGGGAGACAAGCCAGGAGCTCTGGGTGGTTTTATAAGAGAGTTATAACTAGGTAAAATGAGACCTGCAGTAAATTAAATTGAGAAAGGAAGAGGGAGAAGGGCACCATGGTAGAGAAGATAGCCCCTGCTATTATGAAGCCCATTAAACTATGACTGCCATGATTCATTTCATAACGATTTTGTTTGTGGTTTCTTTGTCCATTCTTATAATGTACATAAGAGCATATATTTGCTTCCTAGAAATTTGTAACTATAAATGCCATCCTTCCTCTGCCAAAAGTAAATAAAGTGATAATGCTTGCTAGTAAATATAAACACACACACACACACACACTCACACATTTACACAGCTTATATTCAATATTGAGACCTTTATCTTCATGTTAGGAGCTTCGTGTACTATGTTTATTCTGCTATCCTGGAGAATCTGAGTTAGGTTTCAGGTGTAGAATCTTGAAGAAAAAAAGCCAAATGCACTTCCATTGGAGCTTCTGAACCCCACTTGAGGGGACAACATAGCACCATTATCCTGGCAACTGAGAGGCAGAACTCTCTGACACAGCTCATGCTTCTATTAATTGGCTATTATCTTATTTAGTTTGAATTGTTTCTTGATCTCTTTTGCCTTTACCCCTAAAACCAAATGTCTCCTCAATGATAATTTCACAAATAAGTACCAACCTCAACCCAAATGGCCTCAAAGCACCTAGCATCAAAAATAAGATCCTTGACATCCCCTTTGTTACCTGACCTCAAGTAGACTGGGGAATATTCCAATCCTATGATTCTCCTACCACAACCAGTGATAGTATTCAAAGATCTCAAAGCATAAATCAAGAAAGAAGTAACAAGTGACATCTTGGTCCCTACCAATCTCTACCCTGGGACCCCTGAAAAGAAAGAAGCATCCCTAAAACAAGTCCAAAATTACATTTTTCCTGGAAAAAAGTGGGTGCTACCATTTTATTCCCCCATTTTGGACAGCAGTTCAGGAGCATGATAGCAAAGCTCTCCCCCCTCAATCCCCAGCTATTCTGAGCCCTTTGTTGTCTGTACAGTTGTCCTTTAATAAATTTCAGTTGTACATGTAAGTCTTCTGAATTTTCTCCTTCTTCCTTCTCTAGAACTATACAATCCCCTATTTGAAGAGGTCGTGGACACTAAATATAGGAATTGAAAAGGGTAACAGAAACTATTCAAGTTTTCCTATTTTAAAACTTCTTAATCTTACAAAGAGAGCCTTTATTCAAATGGTTATGTAGAAATTAGGAATTCACCACCCATGGATACAGTCATACCAAGAGAGAACCATCTCCCAGAGAGTCCATACCCATTACATGTCCATAAGAAAAGGGAAGAATCTAGGCTCTGGGAAAGGGGTGGCATGGGACAGGACCCAAAGGGTGACAACCCAGGGGCAGTTTTACCTTGTACCTCCAGAGTCCTGTGAAGTACATAGCATTTGCTGAGAATAGGAAGCTCATCTACCACCACCTCCCCCTTCCTGCCCCACTGCCCCCAAGAAAGCATCTGGATACCAGTACCCTGAGACAAAATCTCATTTTCTCCATGCTAGTTACGGTTCTTGTTTATCCATAGTTTTACACATGGTGGTATAAAGCTTACAAAGACAAGTTATGGTTTTTCTTCTTTTAAAAAACTTCCTTGTTTTCTTTTTTTTTTTTTATAAGACCATTTATTTGACCAACAAACCCAAAGTCCCGAAACCTTTAACTGTAAAGTCAGAAAGTGAAGATTTTCTAGTGGGGCAATTGTGACCACAATCTGCAAGGTCACACCTTCAAAGTTGTTTTCTTCCTTACATTCTACTTTATAATGAATGTTCTCTAAGTGTCAAAACATGGAAGTCTTAAATTGACTTAAAAGAACATTTATTTTGAGAGTGCTAAAGGTGGAAGCATGTCACTTTTCCCCCTCACCCTTCCAAGCATCCATGACAACAGAAACAACTCATCAACTTAAAAACAATTATCACTCTAGGGAATCAAAACCAGATGGGTATAAATGAAATGGTTTTATGTGTTTGGTTTTTTAATTAATTTTTTTCATTTAATTTTTATTTTTTTTTCTCAATTACATGTAAACAAAAATTTTAACATTCATTTTTTTAAATTTTGAGTTCTAAATCCTTTCTCTCACTCCCTTCCCTCACCGTTCAGTAAGAAGGCAAGCAATTTGATATAGATGAAAAACATGTAGTCATACAAAAAATTTCAATATTAGCCATGCTGCAAAAGAAAATACAGATAAAAAGAGACAAGAAAAAGAAAGTTTTTATTTTTTTCATATTTTCACATTAGTCATGTTGTAAGGAAGAATTAGAACCAACCAATAGGAGGAACCATCAGAAAGAGGAAACAAAACAAAACAAAAGAAAAAAAATAGCAATTCCAACTCCACAGTTCTTTCTTTGGATGGGGATAGCATTTTCCATCATGAGACCCTTTGGAGATGTCTTAGATCTGGCATTGCTGAGAAGAGCTAAGTCTATCAACGTTAGTTATCACACAATGTGGAACCTGCAGCTAAAACCTTCCATACACATTGTCTCTTTCATTAGAATGTCAGTTTCTTCTTCTTCTTCTTTTTTCTCACTGTATTTTTTTCAATTATATTAAACATATTTCCACATTATTTATGCTGTGAAAGAAAAATTAGAACAAAAGGGGAAAACAGTGAGAAAGAAGAGAGAGAGAGAGAGGAGAGAGAGAGAATAGTATGCTTTGATCTGCATTCAGACTCCATAGTTCTTTCTCTGGATGTGGATAGCATTTTCCATCATAAGTCTTTTGGAATTGTCTTAGATCATTGTATTTCTAAGAAGAGCTAAATCTATCAAAGTTGGTAGAATGTGAGCTTCTTGAGGACAGGAACCATCTTGCTTTTCTATTTGTATTCTCAGTACTTAGTGCTTTGCACATAATAACCATTCAGCAAATGCATTTTTCATTTGTTCATTAATTCATTCATTTATCTACCTATTATCCACTTTACTGCTAATACCCTCATCTGCTAGAGACAATAGAGAACCCAAAGAAAGCGGAGGTGCGAATCTGTTATTTTGGTTACTTCTTCATAGGTCTGGGTTAAGTTGATACTACTACTAGGCATATAGCTCAAAGAGACTGAAGAAAGAGGAAAAAGACCTATATGTACAAAAATGTTTATAATAGCACTGTTTTGTTTTTTTTCTTTCTTTCTTCCTTTTTTTTTTCTTTTTGCCATAGCAAAGGACTGGAAGCTAAGGAGTGTTCATCAACTGGAGAATGGCAGAACAAATTGTGGTACTTTAATGTATAGGAATATTGTTATACTGCAAGGATTATAAAAGTAATGGATTCAGAGAAACCTGGCAAGACTTTTATATGAAGTGAAGTGAGCAGATCCTAGAGAAGACTTTGTGCAATAACTATAATACTGTAGAGAAAAACAACTTTGAAAGATTTAAGAACTCGAATCGACCTTACCTCCAGAGGACAGATGTTGAAGCAAGCTTCCCACCTCTTGAGAGAGAAATGATGGATCCATGTTACAGAGTGAGACAAAAAAAAATGGTTTGGACATGGTCAGTATGTGGATTTATTTTGTTCTGAATTTTGTGATTGGAGCCTTTGACAATGGTCACTACTTTGTTAGTTTAGGTTTGAGTTTGGAATGAAATGAGACATTCAACAGTTAACAAAAAGAAGTTTACTTAACTATCACATAGAGTGGATATTAAACAAAGACATTATGGCACTTATCTTGATTATACACAGGCCCCCTAATCTCCATTTGGAAACCCATCTGGTCTGCAGGGAAGGGTGTGGTGACTCATGTAGTCTTGAGACATTCAGGAAATCTATAGAGAATTGACTCCATGTGGTTGGTGTTTTTTAATGTCCTTTGGTGACCAGAAAGCCACATCAATATAGCTGGAGGACTCTAGGAAGCTGAATCAACAGAGATTTAGTCTGAGATTTTGCCTCTTGGGCCAATCAAGTCCCAGGAACATCTGTGTCTCTTTTCAAGGAAAAAGTATTTTAACCCATAGTGGGGCATGAGGGGAAGAAAGGGATCCTGGTAAATAGTGGCCCTAACACAATTCTGTATATTTGCTACAAAGTTTTTGTTTTTTAAGTTGGGGTAGGGAGAAATTTGAGAGGGAAAAGAGACTACCAATAGTGACACAAAGAAAAAAGAAAAGAAAAGCAGTCAATGAAGCATTTAAAAACCCAAAGAGAGAAGGGAACAGAAGGATGGTCAGAAGAAGACAAATCAAGATAGTTTGGAACTTAACATATTGAATGTTGAGTTTATTATGTATTTTTTTCATTCAAGATCTACTAAGGGAGATTCAAGTTTTCATGCATGTAAGGGTTTGTGTTTGTTAGTGTTTGGCAAGCTCAGAATAACAAAAATAAAGATTAAAAAAATACATCATTGGAACAGAACAGAGACACAAAAAATAGACCCAAACATATATAAAAGATTAATCAATCATTCAATCAGGAAGGAAAATGAGGGAGAAAAGATTCATTATTGAATAAATGAAGCTAGAAACCTGGTTAGGAATATTGTAGAAAATAATAATATACACCACAGAAATTTCCAGATAAACCATAGATGTAAACATAAAAAAACTATAAAAGAGATAGGAGAAAATGGAATAATATTTTTCTCAATAGTATCAGTTGAATTAACTTTATTAATTTACAAACAGAAGAAATTGTTAGAGATAAAATAAGATGAATTTGATTACATAAAAATGTAAAATTTCTAAGCAAAAATATATAATACAATAAAAGAATCACAATAAATTGAGAAGCAAAAATGTATTTTGTAATATTTATAAGAAATAGATCAATCAACAAATCAATCATCAAATATTTATTAAGCAAATGCTATGTGCCAGACACTGTGCTGGGTCCTGGGCTAATCTCAGAGATAAAGTCATTAATATCTGAGGGGAAAGAAAAGCCTCTTGTAGAATATGGGATTTGAGCTGAGTTCTGAAGGAAGCCACAGAAATAAAAAGGTGGAGATGAGAAGGCAAAAAACTTAAATTTATTCATTTAACATTTATTAGGCATCTACTCACTCCAGAAGCTCTGTTCCTGATTCTTCAGACTTCACCACTACCTCCCAGCTGCCTTCTCAGCCTAGAATTTCCCTCCCTGGAAATGCAATGAATAAAACAATTCCTACTCACACATTCTAAAGGATGAAACAATAAGTAGATATATGAGTATATACTGAATAAACCTAAAGACAAATATTATAATAATATTCAGAGAAAACACAGAGGCATCAATGGATAATGGGCTAAGGATATTACCAAAGAATTCACAAAAAAGGAAAGAGAAATTTGAAACAATCACTTCACAAAATCCATCTCCAGTGAAAGAGATGTAAATTAAGACAAGTGCCACTTCAAACATCCTAAAACAGGCAAAGATAATTAAAATGACAACATACAATGCTTGCAAGGTGGGGAGGGGATAGGTAAAATCATCTATTGGTAATGAAATTTCAAATTGGTAGGATTTTTTTTGGAAAGCAATTAGGAAGTACATTTCAAGAGTCAGCAAAAATAATCATACCCTTTGAGTAAATAGTTTCATTATTGGGACTATACCATTGGTGTGGTGTCAAACTCAAACAGAAATAAGGATCATTAAACCACATATAAGGATTACTATACTCTGTGTAGTGGCTTAGGAAACCACATGTTAACATTGCCTATGTTATATTGTATTTTTATTTATTTTTGATAAATATTTCCCAATTAAATTTTAATATGGATCAGCCACACTCCAGAATGTTATAAACCACATACTGCCTGCAGATTACATGTTTGTCACCTTTGAAATACAGTATTAAAGCTTTTAGCATAATAAATAATAAAAAGAGGAATATACTCAAAATTATTTATAGCAATGTTATTTGGAACTTCAAAATCCTATAAATGAGATCTGTCAACTAAAGAATGCTTTAATAAACTGTGATGTATCAATATAATGAAGTAGTATAAACTAATTGAGAGTGATAGACAAAAATATAAAGAAATGTGGTATATTACATATGAAATAATGTGAAGCAAAAGAAGCTGAACCAGGGCAATATCCATACTCTCTATAACTATGTAAAAGAAAAATATATACACAAATATGGGAGTAAATGAACAAAGAAAAGGATGAAAGCTGAAGAGTGCTGATTCATGACAGACATCTTAGATAATGAAATTCATTCTCTCAAATCTAAATGTATCTTTAATTCTTTTTTTATTAAAAATTTCACATTAAAAAAGCAAGCAAAAATAGAAAGAAGGAAGAAAGAGAGGATGGAAGAAAGAAACTAGATAGATATAGGATGTTCATGACTAAACAACATTTCATGTAAAAACGACCTGAAGTTTTTAATGAACTGCAAACTCATTTGAGTCAACAATGCCTTGACAGAGCAAAATCAATTAATAAGATCTTATTAATAAAATGATATCTATTTACATGAAAATTAGTAATGAACACAAGGGAGTTAATAGTCTTAATATGCAACCGTCCTCATCAGATGGCACTCATTTATTCATTTAACAATCATTTATTAGGTATCTACTCACTCCAGAAGCTCTGTTTCTGATTCTTCAGACTTCACCACTATCTCCCAACTGCCTTCTCAGCCTGGAATTTCCCTCAGTAACTGAGACCTTCTCACCTTGGAATATCCCTCTGCCTCTGCAACCCCTTTCTCCCATTAATGTCCTCAATGTTGAGGGAGCAGCCCAGACTGACCATCTTCCATTCCTCCCCTAACTCTGATTCTAACTCACTGAACATTGCCCCCATACCCCCAATATGTGTACCTTCTCCATACCCCATTTCCAAATACTTTTTATGTATTGTCTTCCTCCCATTAGATTGTAAGCTTCCTTGGAGGGAATATATACATATAGACAGAGAGCACAGGGTGAGTTGAATATGAAGGGATAATATCTAAAAAATAAAATTAAGGGGTGAGAGAGGAATGTACTAGGAGAAGGAGAAAGAAAGAGGTAGAATGGGGTAGATTATCTCACAAAAAAAGAGGCAAGAAAAAGCTTTTACAATGGAGGCAAAGGGCAAGGAGGTGAGGAAATGAGTGAACTTTACCTTCATCGGATTTGGCTTAAGGAGGGAATAACATACACACCCAATTGGGTATGGAAATCTATCTTACCCTACAGGAAAATAGAATGGGAAGGGGATGAGAGAAGGGGGGTTCATAGAATGAAGGGCAGATTAGGGAAAGAAGTAATCAGAATGCACCCCATGGGGTGGGGGGAGATGGGGAGAAAATTCGGAACTCAAAATCTTGTGGAAGTAAATGTTGAAAACTAAAAATAAATTAATTGGAGGAGAAAAGAATGTAAGCTCCTTGAGGTCAGGAACTGTCTTTTTTGCTTATATTTATATCCCCCACACCTAATATAGTGCCTGACACATAGTAAATGCTTGTTGAATGACTGGTCTAGTGTACTATATAGGTACTGCATAGGCATTCAATATAAAAATATGCAAACAAAACCATCCCTGACCTCAAGGAACTTACATTCTAATGAGAGTGACAACACATAATTACTATATATATATATATATATATACAAGACTTATGGAGGCTAATCTCAGAGATAAAGTCATTAATATCTGAGGGGAAGGAAAAGCCTCTTGTAGAGTGTGGGATTTGAGCTGAGTTCTGAAGGAAGCCACAGAAATAAAAAGGCGGAGATCAGAAGGCAAAAAACTTCAAACATGAGGGGCAGCTAGTATCAAGAAAAATAGATAGGAGATGGAGGGTCATGTTTGAGGAATAGAAGTGAATTGTAAGGAGATTGAAAAGGAAGGAAGAGACTGGATTCTTAACAGCTTTAAATGCCAAAGGCATTTGTATTTGATTCTGAAGGTAATAAAGAACTTCTGGAGTTTATTGAGTTGTGGGTTGACACGGTCATATCTATACTTTTTTTTTTTAAAAAAAGTAACTCAGATAACTGAGTAGAGGATATATTGAAGTAGGGAGAGACTTGAGCCAGGGAGACAAATTAGAAGTCTATTGCAATAGCCCAAGTAAGAGGTGATTATTGCCTGAACTAAGCTAGGTGAGTGAAGAGAAAGGCACCTATATGAGAGATGTTGTGAAGGCAGAAACAAAAAGATTTGACAAGAGATTGAATATGTGGATGAGTTATTGTGTGAAGTTAAGATTGTGAGGCACCCCGGTGCCCTCAACAGTAATAGTTAAGTTCAGAAGAGGGGGGCAGGGGTTTGGGGGCTAGAGAATGCTATGAATTCTGTTTTGGATATGTAGTTTGGATATGTAGTAATCCATTCACTTGGAGATATTCAAAATACAATTAATGATATGGGACTTCAGAATAGTTTGAGGAACTGAGAAATTAAATTATTTGAGGGAACAGCATGTTGAAGTCCTTCCATAAGAAGGTAGGAGGTAAGGTGGAGAGAAAGACCATGTGAACTAAGCACTAAAGTAATGGAGGAAAGGAGAATATTCTGGAGGTTCATAGATAACTGTCACTAGGATCTGCATTGAGCAACCAAATGGAATGAACTCCAAAGAAGGAGAATTTATTTAGAGAAGATAGTAGAAGATAGTCTGGAACTGGCAGTAAGGAGCAAGAAGTATCCTGACTCCCCCAACATGACTAGTGAGTCAAGGAATGGCAAAGGGGAAAGGTATGAGAGAACAGCTGGCTATTACTGAAAATAGTGGTGAGGAAAGCAGTGTCATAAGGAGAGAACCAGGTCTCAGTGAGGGCCAGAAGATGGAAGGAGTGAGAATTGAAAAGTGAAAGAAAGTTTGCTCATTATGGAACAGGCATTCCAAAGGGCATGGTGGAAGGGTGGGAATATCTAGAGGAGCTCAAAGTAGGGAAGGTAGGGTTGTAAAAAACAGTAGAGCTGTAGACATTGGGATTATTATGTTCATTTTAGGTGTCTCACTTTAGGAAAGACATTGATAAACTGAAGTACATCCAGAGGAGTGTGACTAGAATGGTCAGATGATGGGAAACCATGTCATAAGAAGATAAATTGAAAAACATGATGAAAAACATTAGCCTAAAGAAAAGAAGACAGGAGATATGATGGCTTTCTCTAATAAAAAATCTGACATATGAAGATGGAATTATAAATAGGAAAACACTAGAAGCCTTTGTAATAAATGTCATAAATGCTGTGATAGGACAAATACATACCAAGGTTCCTCTCCATCACACACACAACTCTCAATCCACAATATAGTGTAGGATAGATTTTACTTAAAAGGTGACAAAGCTAAGAGTTTATTGACTCATCAGTTGGGCAAAGCTCAAACTGTGCTTCACTTGACGCAGCTTTCTGGTGGCCTCCCGCTATGTCGACATAGTTTCTTGGTGATGGATGGCATAAAAGTCCAACCCATATGGAGGAGGTACCTTTCAAGCATGATGGATGTCTAAAGATGAAACAAGTTACCACATCTGCCTCTGCTGAACAGAAATGTTTCCATATGGAAAGGATGAGGGCCTTGGATACCAAAGCATATTCTTGCATATCCTTGCAATGTTTAGTAAGTAAGTAAGTAAGTTTAGCTGTTCAATGACCTACAAGTACCTGTCAGTTGGGGAATGGCTAACAAAAAACAAGGGTAAATGAGCATAATATAATGAAATGTTATTGCAACATAAAAAAAAAGACTAAAGGAACAGATTCAGAGAAACTTGGAGACTTGTATAAATTGATACAATTTAAAGTGAACAAAATCAGAACAATTTATACGACTATAACATTTCAAAGAAAAACAATTGTAAAAAACATAATAATGCGATGTCTACTCCTGAAGGCTGATAATGAAATATGTTTCCCACTTCTTGGAAAATCAGTGATGGAATAGAGGTGAAGAATGATAAATATGTTTTCAGACATGGCCAATGTGTGAATTTGTTTTGTATGATTATAATTATTTGTTACAAGGGGGAGTTTTTATTTTTTTCTCTTTTTTTGTGAGGGGAGAGTTAGGAATACCCAGGAAGGTATTGATAGTAATGCTTAAAAAGAGGAAGAAAAGAACTAAGAAGCATCAACGAGTCATTAAAAAAATAAACAGACGAGAACAAAAAGTTTAGAAGATGGCACAGTGTTGGAATTACCATGTTAAATTTGCATATACAGAAAAGGGGTAAATAATTGGGAAAACACAAACTGTACATAAAAAAAATAGTTTGGTATGCAATCCTTTTCTTTTACTTTGTATATTAAAATGTTCACGCTTGTTGATGTTTATTCAATTCACAATTAGAATGAAAATTGAAAATAATAATTCGTGTTAAGTTTTGCAAAACACTTTCCTCACAACAACTCTGTGAGGTAATACAAGTACTATTATCCCCATTTTACAGATGAGAAAAAAGGCCCTGAGAGGTTAAGTGACTTGTACCACCAGTATCTCAGGCAAATTTTGAACTCAGGTCTCCTGACTCCAAACCTAGTATTCTCTACCATACTACTTGTAACATAGACAATGTAAATTTGTGGTTTATGCCACTGGAACATTTAGCTCTATATTCCATATATATCTATACACATATGTGCATGTATACATGTGTGTATGTATATATGTTATGTGTATACATAACACACATATATAAATATTATATGTGTCTGTCATATTTACAATATATTCTATGTATAGGTGTATACACAACACACATATAAATATGATATACTCTATATTATATACAATATGTTTTATGTATATTCATATATAATATACATGATATATGTATATTATACATATGTGAAATGTGTGTGCATGTATGTATATATAGGCACCTTTATGTGTTCCATATATGCAGAAACCAAAAGAGTTAATAACAGAAATAAATAAAACTCAAAGCCTTTTACAAGGAGAGCTCTAGTGTCATTGTTTAATGGGCACGGCTTAATTCATTTTTGTTCTCTAAAACCAAACAACGAGGGCCCAGTTCTTATAGGATTACATAAGATGGGTTAGACAGAGGAAGGTTGCACAGCTGTCATATACATCATGAACACTGTGAGTAGAGGAGCTCTAACAAGACAGAAGCATCAGTGCTCTGGGCATTGCAAGGCTTTAAGACTTAGGTATACAGAAGCCTTCAGATTTTTCTCATTATCTAAGCTGTCTATTTTTTCTCTGCAAAGGACCCTAAATTATGGTATCCCAGATAATTTCTAAAATGTATCATTCTTCATAAAAGAGTTGTTTGACTGTCTGCAGAGTGACTTAGAATCACAGAATTGCACAGCAGGAAAGGATGTTGGCAGCCACCTAGTCTAACCCGCGCCTGAAAAGTAATCCTGACTGTGACATACCTGAGCAGTGCTCACCCAAGCCTCTCCCTGAAAACCTCCAATGAAAGAGATCCACTAATTTCTGGGTTTTTTTAATTTAATATTTTATTTTTTCTCCAATTACATGTAAAAACAATTTTAACATTCTTTTTTTTTAATTTGGAGTTCCAAATTCTCTCCCTCTCCCCCACCCACTGAGAAGGCAAGTAATTTGACATAGGTTATACATGTGTAATCATGCAAAACACATTTCCATGTAAGTCGTAGTGTCTCTATTATTTTCTGAGGCACTTTTAGACTGTTCTAAATGTTAATTTATTTTTGATTTGAAGCCAAAAAAATTGCGTCTTGCGACTTCTTCTTCCACCATTGTACCAGATTTTGCCAAACAGAATGAGTCTAATCCATCTTCAAACAACAGCCACTCACATACTTGAAGACACTTACTATTCCCTTTTCCTATCGTCCTGTTCCCTTCCATAAGTCTTATCTTCTGTAAGGTAAACATTCCCTGTTGCTTCAACTGATCTTCCTATGAAATGAATTTAAGACCCTTTTCCACCACGACCACCTTCTTCTGGACGCTGTCCAGCTTACTGATGTCCTTTTTTAACTGTGAGTCCCATATGTAGACTGCGCAGGGCAGAGTATAGAGGATCAGTTGCCTTCCTATTCCTGGGTAATGTGCCTTGCTTAATGTGGTCCATGACTGCATTAACTTTTTTAGGTACTTTTTTTTTTTTTGCTTTTTTGGTGAGGCAATCGGGGTTAAGTGACTTGTCCAGGGTCACATAGCTAGTAAGTGTCAAGTGTCTGAAGCCAGATTTGAACTCAGGTCCTCCTGACTCCAAGACCAGAGCTCTATCCACTGCGCCACCTAGCTGCCCCTTCTTTTTTATTTTATTTTGAATTCACAGAACAAAAGAAGCATTTCCATAACACGGTATAATACAAAAAGATTGTATATGAAACTGCAAATCATATTGCTGTTTAGTCATTTTAGTAGTGTTCAACAATTTGTGATCCCATTTGGAATTTTCTTGACAAGGAAACTGGTGTGGTTTGTCATTTCCTTCCTCAGCTCACTTTATAGATGAAGAAACTCAGGCAAACAGGGTTAAATGACTTGCCCAGGGTCACGCAGCTAGTAAGTTTCAGAGACTAGATTTGAACTCAAGAACACGAGCCTTCCTAATTCCAAGCCCAATGCTTTATCCACTGTACCACCTTGTAAAACTTGTTATTCCCTCCAAATATACAACAAAATTATCATGTCAATTTTTTTGTCTTTTTTTTTTCTTCCCTCTGCCCCCCCCCCCAAAGATTGCTACCATTAGACACAAATCCATCCTTCTACTTTTCAGCTCTTTCTCTGGACGCAGATAGTGTCTTTCTTCATATGTCCTTTATTTTTAATTTGTCTATTTGTAATAGTCAAAATGATTTAGTCACTCAACATAATTCTTAAAACAATATTGTTGTTACTGTATGCAACATTTTCCCAGTTCTTCTCACGTCACTCTTCATCATTTCATGCAAGGCTTTCCATGTCTTTCTAAGATCATGGAACTCATCATTTCTTACAGCACAGTAGTATTCCATCACAACCATACACCACAACTTGTTCAGAAGTTTTAGCCACTTTAATAGCATGATTCAGTCAGATTGAGTTTATAGTCTCCAAAGCCTCCCATCTTTTTTTTAAAAACAATTCCTATCTAACTCTGCCTTCCCCATCTTATGGGGGAGTAGGAAAAACCACTCCAATTTTGCCTAAATATAGTCATTATAGAACCATTCCTTGACAGTAAAAAGAGAGGGAACAAGGTGCCCCAGGTTGGGGAATGGCAAAATCTTTTCCCCCTCCGCCACATCCCTAGCTTACAATGGAGTTGATTTTTTAACTCAGTATTTGAATTTATCTTTATTGTATTTCACCTAATTGATTTAGCCTATTATCTAACTCTGTCAAAGTCTTTTTGGATTCAGACTCTGTATCTGTTGCATTGGCTGTTTCCCTCCAGGTCTATATCACCTGCAGCTTTGATAAGTGTGTCCATCACTGATATAACTGTTAAACAGCTTAGGGCTAAATACAAATCCCTGGAATACTCTCCAGGAGACCTTCTGGAAAGTTAACCCCAAAACATCAATAGCTTTTTTTTTTAAGTTCAGCAACTTAGCTTCAGCTTGGTGTGGCGGGTAAGGTGCTAAACCTAGAGTCAGGCAGACCTGAGTTTGAATCCCATTTTGGACACTTACTAGTTGTATGACCGTGGACAAGTCACTTAACTTAGGTGGTGCAGTGAATAGATGAGAGCTAGATCTGGAGTCAGGAAGAACTGAGTTTAAATCCAGCCTCAGACACTTACTAACTGTGTGACACTGTGCAAGTTACTTAACATCCATATACCTCAGTTTCCTCATCTGTAAAATGGGGATAATAATAGCACCTACCTCCCAGAGTTGTCATGAAGATAAAATGAGATTTTTTAATAAAGTACCTTACAAACCTTAAAGCATTATATAAATGTTAGTTATTATTATATTTATCAAATATAATAATATACATACAAAATACATATAAATAATAATATACATTATTATATTTATTAAATGTAATAATATACATAAGTTACTACACAAACTTTGAAGCATTATGTAATTGTTAGCTATTATTAATTCATCTCATTGTATATTGGCTAGCCCAAGAACAGCATAGAGTACCTTATCAAATGCTGTACTAAAATTATATTTGCCGCATTCCCTTTATTTACCAGTTTAATAACCTTCAGCAACACTTGCCCACCAAATGGTCTGCTAGTAAAATTTCCTATAATATATTTGAGACATGGAAAAAGCAGGCAAAACAATGCAAGAATGACATGGGCCTTTGGGTTTATGGGCTTTGGATGACATTATAACTATTTGACAGCTATAGCTTTCTCTATAATCTCTTAAAGCCCACAACATGTGAGAGACTGAAAGAAGGATGTTTTTATTTTTTCATGAACATGCTGTTGGCTGACACACAGTGACAGAATCCCTGGAAAAGGTTTAATGTAAAATGAGGTGAAAGACACAGCTGATGGTGAACAGTTTTGCCCACATTCAATTTAGTTCCTCTTTAATAGAAAGTACAATATTACCTGCTGAGTGCTGACAGAGAACTTCCATGGCGCAGAGCTTTGTGGTTATCTAGTTCCTGTTGAAAGGTTTAAGTTCTGAGTCAATCTATCAATTCAGTCCATATATAATCCATCTCAGAAAGAAAGATAGTTCACTCTCTGATGTGCTGGGAACCTGGGCCTTTGGTTGCCTTTTCTTTCTCTTTTCCAAGAGAATCTTAAATCCAAACTAGAGTGTGAAAGTCATCCACCATTAAGAGAGACTCAGAATTGATCCCTCTTGGGCTGGTAGAGAAAAGGAGAAATCAAAAGAGACGAAACTTGAGTTCAAGTGTTGAGGTAGCCAAATGAAGAGTGCAGGTGGATAGAATCTGAATTCCAAATTCTTGGGGAAAACCACTCCAATTTGGCCTAAATATAGTCATCATAGAACTATTCTTTGACAGTAAAAAGAAAGGGAGCAAGGTGCCTTGGGCTAGGGAATGGCAAGATCTTTCCCCACCACCACCACCCTAACCCTCAATAGTTGATGTTGGAGCTAGATTTAACCAACTAATTTAAAAGTCCATGGACACTCCTGATGATACGTGCATTGGGTTACCAGTAAAATCTTGGGATGTCTTTCCACAACCTCAGGATACGTACATATGGCTTTCCTCCATATTGCAGTATCTGTTCCCAGTCAGAGAATACAAACTGATGACATTAGCAGTCTCAGCACAATGGAATTTGGGAAAATATACTGTAAGAAAATAATCTAATATACAACAGAAAACTGTAAGTGATTTGGGATAAGGTGTAATGGAAAGAGTGCTGGGTTTGAACTCAAGAAACATGGGTTTGAATACCATCTCTGCTACTTGTTCCCCATGCAACCTTGGAAAAATCTATATACTTCTCTGGGCCTCAGTTTCTCCATCTGTAAAATGAAGATGTTGAACTAGAAGACCACAAAGGTTCCTTTCAACTCTAAATCTATGATCCTATTTATAAAATGAGTAAGTTGGTTTCAATGAATTCCAATATTTTTTCTAAATCCTATTAATTTATTATTAATTTGGATTGTTCATGTCACCAGGGAAATCCATATGGAAACTTTTCTCCACTAATGCAGATGGTCATCTTGTTTGTTGGGGGGTTTTAGTGGTTAAGTGACTTGCCAGTGATCACACAGTGAATCTATGTCCTCTTGATTCCAAAGCCATCTTGCTATCTACTATGTCCAATTGCTTCTCAACACCTTCCAGTAAAACAAAAAAAAAAATTTAGATTCCACTGTACTTCCATACTGATTAAAGTACATGGAAATTTAATTACAAACTTCCTATCACAAAGAAAATGTCAGCCAAAAGTAGATGGAATACTGTTCTCAGAGTATCCTCATGATCCTCTGTGCCTCAAAGCAATGTGGTGCTTTCAGCACAGTGGTTTTGGTCCCTGGAGGTGTGTGCCCATTGATCAGAAATAGCAAGCATCCTGGTACTCCTGTTATGGGGATGTAGGGGTCTTGTGCCTACTGGGAAGATATCAAATCTTTAAAATAAATTTATTCTTATTAACTTATTTTCTCATGAATATAGTTACTTTATCTTTCTGCACCAGAAAATTAATTTGAGGACTGTAGACTGGTTTATTTAGAGTACTTCATTTTTCAAAACTATCCCCCAAATAGTCAGTTTTCAGGAGGAAATTTTTGCTATCGAACGAATTGGCTCCTTGTTATTATGATCAGTAGAAAAAAATGGAAGCATCTTCTTTAGTTCCAATAGTCTTTGGACTACTTTGGCACCAGAACAACAGCAGGTTTTACAGTGATGTAGAAGAGTCCTATGATCTGCTCCCATATCATCTCACAACTTTGTAAAGAGCCTTCCTTTTGATGGATTTGGGGTTTTTTTAAGTGATTGTTCTTATAATTTGAAAAACAGCGTATGGATCCTTACTCACATTTCTCAAAACAAGTAATTTTCGGTGAAACATGCTGTGTGTCCAGTTTGCACAAGGTCAAACAGATGGATCAGAAAACAGCCTGGGTGGACAGAGATTAGACAGTTACTATTCTTGTTTATCATTGTTGCCGTTATCCCCAACCCCGATCTTCCCAGTAGTCCCAAGGGTCACAACCTCCCCCAGTCTCTTCTTTCCATACTTTCCAGATGTTGCTATGCTCCAAATCTCTTAAAAGGGGAGAAATAGAATTTTTTAAAAAATATTTTGCATTTGGTTTCTATCATATAGCCATATCAATATAATACAACTGTATCAATAGCTATGAAAATCACTACAATTTTTCCTATAGATAGGACTTTTTTACACTTGGTATTTCTGTAAGCAAACCAATATAATTCAAGGAATCTTTTTGATATCATAGAAATGGTTTTGGAAATAGTTTGTTTTTGTTTATTAAAGAAAGGCATATTGGTGTGTTGGTTAAAGAATTGCTTGTCAAGCCAGGAAGACCTAGTTTCAAGTCTTACCTCTTAAACATACTGGCTGTGTGACTCTGGACAGGTCATTTAATCCCTTAGTTCCCTAAGAAAAAAAAGTGATGATCTTCATTGGCAAAAGAAGTTCCTTAGTGGGAGCTCCCTACCTAGATAAAATAAAAAATCCAATCCCAAGTTTAATTGCTTGTTAAAAACATCTAATTCTCTTTGTGGGAAAAATAATTCTCTTGTCTTTATAATGTATTGTAGAATCAGCATTGTAGTCCTTTTCTGTTGTACTTCTTAAGTTCGACATTACTGCCAAGGGTTATATAGACTAGGTATTGCTACCTTACAGGACTAGTCAATAAGCATTTACTAAGAGCCTGTTTCGTGCTAGGTATAGTTAGCACTGAGTATCCAGCTGTGGCACCCACTGTGGTAAGTACTGCGGAGACACACACACAAAAAAGCAAAAGGACAGTCCCTATTCTCAAGGAGCTCACAGTCTGATCAGGGAGAAAACATGAAAAACAACTATTTACAAATAAGATATAGTCAAGATAAGCTGGAAATAATTTTGCTTTCCATGGGCAGAGCATATGTTCAACAACAACTTCTAAGTGATTCCAGGTGATATACTCCTTATTCTCAGATATATTCCAATCACAACTCATCCTCTATACTTCTTTATGGACCCAACTCTATACTACCTTCATTTGTTGCTTATCTTCTTAAACCCATGGGAAAGACTATAAGTTAAATAGTTCACAACTCCATCAGGGAAGGATTTTGGTTATGGTCTTCATTAGTGAGCCTATGGCCTGGTTCTTTCCATGCTACCACTCAAATAAGCAACCAATCTTTCTACAGTATCTTGCTTGAATACTTGGGATATATAGGATGTTCAGGGAGGACTAGCACCTCTGGTATGAAGGTTTGCTGAGCCCTATTTTCAGGGATGTTTGTTCACCTTTGGGTTCCACCTGGCACTCAACTCTCACCTATGGCTCCAAGAAGCTTTAGCATGCTTTAGTGGCTACACTAGTAAAAACCATCTGAGCAGATGGGCTAAACCAGGTTGAGGCTTCAAATTCATTAGCGGGTTAGTGGGGTATCTACCCCAAGCATGTGAAGACTTCCCAGAAGAATGGATGGTTGAGAACAATGTGTTCCAATGGCCATGAAGGTGGCTGAAGCAGGTGCTTTGGATTACTTAGAACTTGGTCAGATATAAAAAATGACAAGGTCATCCACTGCATTTCAGGCTATTATCAATCATCTTGACTTTTGTCCTACCACGAGACTTCAGTGACTCTAGAAGAGTAAGGCTGATGAACTTGTACAACTCTACCTCACTTAAATCCAATTCATGCTCAAGTCTAGTCATCAACCATAACATTGTCATGTCATTGGTCCTTTTTGAAAATGAAGGATGAACAACAATAACAACAGCAACCTGTACACACAATCTACAGTTTCAATTGATTAGGTTTCATGTTATCTGTAGCTAAAGCATACATACAAATTAAACACAACATTTTTTCCTCTCCATCAATAATAATAGTTGTATAACATTTAATTGAAAAGATTTGACATAAACAAAATTAATGCAACTCAGAGAGTTGCATAACTCTTCTAGGGATATGCCTTAACAAGCTTAAAAAAGATAGAAAGCTACCATATTCACAGCAGTACTCTCTCTAAAGGGAAAGACCTAGAAGAAAACCAACTACCTATCAATTGGGCAATGGATAAGCAAACTGTGGGAAATGAATATAATGGAATTTTACTGCCATAAGGGGAAAAAAATGAATACAACAAACATGGAGATTTTTGGGAAGACTTATATGAACAAAGGTAGGTAAACAGAACAAGGAAAATAAAGTATGTGGTGCCTACAAAAATGAAAATAACAACAACTAAGATGAATACTATGATGAAAAAGGTTAGCCCCAAACAAGAAATGAAAAAATATGCCACCCTTCCTTCTTTGCAAAGATGAAAAACTATGGGCACAGAATATTGTGTCTACTGTCAGATTCACTTAATGTGTTGGATTAGTTTTTATCTGGTTTTTTTCACTCCTTTTTATTCTTTGTTATAAGAGATGGCTCTCTGAAGGATATGTTTGGAATGTAGACATAAGAAAACCAACACAACTTTAAAAACTAAGTAACAGTAATTGTGAATTCTAATTATAAATAAAGTGAATCCCATTTTCTGGATTTAGAGTTTTTACTTTACATTTATACGTTATTGCTATTTAAACTATCTCTATTATTTTTGTGCAAGTTTCAGCTACTACAATGGATTTTCTCATGAAATTGATCCAGAGGATACCATTTAACTTTTTAAAAAAATAGAGAATAATAATGTAAGAAAAATTTAAATTTAGTTGTTGAAAAATTCATAACATTATCTATAATTTCTGTTATCTCAATTTGTGAAAGTTATAAATGTATTAGAAACCACCTAATTGCACTGTACTTGTTAAAATGAGTGATACTGAGAAATAAAACAAACATGATTCTCTTAACTTCCACACAGATTAACATCAAGTTTACATTGTTCATACTCAAATGAAACAAACAGCAAGATGATATAATTCATCTGTATCATGAGATTATGCTTACTAACAGTGAGGTTGGCAGATTTCATTCCAACATCTGCCAACTCAAATTTGACCTCAATTCTGCATACCCTATTAAAAAATCATTGTGCTACATTCACTGACAGTTGGAGCAAAATCACCATGTTAATGTTGCTTTTGTTGACTTTGATTTGGCCTTTGTTTTCATTGAAGAAAAAGAATTATTTATGTAAGAATTATATATAACCATTGCTTCAAATATCCCCTATGGGGGGTCCACCCCACTGCTTAGAAAACTCTGTATTAGACACTGTACTTATTCCTGGGTGATCTGCAAATTTAAGTGGTTTTATTGACCTTGAGTATGTCTACTTAAGAACATTTTTCTCAGAGCCAGATTACATTTCTAACAATAATAACCACTACTGCCAGGGGGTCCTGTGAGGAGTTAGGAACTCATTCCTTTTCTTCTCCACTAACGATCTCCATTCCACTTTGGCTACACAAATATGTATGGATGAGGTTAAGTCCCAGAAAATGCCTGACCACCTAAAAGAAGGATCAGATTCTTTTTCTCACATTCTTTGTCTCTTTACAGGCCCAAGCCAAAGCCCCAGGGGACAATCCCTTAAAGCTTAAGTTCTGATTCATGTCTAATATTATAAAATATTCAGAATTTTGCAATGACAGGGGGGAAAACAATGAGGAAGTGGTAATAACATAGCTACTATTATTCTTTCCCTAGAAGTTGAGACTTAAAAACTGTCAAAACACAAAGCGGTTCATGAGATAGCTCAGTAGACATTTTATATTTCACCTTAGCTCTACAAAGCCAAAATAATTCCCCTCCTGGTCCATGTCTTTGGCAAAGCCACGTTAAGATTTTGCTGGTCCTTTGGAAAGTGGTTGTCTTCTCCGGCAAGAAGCACTAGGTTGGATGTGGAGAAGACACCTTCCAGACAAAAGACCCATGAGCTCCAAAGCTCTCAAACTCACAAGTTGGCCTCCAATGTTGGATGAGTCCAGCACAGTTCAGTTGGCTACCTTCAATAAAGCAACACAGAATATGAGGTAACTAGGGCTCTAAGATCCAATCTTAGGTTCACCGAGGCAGGACATGTGCTTTATCTGACATGTGGTAATGGCCACCATGAAACCCTAACTCTCCAGGAAGAGAATTAAATGATATTTGCATGATCTCCAGACAGAGGCAGAAGAAGGGGGAAGGGTAGGGTTGCATCTTTTGAAAGGTGTGCTAAGTCAGTAGCTCTTCTTGCTCAAAGGCTAATAAGGAAATTACTTAATCATCTCAAATTGTTAGCCCTTCAGTACTGAGCCACACATGTCCCTGCATTCTTAGGAAGTTTGCAGGGGAGCCATGGAACACACTCCATGGAAGAACCTCTATAAGTCTATTTCCATTCATTCTTCATGGAGTACCACCCTGGATACACACTGAAATATGTTATTTTTCTACTTTCTTTCTTCACATTTCCTTTTCCCTACCTACTTAGGACCCAGGAGAGAAGAGGGAAGACAAGTGTGTAGAGGGGGCCATTAGAATCACAGCATTTGAGAGTCTGAAGGGACCTCAGGAGACATTTAGTCTAATCTACACTATAACATACTTGACAAGTGGTTATCTGTCCTCTACCTGAAGACCTCCAGGACAGGGAAGCCACTACTTCTCGAAGCAACACTTTCCACTGTGGGACAGCTTCTTGGCCTCTTTGCAAATTCAATCCAATGCTCCAGGTTCTGCCCACAGGGGTTAAACAGAAGAAATTTAATCCTTTCTTCAAATGTGGTTGTTCAGTCATGTCCAACTCATTGTGACCCTGCATGGGGTTTTCTTCGCAAAGATGCTGGAGTGGTTTGCCATTTCCTCTTCCAGTGAATTAAGCAAACGGAAGCTAAATGGCTTGCCCAGGGTTGCACAACTAATGAGTATCTGAGGCCAGATTTGAACTCAGGTCTTCCCGATTCCAGGTCCATCTTTCTATCCACTGAACCATCTAGCTCCACAAGCTACTGTCACTCTTCAAATGGGGAGGGAAGAAGGTGGAAAATCTGGAACTCAAACTTAAAAATGAAAGTTAAAAATTGTTTACATGTATCTGGGGAAAAATAAAATACTAAATAAAAATAAATTTAAAGGAAAAAAGAAAATGAAGGGCAAACAGCATATATGTATATTGTATGTGTATATGTGCACACACACATACACATTACATATACATATATAAACATAATTCATAGCAGAACATTTTGTAGTTTCAAAGAATTGGAAACAAAAGATGCCCATTGAATGAGGAATGGCTAAACAAAATGTGGTACACAAAGGCAATGGAATATTACTGTGCTGCAAGATATGATAAATGTGAAGAGCTTGTAAAATCTTGCAGAGACATGTAAAGTGAGCAGAACTAGGGAAAAATATTCAAAATGGCTTCAACAATATAAACAAAAGGACATAAAATCACTCTGAACACTCTGTGATTGTAATGACCAAGTTTGGCCCCAGGGAAGAGTTGAGAAAATAAATGTCTCTCTCTCTTCAATGTGCAGATGAGGGACTACAGACATGGAATGTTGCACATACTGTCAGGCATGGTCAACATGTTTTTTGGTTGTGTGTACCTACTCTTTTTCCCTCTTTCTTTTAAAACTTTTGTTACAAGGGACGGCTTTCTAGATGGGAAGGAGGAAAATATGTTTAGAAATGAATGAGATAAAAATAAACTGACTCCAGATATTAAAATTTTATTTATGGACTATTTATTATGTTTTTCCAGTGTGATCACTAGCTTAACATAAACTCTCCCATTTAAGAAATATTTACTAATAAATGGTAAAGAAAGAGTACAGGATAATGTGATTATATTTTCTGCTCACCCCCCCCAAAAAAAACTCCTGTGATTCCTCAAACTAAACCAACTATCCATACAAGAAAAATCAAGTGAATGATGATGCCTATCATCTAGTCTATGATAATAACTTGAATGGACAGTGTAACAAGGCTGGTCCAGAATGACATGCATCTTGGATAAACACTGAAGATCTAAAATTAATTGAGTCTGGTACCAAGAAAAAGAGTAGATTAGATTTTACTTGGGAAATTTTACACCTGTTTTTAAATACCATCTAACTTCTCTTTTAAACAGAAGCATAGGTTTATATAAACAATATTCTCCTAGCGATATCGTAAGACTGCCAATCTTAGAATACCACAATCTCCAAAGAATCAAAATTTTAGCTCACACAAAAAGGTAATAGAGAGATACATGATATCTGTGTAAACAGGCTACATCACTTTATTAAAATAGAATTGTAAAAAATATGTGTATGAATAACCAGAAAAAGAATGAGAGGTTGGTCTTTAGTGAGAGTAAGGGAAAACAGATAGACAGTCCATATGTTCCATTAGAATCCATGTCATAATGAATATTCCAAGAAGGCTCTGGCACATTGGGTGAATCCCCTGTGAAGAATTTATGGGAGCAAGTGATCCTTTCATCCATCTCAGGATGAAAAGGCATGAATGGGTTATCATCTGCATTGTTGGAAGGATTACACACACTAATGAGATCACAAATCCATAAAAATATTTGGGAATAAAAGTATTTTATGTAAAAAGAGGCACTGATAAGTATTGTGAAGTCATGGTGGGCAGTAATGTTATTGAGAAGGTGCCATAGTGGAAGAATCTTAACCTTGGAATCAGGAAGCCCTGAAATCAAGTTCTGTTAAGCTCTCAAGGTCCCAGACAACTTTCATTGTAAAGAAGTTGATAATTTATATTGGTAGAAGAAATTTCTGTACCAGGAGTTCTTCACATAAATGGAATTACAGGGCTAGATCAAGAAACTAATAATAATAAGTTGTTGTAATTGTTATGTGATATCTATGATTATCATCACAGTGGTAAGAATTAACTAATACAATTGACTATACTGCACTATATACATAAATATACAGATTGTTGTTGTTGCTTAGTCATTTTCAGTCATGTTTTACTCTTTGTGACCCCATTTGGGGTTTTCTTGGCAAAGATACTAGAGTGGTTTGTCATTTCCTCCTCCAGCTAATTTTACAGATGAAAAAACTGAGGCCAACAGGGTTAAGTGACTTGCCCAGGGTCACACAGCTGGGAAGTGTCTGAGGCCGGATTTGAACTCAGGAAGATGAGTCTTCCTGACTGAGGCCTGGCACTCTATCCACTGTGCCACTTAACTGCCCCTAAATATATAGGTTATGTTACATTATTATTGTTATTATTCTTGTCAACTATTCTTGTTGCTTTTGTTATTTATTATGAAAACCTTGCTATTTTCAAATCCAGTTCCTCAGTATTAAAAGCAAAACTGGACAACTTCCAAAAATCAAGCAAATGAATTTTCATGCTATTTTATGATTTCCAGAACTGATAGGATGTTTGGTTGTTCTCTGGAGCCCACCTGGAAAAGTGAGGAACCACCCATACAAATAACCAAGCCACCCATGGTGGCTTTACAGTGAAAAGAATCCTGGATCTAGATTCAGAAACCCTGGGGTCAAATCCAGACTCTTATATTTTTTAAACTGTGGAAATTTTAGCTAGTCACAACCTCTCTGAAACTCAGTTTCATCATCTGTTAAATCATGAAAATATCTGAGTTACTTAACTCATGACATTAGGGATAAAGATGGGGACTGGACTCATGATTTCATTGATACAGGAACCTTCCATGTGAGGGAACTACTTCTACCAATTCAGGTTGTCAGCAAGGATTTATTAAAGACCTACTGTGTGCCAGGCACTATGCAAAGCTACAGTTTATAGTCTTAGAGTTGCGTAGATCCTGGAAGGATTAAGTGCCCAGTGCCCAGGGTCACACAGCCTGTCATGAATCAGAGGCCTCAATTTAAACTCACTCAATTTAATAAAATAAACATTTATTAACTGCCTACTATGTGTGGGGCCTTTGCTAAGAATTGGGGATACAAAAGGAAGGAAAAGACAGTCCCTGCCCTCAAGGAGCTTACAATCTAATGAAGGAGACAACATGCAAAGAAATATACACAAAGTAGGCTATATACAGGATAAATAGGAAATAATTAACAGAGGGAAGGCACTGGAATTAAGAGAGGTTGGGGAAGACTTCCTCTAAAAGGTGGGATTTTAGTTGGGACTCAAAGAAAGCCAAGGAGATCAGTTGTCAGAGTGGAGGAGCAAGAGGGTTCTAGGCATGGTGGACAGCCAGAAAGAAAGCCCCAGTGACAGATGGAGTATCTTGTTCTTGGAACAGCCAGGAGGCCAGTGTCACTTGATTGAAAAGTATGAGTTAGGGAGTAAGGTGTAAGAAGGTAAGAGGGGGCTAGCTTTTGAAGGGTTCTGAATGCCAAACAGAATTTTGTACTTGCTCCTGGAGGCAATAGGAAACCACTGGAGTTTATTGATTGTGGTAGGGGTAAGGGATGACACGATCAGATTTGAGTTTTAGGAAAATCATTTTAGAGGCTGAATTGAGGCTGGAATAGAGTCTGGAGAAACTTGAGACAGACAGACCCACCAGCAGACCATTGCTAAGACTATTGTCACCTAAGGCGTGATGTGATGAGGGCCTGCCCTAGGCAGGTGTCATGAAGTTATTATGTGGAAACTGCTTTGTAAAATGTAAAGTGCTACATAAATGTAAATGATTTTTAACAGACAAATGCTTAATTTTTCCTTCCCAGTTAGTGTTGCTTACTCACTATTTGTCTTTTGCACTTTTATCTCTCACCCACGGTGTCTGAATCAGGGGCCTCGCTTTCACATTTGTGCTTGGAGACATGTGTTGTGTGTGAGTGCCTAACGGTTCATGTCCCCTTCTGCACTCACTTTCATTAGTGAGAATCCTCTTCGTATGCAGAACTAAGTGTTTATTGGTTATTTATAATAAACAAATTAGTTATTAATACAAAAAACTGAGAATCCCTGTGAGTGATGGAATGGGCTGGTTCAGTGAAGAGAAAGAGCCATTCTCCACAAAGGGAGGCGGGGTAACTTTGCAAAGTGTGTGTTATTTAGAATCCATGCCTGAACACAATCCCCTGAAAGTCTGTTGACAGAAGGTGGGAATTAAGGAAGGGGGGAGGAGAAATAACAATAAATAAGCTGCAGATTGCAAAGTGAACATCAAGCCCCCAGAGCTTCGTGCTTATGATTGCAACAAGTCAGAAGAACTGTCAAGCCACGGGCAATGAAGGAAACATTAATTGGGCCCACTGCCTCACACATGGCAGTCTGCTTTGGGAGGCCTGCTATAATCAGAATTAAAACAATTCTCTCAACAAGTGATACAGTTGGGAAACAGATCTAGGGCATTGGCCATATTTTTGAGAAGTAGGTGCCAATCCACTTCTGTAGGGACTTGGAGGTGTTTTATTTTTCTTTTTTGGGAAGTGGTTTTTTTGTTTGTTTGTTTTCACAATGATATTGTGCTTGTCGGCAGTGGATTTCTAGTGAGCAGGGGAAGAGGGGGAGAGCTACAGAATGTTTAGCCTAAATCTTTTCCATGAAAGGTAGTACAAATCTTTGAACAGAGTGCATGATGGGAAATCAGAGGACAAGTCATTCTAAAGATTGCTCTAGGGAGTGAGGGAGAGGGAATAGACGTACCGTTGACCCCCAAATGCTTTGGGCAAGCTAAGTGAATGACTTCCAAGTGAGGCTACTAAAGAATGAGTACTAGAAGAATTTAGAACCTTGGTTATTGAATCAATAATCTTTGAAGCATTATGAAGGACAGAAGAGTTCACAAGATTGGAAATGTCACAATTTTTGAAAGGAGGAAAAGGGGGGTGCAGTGCCAAGATGGCAGAGAGAAGCCAGGATGTTGTCTGAGCCCTCTCCAGTTTCCCTCAAAAACAACATTAAATCAAGCTTCTAAACGGATTCTGGAGCGACACAACCTACAAAAAGAGAAAGTGAAACAATTTTCCAGCTTAAGATAGCTTAGAAGTACTTCAGGACAGGTCTGTCCCACTTGGGTAAAGGGGAGCACAGCCCAGCACAAACAGTGTCTAGGCAAGCCAGTGGGAGGCTCTTAGCCACAGCACAGATCAGCACCTGGGTCAGCAGGCCAGTGGCACAGCAGGCCAACTGTGAGACCTCCAGCCCCTGCACAAAACACGAATTGACAGCCCTGAAACCCAGGCAACAACATTGTGAGAAGGAGGAAGAAAAAATTAGGAACTCAAAATCTTATAAAAATGAATGTAGAAAACTATTTTTACATGTGATTGAGGGAAAAATAATGTACTATTAAGTAGGGGGGAAATAAATTTTGATGAAATTATAGCACCAAAAAAAAAAAAAAAGAAAAAAGAGAGAGGTAAAGGGTAAGTTTTTTCAAATTTTGGAATAGTAAGCTTGACTTCAATTCCCAGTAAAATTCTAGGCAGCATTATTAAGCCAAGCATGTAACTGTAATCCCTGCTACTGAAAGAGTTCATGGATTGTTTGCATCTGAGGGTTCTAAGCAACAGTTAAGGCAAAAGTCTATGGAGTACCTGCACTAAGATGGCACCAATATGGTGAGCCCCTGGAAACGGGAGGCCATCAGATTTCCTAGGGTGGGGTGAACCAACTCAGGTCACAGAAAAAGAGCAGGTTAAAGTATTAGTATTAGTGTTATTAGTATTATTAGTATTATTAGTATTGGACCAGTCAGTCAGAGAGAGAGAGAGAGAGCACTATTTAAATGTTTTGTAATTACTTACAAAAGACATTTTGATCAATAAGATCCAGTCATGACATACTTACTTCACTTGCATTTCTAACAGATTTGTTAGACTTATAGGAGAATACACTAATAAAGTTTGAATGGACTTTAGGAACTTCAGGACTTCAGGAAAGCATTTGACAATCTTTAATGACATCTTTATGAACAAAATGGAAGCTGTGTGCTAGATGTTAGCAGTTAGATTCTCAAATGGTTGGTTAGCCAGACCCAAAATGTGATAATTAAATTTAATATAATTAAATTTATAAACTAATATAATTTAAAAGTGCTAACAGTAAAAGTGAAAGGAGGTCTCCAGAAATGTTGTGTTTGTTCTTGTTCCTTCTATATTCAACAGAAAACACAGATAATAAGGCTTGGCAAATTAGCAGATGAGATAAAGTTGGGAGATATAGCTAATTATTGGATCACAGAATTAAAGACCCCCATCCTCCCCCAAAATTTTACTGGCCTGTAAGTTGAGTGGAATCTAATAAGATGAATTTTCCATGTCACTCTTTGATGTGAGTACCCCTTGCAATATACAGCTAAAAACCAGTGCAAAACTTCTCATGCTGCTTGATGAGCTAGCATGCCTAAATGCTCCAGACAATTTACTAGGGGCCTTTCTGTATGTATTTTAATATTTCTTAGCTATTTATGGAGTACTTAAATCAGCATTTATCTATTATTCTTTGTTCTCAATAGATACCTGGCCCATCTCCTTTTCTAATCAGACACATCTTAAATGTTACATGTTAAATCATTTGTTTGCATAGAAGTCATTGCTAATGATATGCTGTAGCCAGCTTAAAGGGGCAGCCAGGTAGATTGACCTAAAGTCAGTAAGAGTCATCTTCCTGAGTTCAAATCAGGCCTCAGACACTTGCTAGCTGTGGAACCCTGGACAAGTCACTTAATCTCTTTTGCCCCAGTTTTCTCATCTGTAAAATCAGGAGCTGGAGAAGGAAATGGGAAACCACTCCAGTATCTTTGCCAAGAACACCCCAAATGGGATCAGGAAGAGCCAGACATGACTGAAACGACTGAACAACAACAAAGGTGGCTTAAACACTGTTTGTCTCTCCGTCGTCCTTGGAATCATTAATAATTTTGATTCTTTGGAAGTAGTGGTCTTTCATTATTTGTAGCTATATAGTATCACTGGGAGAATATCAGCATTAAAAAATGCTTTGAGTATTTTGAGAATGAAATCTTTTAGTGACTTCTCACCATCTGCCAAGTAAAGTTGAAATTCCTTAGCCTGGAGTTCAAGACCTCTCGTTAACACCCTACTTTCCCAGCCTTATCATTTTTGACATGCCTTCAAAAATCTATCCATATCATCCTGCCCCCAGAACACTACATTCTTGGCAAAGAATCGGAAATTGAGAGGATGCCCATCAATTGAGGAATGGCTGAACAAGTTGTGGTATATGATTGCAATGGAATATTATATTGCGCTAAAAAAAATGATGAGCAGGCAGATTTCAAACAAATCTGGAAAGACTTATATGAAGTAATACAAAGTGAAATGAGCAGAACCAGGAGACCATTTTATACAATAGCAGCAATATTATACAATAACCAACTGTGAATGACTTAGCTATTTTCAGCAATACAATGATCCAAGACAATTCCAAAGGCCTCATGATGAAAAATACTATCCATCTTCAGAGAAAGAACTGATAGAGTTTGAATGTAGATCAAAGCATACTATTTTTCACTTCCTATAAGTTGTTGTGCTTTTTCCCCTTTGGGTCTGTATCTTCTTTCACAATGTGACTAATATGGTAATATGTTTTACATGATTAAATATATATAACCTATATCAAATTGCTCACTATTTCAAGGAGGTAAGGTAGAGAGAGAGAAAATTTGGAACTTAAATTTTTTTGCCACTTAAAATTATGTTTTCTCTATCTATCTATCTACCTGCCTATCTATCTATCTATTTTTAGTTTTCTACATCCACTTTTGTAAGATTTTGAGTTCTAAATTTTCCCCTCTCTTCCCTCCCCCCTCCTCAGGATGGCATGCAATCCGATACAGGCTATGCCTGTACAATCATATTAAATGCATTTCCCCATTAGTCATGTTGTGAAAGGAGAATAAGAACAAAAGGGAAAACCACAAGAAAGAAAAAAAGGAAAAATAGTACTCTTTGATCTGCATTCAGACTCCGTAGTTCTTTCTCTGGACGTGGATAGCATTTTCCATCATGAGTCTTTTTGGAGTTGTCTTATATCATTGCATCACTGAGAAGAGCTAAGTCTATGAAAGTTGGTCATTGCACAATGTTGCTGTTACTGTGTATGATGTTCTCCTGGTTCTACTCATTTCACTCAGTATCAGTTCATGTAAGTCTTTCCAAATTTTTCTGAAGTCCACCTGCTCATCATTTCTTATAGCACAATAGTATTCCATTACATTCATATACCACAACTTGTCTGGCCATTCCCAAATTGATGGGCATCTCCTCAATTTCCAATTCTTTGCCACCATAATAAGAGCTGCTATCAATATTTTTGTACATGTGGATCCTTTTCCCTTTTTTATGATCTCTTTGGGATACAGACCTAGTAGTGATATTGCTAGATCAAAGGTTATGCACAGTTTAATTGTCCTTTAGGTATAGGAACTTAAATTAAAAAAAAATGTTAAAAATTGTCTTTACACGTAACTGAGGAAAAATAAAATGTTATCAAAGGTAAAAAAAGAAAAAAAGAATACTACACTTTCAGCTGTGTGCTTTTACTCATATTATTCCCTATGCCTGGGATGTCCTTCCTTACTTTTTTTACCTAGTAAATTTGTACCTTTATAATCTAATGGAAAATACCATATGCTCCAAGAGGATTTTTCTGGTCCAATCCCTTTTCAATAATGTCCTTTATGCTATGGTCTCACATAGTATGTGGTTTCTACCTGTCTAATGTTATTATAATCATAGCATTTTTAAAGCTGGAAAAGATCTTAGACATCATCTATTATAATCCCTTCCTTATTTTAAAGCTGAGTAAACCATGGTCCAGAGATATTGTGACTCTCTCACGGTCACAGAGATAGTAAGTAGCAGAATCAGAATTTGAACCCAGGTTCTTAGGATCCAAATCCAGCACTTTGCATTATGCTATGATGCTTGTTATCACATATAATGATATATCACAATTATCTTTATTTATATCTTATTGCCTTATTAGTATGAAAGCTCCAAATGGACCATGGAGTACAATGTTAGCTCCTTGAGGGAAATGAAATGACATTTTCATTTTCTTGCTTTGTATGCTATGTCTGACATATAATATACACTTAAATGACTGTTGAATTGAGTTAAATGGTCCTCTTTTAATCCCAACTTTGTACTCTCCCCAAGACCTACCACAATATTTTATACACAGTTCTCACTTAACAAATGTTTGTTGAATTGAACTTTAATGACAGTATGAAACAAAGCCTAGAGTAATCAAATCAGTGTTAGACCCGGAAGAAAAAAATATTAAGGCTCCAGCCATCTTTTGATGGATAGAAAATTAATACCAGAAGAAGTGAAATGCCTGGCTAAATAGCCTATCTCCCAGAAGATGTATGGTCATCATTGTTTTTAAAACTTCTGCTTTCTAAGTGTCTTATAATTACTCCATCTTGTTTTAAGTCTGTATACAATATTAAATAGAAGATAAAACATTGGCCCAATTCCATAATAAGGAATAGAAAATGAAATAGACACTATATTTTTAATGCATTATCAAAAGTAAGAGGAATAGAGGTACAAAAAATTTATTCTGTTGGGTAGTTAGGATTTCCACTTAGTAAAACATGTGCTATTTGATTTAAGAGCGATGAAATGCTTCACAGGTAAAAAGTTATTCAGCAAAACGGCTGGAACCAAAAATTTGAAGTATGAATTACAGCTTTTCTTTGCGTTATGTTATTTAATCATTTTACTGATAGCTCCCCAGCCAGTCATTCAAGAATAGCTAAAACATTTTGGGGCTGCTAAAAAAAAAGTTAATGAACTTTTAGATAGAAGCACTAGAAAAATAATAAAAATCTAGCAGTAAGGGCCCTAACTGGAAAGTTTTCCAATGGAAATTTTGGATTCTATGATGGAGTTTTTCATGGATCCCATGAGGGAAATACTCCTCCCTTCTGTAGAGTAACATGGATCCCAAAGTACATCATATATAGGCTTATCCTGAATTTGTTATTTAGCCACCCAGTGGGTTGGTGAAGATAAAGATATTTTCAGATAAGTGACTAAGAGGTACTACAAAATACTGTCTCTTTGGCATAATAAATGATATCTTTGAAACTCTTCCTATTGGCTTCACTATGGTTCATTAGTTGTATGATCTCAGTAAGAAAGGTTATATGAAATGATTTTATTGTGTGCGGTTAACATTTTAGTGTGTTTGTGTGTGTGTGTGTGTGTGTTCATTCATCTTTTACTATATTTATGGTAATGTGATTCAGAGACTATATTGGAGGTTGGGAGGGAAGAATGGGAGATTAAGTTAAGGTTGTAATGTACTAATCTCATCCTATGGGTAACTATAGTGAATACATGTGGTCCTCAGGATCCATCCCCACAGAAGGAGGTGGGGAGAATGAGAGAATGCTAAGCCAGGACAATGAGGTGCTAAATCAATTGGATCACTAAAGAAGGAGAATGAAAATGTATCTATCTATTAAATCTTAAGTATCACCTTAGCTCAGACAGGAGTATTAAGTTGGGAGCCAACCCACTTGGGAGCCCAAGTTTACAGCTATAGAGCTGGTTAGTCTGGGACAAACAGCTGTGGGATAAGAGACTGACAAATGAGGCTCCCAGGAGCCTGATGTGGGCCCCTCATGTGGGCCCAGACTGGAAGGGTCATAAACTACATATCACAGACACAAGAAGAGACAAAAACATCAAGAGGAAATAGCCAAAAAAGGTTTTTTTGACTAAGTGAGTGAGTAGCTTCCAAAGGCTAGAACATGGAGTCTTCCAAAACAATTGTTTCTTAGTTTATTGGAATCTAGCCAGCCTAGTATCCTGCATTCCATCACTCGATGATCCTAAGAATTATTGATGAGGACAGAAAGGGGATATCATTTGTAACTACATCCATTCTTCATCCAATCATTCTCATTTTACTGATGAAAGAAGTAAGATAAAGAGAAGTTAAACGACTTACCCAGAGTCACTCGAGTAAGTAGATGTCAGAGGCAAGGCTTGAATCAAAGCCTTCCTATTCCAAGTTGAGTGGTCTTTATACTATTTCATGGGGCAGTGATCTAGAATTTTAATGGAGGGGTATTATGCCAGAGGGTTTGGAAAACACGTTATCCTCATAACAAAGAGGATAAATTATTTTAGGTAGCTATGAGGTAGCCAGCAATGAAGGGCAGCAAGGTGGCACAGTGGATAGAGTGCAGGGCCTAGAGTCAGGAAGACTCATTTTCCTGAGTTCAAATCTGGCTTTAGATACGTACTAGCTCTGGGACTCTGGGCAAGTTACTTAACCCCTTTCACCTCAGTTTCCTCATCTATAAAATGAGGAGCTGGAGAAGGAAATGGCAAACCACTCGAATATCTTCGCCAAGAAAACCCCAAGTGAATTGGACAGGCCTGAAAACAAGAGCCAGCAGTGCAGTGGATAGAGTGCTGGGCCTAAAGCTAGGAAGATCTGAGTTCAAATAGGGCCTCAGACACTTATTAGCAGTATGACCCTGGGTTAGTCACTCAACCTCTGCTTGCCCCAGTTTTTTCAATTGCAAAATTGGGATGATAATAGCACTTATCTCCCTGGGTTGTTGTGAAGGATCAAACAAGATAATATTTGTAAATGTGCTTAGCATAGTGCCTGGCACACAGTAGGTGCTATAAAAATACTTATTCCTTTTCCATCCTCTCCCATATGACTAGCCCCTCTTTAGAAAGGAGAAAACCATGAATTTATAGGTAAAACTACCTTAGAAATACCCATATAGCGAGTCTGGGCCAGCTTATAGAATAAACATTCAGCATGATGGAAGCCCAGCTCACCAGTTTCATTTATGGTATTACTGGGCCATACTCAAAAGCAGCCAGGAAAGATTCCCGTTTTTGTTGGGTTACGAAATCACCGTCCAGGAGACAGGAATGTCACTAGGATTTAGAGTGTTTTGTTTCTATTCTGCTGCATGAACTTACATAGGTTATTTGTCTTCCTTAGAAATATTCTTCCCTTCTGTAAAACAGGAAAACCTGAATTATAAAAGATTTTTGAAGAGTGTATACTAAAAGGCACCCAAAGCAATCTCTTTCATGAAGAGTTTCCACCCTATCAATAGGGTTATCCTTAGGAGTAGGCCAAGAAGAAGACTACTTCGGTGTTATTTTAGGGGCTCAATGCTCTCCCATGGAAAGGTCTTCCTCACTGGCCTGCCCCATTATTTGAAATTCCATCATTAGAAATTCACTCCTGCCTTAAACCCTTTTGTTAACAAGCAAGTGGAGTATAAATCATAAGCATAAAAATACAACTAGGGTCAATCTTCTAAATTTCAACTATTACAACCAAGGATCCTTTTAAAGTGCAAATGCCTCTTGGATAGCTAGTATATTACTGCTATTAGCTATTGACATCTTTGTGCAATTTATTTTGTTCTTAATCTCATAATATAGTTGTGCTAATCTCATAAACTTAATCTGTAACTTGAATAATATTTACTTACCTATAGATTGAATTCTTCCCTTATTAAATTATAAGATCTCCAAGGGGCAAAAACCATGTTTTCTTTGACATGGTACCAGGCCTAGTACAATGATAGCAGGCCTGGTACACTATCTCACAGGTAATAGATCATTGAATTAGCGTGACATCAAGGCTGTAAGGACATAATTGGAGAGGTCTGGAGGGATGGGATTGAAGGGGGAATATAAAGCATTGCCTCAGTAGTAGATGTAATGACCCAGGAAGCAGAATGAGCAAAGTGGACATATGTGGTCCAGGGAGGCCACCACCAACAGCAGAGAGGAGATTAGAAGGAGAATATAGGAGCAAGGTAATGTTATGATCAAAATTCACATTGATGTAGCCCTTTATGGCTTCCTTACACCAACTATTTGGTGTAGATAGTGCAACTGGTATCACTCTCACTTTACAGATGAAAGAACTGAGGATAGAGAAGTTAAATAACTTGCCCAAGGTTACTCAAGTAAGTAGATGTAAGGACCAGGGCTTGAATCAAGACCTTCCCATTCCAAGAATAGTGATCTTTACACTATTCATAGAGGAACAATTTCAGAATTTTATTAGAGGGGTATTATGCTGGGACAGTGAGATGGCACAGTGGACAGAGTGCTGGAGTCAAGAAGACTCATTTTCCTGAATTCAAATCTGACCTCAGACCCTTACTAGCTGTGTGACTTTGGACAAGTCACTTAATCCCTTTTTGCCTCGGTTTCCTTATCTGTAAAATGAGGTGCTGTAGAAGGAAATGGGAAACCGCTCCAGTATCTTTGCCAACTAAACCCCAAACGGGATCACAAAGAATAAGACATGACTGATGACAACTGAACAACAGCAAAATTATGCCAGAGGGTTTGAAAGAGGGAGAAAGCAGGGAGATCATCCAAGTGTCTCTTGTAGGTAAATAGGAGGTGAAAATGAGAATGACAACTAGGATAGTAGTGGTAGAAATTCAGAGGAGGGGCAGATGAGCAGCTAGTACAGAATTCTGCCTTTAGTGAGATAGAGCAATAGAGAACAGCCAACCAGGAAGGGCAGTCAGGAGACACTGTGGAGCAACAAGGTCCTGCTGCCTCCTTTGCCTAATAAATGCTCCGATGCTCCGGAGTCCTTGCAGCTCACATCGGAAATTCTTTCAGAATTTCTGGACAGTTCGTCTTCTAGTCACTAAATCCACTTAAAGAAACATTAGTAAGGTTCTTCACAGGCTTCTCTGGAGTATAGTAAACAGATGGGAATGTGTGTCTTCTGTGAAACTAGCTCAGAAAGAATGGGTTGTCATACACAAACCTCTAGAGACTTGTGGAAGTCAAATATTGTAGACTTTTAACACTTGTCCAATTATTTCAGTCAGCCTGACCCAGGTCAGCATGATCTATTTGCTCTTTATTCTAAACAATGCTAAGAGCATCCATTTGCAGCTTACATAAGATGCCTGACAAAATGTTGTGGTTGTTAACAGTCTCTTTAGAGCAGGCTAGGCTTTTATCAAATAGCCATCTGCCAAACATTGCTCTATGGAAATAGACTGAAGGGGGGAAACATGCCGAACATCACTTCAAAATTCCTAAGAGCCATCCAAAAATGGAATGGGAGACTTCAGAGTAGTGGACTTCCAGTCACCAGAGATTGACAAACAGAATCTGGATGACCACTTTGAAATGTTAAGTAAGGGAATCCTTTCTTTAGGTTAAGTGTTAGTTAGATGATCTCAGAGCAATATACCAACTCTAAGCTTCTATAGTTGCAACATTGCATTAATATTTACTGCTATGACCAGATCAGTCTTTTCCTCCAGAAGCTTCAGTGACTCTCTATTGCCTCAAGAATAAAATACAAACTTATCAGTCTGACTTTTAAAACCCTTCACAGTTTGACTCCAAAGCATCTTTTTTTATTCTTTAATATATAATATTTTCCTTAATTACATGGTAAAATAATTTTTTAACATTTGGCTTTTTTTAAGTTTTGAGTTCCAAATTCTCCCTGATATGGTAAGTAATCATGTGCAATCATGTAAAACATTTCCATATTAGTCATTTTGCACAAGAAGACTCAAACAAAAAAAAAGAATGAAAGAAAGAAAGAAAATGTAAAACAACGTGGTTCAGTCTGTATTCAGACAATAACACTTCTTTCTCTACAGGCAGATAGTATGCTTCATCATTAGTCCTTTGGTATTGTCTTGGATCAGTTCTTCATTGTACAATATTGTTGTTACCATGTACAATGTTCTCCTGGTTCTGCTCACTTCACTTTGCATCAGTTCATGCAAGTCTCTCCAGGTTTTTCTGAAATTATCCTGCTTGTCATTTCTTACAGCACAATAATATTTCATCACAACCATACACCACAGCTTGTTTAGTCATTCCCCCAATTGATGGACATCTCTTCAATGTTTAATTCTTAGCTGCCATAAAAAGAGCTGCTACAATTTTTTTTATAAATGGATCCTTTTCCCCTTTTTTTTATATCTTTGGGATATAGATCTATCTCTCAGTGGTATTACTGGATCAAAGAGTGTGCATAGTTTTACAGCCCTTTGGGCATAGTTCCAAATTGCTCTCCAGAATCCAACTTATCTTTTTAGAACAATATCACATCACCCTCTCCCCACCCCAAACACTATATGTGCCAGCCAATCTGCCCTATTTACTGTTCTCCAAACAAGACATTCCATTCTTTGTCTCCTTGCCTCACCATGACTGGAATGCTCTACCAACTCATGGCCACCTCTTGGAATCCCTAACTCCAAGGCTCAAATCAGGCAATTCCTCCTACATCGGAGGTGTCAAATGCTCTGCCCACTAGAGACATGTGGCTCACAATACCAAGTGCTGCCCAAACCAGATTAAAGTGTAATTGGAAAAATATTTAACAAAATAAATAAAATACACTAAAATATAGATGATACTACATTTCAAAACTAAATCAATATCCAGCCCACAAGAATCCCTATGTATGGTTTAGTGGCCCTATTTCTATTTGAGTTTGACACCATTGCTCTATATGTGAATGCTCATTCCAATACCATCCCCAAAAGGTATTTGTTTTTACTATTTACATACTTTGTATTGACTTACCTATGTACATGTTGTATATACACATACACACACACACACAGAATGCAAGGCTTTTGAAAACAAGAATTGTTCCATTCTAGTCTTTGTCCCTAGAACCCAGGATAAGTGCTTAATATAGAACTGCTGGATTAAAGTGAATTGAATTCAATGGAGCTGAATTGAATTAAGTTAAAATGGAGACATCTTCACTTGTTCATATGCTTAGAACAATGAATGGCATACAATTAGTCTTTAATAAATGCTCATTGGCTTGACTTCTTTACTCTGTATAATTACTATAATATAATGTCTTACTTCGAAGACCACAAATAATTCTATCCTTCTTCAAAGTCAAAATAAGGACATTAATATGACCTTTTGATCAGTCAGAAGCTAATAAACCTGTATCAAACCCATGGAAATCACTTATAATTAAGAATCTACTAATTCAGCAACCTGATAGCTTCTGACTGAGACACCCACTCCTGATAATATTACATAAATCCTCATCTCAATATTAAGCAGTAAGAAAAGAAAATGTTGAATAACAAGTTGGAAACAAACCAAAGCCCAAACAAACCAGGTCCTGCCTAGCACTCCCTGTAGCTTTGAGGAACCACTGCAGTGTCACATACTTCTACCAAGCTTTTGCCACATTTGGGAAGGAGCAGGAGGGGATTACTAAGGCCCTATACCCCTGACCCTCTTGGACAACAAGACCTCTTAAAGACCAGTGCTTCTTAAACTGTGGTTTACAACCCCATTTGGGACTGAGAAAAATTTGGCAACAGTAAAAGGTTTCTAAACGTGCAACAAACAAAAATTAATTCAAAATTGGGGGCAGCTAGGTGGCGCAATGGATAGAGCACTGGCCCTGGAGTCAGGAGGACCTGAGTTCAAATCCAACCTCAGACACTAGCTGTGTGACCTTGGGCAAGTCACTTAACCCCATTGCCTAGCCAGAAAAAAAAAATTAATTCAAAATCAAACGGGTAATGTATCCGAGGTGTTTGTGGCGGTGCTTGCCCACGTTGTATCACACAACTTCACTGCAGCCTTGGTTCTGAACACACAACACGCGCGCTTTGCATTGTCCATGCCATCCTGCCGTGTAATACCAATGAATATTGCCAAAATGTGAAAAGGGGTTGCTAGTGGAAAAAGTTTAGCTTGTGAGCTTTATTGTTCCTCTGTCACTCACTAATACACCTATGGTTAATGGTCTTCCTATTGCTGTATTAATCATTGACTACATAGGAGCAAATGATCCTCAGCCTCCACCTACTCTCAACCCTAAGTCCCAGCCACACCCATGCCTCGCTGTTCCCTCTGGAATTCCCCTTCCCTAGTTATCAAGCTCTCCTTTTTCCTGGACATCTCTCTCTCTCTCTTACACATCTTCCATATACTACTCCTCACTGAGCACTGGCTTCCCTGATGACAAAGAATGCCTGGCCATCCTCCCCAGCACTCACACCTCCTGACACTGGTAGTAGAGAGAGGATTGGAATATTCCTTGTTTCCCACAGCCACTTTTCTACTTTGAAGTTCACTCAACTAAAATGTTCCACCCAGTCAGGATTATTATGATTATACTAGTATAAGTATAAGAGAACATTCTTCCTCCTGTCTTCAGGAGTTCAGCACTGGGCTGACTGTCTTCTTCTCCTTCTCAACTCCTGCAGTCATACTGGGACCTCAATATCCATAGTGATGTTCCTCCAATTTCCTGACCATCCAATTCCTTAGTCTTCTCAAATCCCACCCTATTGCTTCAATCCATAGTATATAGTATCTACTATACACTATAGTATATGGAGATGGCCACACTTTGGATTTCACTATTATCCACAAACACTGCACTTCCTTAATAAAAAAACCCTGATATTCCTCTATCTGACCAAGTACCCTCCTATCATTCCATTTAACCCTGCACCTCACTTCTCCTAAACCTATTCTTCTCTCTCATGAGCTTTAATCTCTCCACTCCTCAGTGTTTTCTCAGGGTACTACCCCCAGCGCTGATTTCATTTTCTTCCCTTTTTAATTCCAACCCTAAAGTTAACCAGTCAAAAGCTACTCTGTCCTTGTTCTCAAACCCCTCTCCTCCTTGCCCTATCTCTGTTCATCCCTTGCCAAATCTCAGCCCTCAGTTACTCTCAGTATCCACCACCACCGCTCCTACCCACTTACTGCTAAATGGAGCTGAAGGATGTCACATAAGCATTCTGACAGGGAATGAGGCAGCTAAGTGGTACAGTCAATAGAGTACTAGCTCTAGAGTCAGGAAGACCTGAATTCAAATCCAGCCTCAGGCACATACTAGCTGTGTGACCCTGGGCAAGTCCTCTAAGTGATACTCTAACGGAGACAGACAGCCTCAGTTTCCTCAACTATAAAATGGGTATAATAATAATAACACCTCCTGGGGTTGTTATGAGGATCAAGTATGATAATATGTGTAGTGTCTACCACAGAGTAGGTGCTTAATGAATGTTTGCTTCCTTCTGAATGAATAGATTATAAATTCATATTATGCAGCTTCAAATGGGCCTTCATTACTACCAGGCAATCCTTTTAGTTTTCCCTAAATGATTCTTTTTCTCAATTCCCAAGGAAGCTATCCCAAACCTTTTTTTTTCCCCTCCTAAAGTCTCCCATACCTAATGAACACCAACAAAGCTCTTGTCCAGCTTGGAGAGATGTAAGACTGTTCTCAAGCAGGTTCAATTTGATCCTTGATCTTGGTGAGTGGACTGGAATTACACATTTCTCTCTGTTCTCTCATTGGTCGCTTGTGCCAGGAATAAACAGAAACAGGCCAGATTTCTAGGCTCTCCTCCCTAATTGCTAGACTTTACTCTTTTATCCCCTCCTATCCTACAATTGAGGTTTCTAAATTGCTGATAGAAAGCTTTTTTCCTAGTATACCTAACTTGGCAGATGATAACATTAGGGCTGAACAGATGTTCCCCCTGGAGAATCCATTCCAAACACCTTATGATGAAGAATCACCTTCAGAGAATAAACAACCATGTGCCTGCTTATGCTCCAGCAAGTCAAAATCATCTTTTCATTTGAGAGAAACAAATGCTTCATGGCTTAGGAAGAGTAATGCCAGAACTCTGTTTTCCACACTAAAAACATTCACATTTTGCTAAGATTCTTCTCTGCTCTCCCCCAACCCCATTATAATTTGGATCATTTAGTCTCAATTTTATTATCTGTTTTCCCCAGTAAACTGAAAATCTACAGGTCCCTAGAAGTACCTCTGAAAACAGCTGAACAAACCCCCAAAGCTTGGGACAGTACATTCTCCACATTGGAAGTAGACTCTTACCTTAACAAAGAGTTTAAAACTCAAGTAATTGTCCAGGATCATGAGTAAGTAGCGCAAAAAGAGTCAGACTATATTATCTTACTTTGGTGACAAAGAAGATCAAAACATACAACCAGAAGAAGACAACAAAGCCAAAGCTCCTACATCCAAATCCTCCAAGAAAAATATGAATCAGTCCCAGGCCTTGGAAGAGCTCAAAAGGGATTTTGAGAAGCAAGTAAGAGAAGTAGAGGAAAAACTAAGAGTGATGCAAGAAAATCATGAAAAACAAGTCAACAGCTTGCTAAAAGAGACCCCCCAAAATACTGAAGAAAATAACACCTTAAAAAATAGCCTAACCCAAATGGCAAAATTTAAAAATGAGGGAGTTACACTAGGTGACCATTATTTCCAACTCCCTCACAAATGATCCTTTCTATTTGGAATAAGCTTACTTAACATATTTATGCAACATATAAATTTAAACTAAGAAGAAAGGTTATACTTTTCATGTTTCTTTTCTTTTTTGTTGCAGAATTTTGGGGGTTTTTTTAGTGACTAAATTATTTGTAAAGGTACTGATATTTTAAATTCAAATAAGTTCAATAAATATTTATTAAGCATTATGCAAGGTATCATGACATACCCTGGGGATACAATTCAGTTTGGCAAAAGTTTTTTTTTTTTGTTTTTTGTTTTTTAAGTACAAATTAAGTGATTTTGTTAGAAATGAAACAATCTTCATTCACTAGGAACTGACAAGGAAGCACATGAGTGAGGCAAACCTACTTGCTTGGACTATCTCAGTATTCTGGAACTATGAACTTCAGTATCATTTTTTATCCTAGGTATTTTATAGTTTTGTTTTGTTGTTTTTTTTGTTTGTTTGTTTTGTTTTGTTTTGTTTTTTATGGTTTGAAGGGAGAAGTCTTACTGTTTTGGATGGAGAATTACCGAAGCCCTTCCCCTTGGCTCCCAAATCATCAGGATCCAACCACAACTCCTGGAATTCCAGGCCATAGTGCTCTACAAATTCTCTCTCTTCCTCTTCTTTTTGACTGAAACTCTACTGCTTGTTTTTCCTTTTTCTTTCCCATAATTCCCCTCCAGCTCCATCTGCCTCATTTTGTAAACCTTCTACCCTGCGGAGCCCATCTCATGAATCAAAGTCCTCTCCTAGTAGCATCACTGATCTTCTTTCTTCAGTAATCTTTTGGACTTCCTTTTCCATTTGGCCAATTTTGCTCTTTAGGGCATTCTTCTCCTCATTGGCTTTTTGGACCTCTTTTGCCATTTGGGTTAGGCTATTTTTTAAGGTGTTATTTTCTTCAGTATTTTGGGGGGTCTCTTTTAGCAAGCTGTTGACTTGTTTTTCATGATTTTCTTGCATCACTCTTAGTTTTTCCTCTACTTCTCTTACTTGCTTCTCAAAATCCCTTTTGAGCTCTTCCAAGGCCTGGGACTGATTCATATTTTTCTTGGAGGATTTGGATGTAGGAGCTTTGGCTTTGTTGTCTTCTTCTGGTTGTATGTTTTGATCTTCTTTGTCACCAAAGTAAGATAATATAGTCTGACTCTTTTTGCGCTACTTACTCATGATCCTGGACAATTACTTGAGTTTTAAACTCTTTGTTAAGGTAAGAGTCTACTTCCAATGTGGAGAATGTACTGTCCCAAGCTTTGGGGGTTTGTTCAGCTGTTTTCAGAGGTACTTCTAGGGACCTGTAGATTTTCAGCTCTTCCAGGGTGCTATGATAATGGGAGGGGTGTTTCCTCTCCACTGCCACAACAAGCTCCACCATACCAGTGCTCCTCCTAGCCCCAGGACCGCTCCTCAGAACTGTGACCCAGATCCAAGCATGGTCAAAGCAAGAAATTCCTGCCTCAGCACTGGCAAAGAGATTCCTGCAATCCCCCTCTTATCAGCCACTCAATTCCCCCTCAGTCTGTGGGCCAGAAGCTCAGGAAACAGTCGCTGCCCCAGGCCATGCTCGGGACTTGCTACTGAGACCTAGCTCCTCTCTCACCACAGTAACAGACTTTTTCCACTGGCCTTGTAAGTTGTCTTTGGCGTTCATGGGTTGAGAAGTCTGGAAACTGCCACAGCTGCCTGCGATTCAGTCCTCTGAGGCCTGCTCCAGGGTCGCTGCGGCCTGTGCACCCACGCCGAACTGCGCTCCTCTCCCAGCCTGGCGCAATATACCTTTCTGATCAACCATCCAGGCTGTCTTTGGCTGGAAATTTGTTTCATTCTGTCTTTTTGTGGGTTCTGCTGCTTCAGAATTTATTTAGAGCCATTTTTTATAGGTATTTGGAGGGGTTTGGGGGAGAGCTCTAGCAAGTCCCTGCTTTCCCTCTGCCATCTCCATCACCAATCTTCTTCAGATATTCAGACTGCATAGGATCATTGAATCATAAATTTGGAGTTGGAAATAATGGTCACCTAGTGTAACTCCCTCATTTTAAAGATGAGGAAATGAGGCCCATAGAAGTTAAATAATTTGCCCTTCTGAGGAATAGAATCTACATAATTTTTCTCTATGAAGGATGCTTTCTGGGCTGCAAGTTTTGTCCAATAAGAAGATCCAGGGGACATCTCCTCAAATAAGCCCTCTATACATATTTCAAGTATGCATAGTCACCATTTTTTAACATATCTATGAAAAATGCATTCTGGTTTCAAACCTGGGATGTCAAGAACCTATCTAACTGCTTCCTAACTCAGCAATGCTTCCCTGTGCAACCTGTTTCACAGGTTAGGGGAGCCATTAAAAGTGGGGCTAAGAAGGGAGAAAAGAAGCCTGATGACCAGTAATTCTTTAAGTATCTATGTCTATTTATGAGAAGATACTCATTAAGGTCAGTTATTCTCCAGGTTTTCTTAATTGAAGGAAAAAAGTATAGCTGCCCCCACTATGGTGAAATGGCCTCATTTGCTACTAACCATTGTACATAAAGGTAATTCCTAAAATGATTATTTTCAGAAGTCAGAGACTACTCCATGTTCTGTAAAATGGAGATAATAAAAACACCTACCTCCCAGGGTTATTGTGGGAATCAAATGAGATAATAATTGTAAAGCACATAGCACAGTACCTGGCATATAGTAGACATAATATATGGTAGCTATTACTATTATGTGCTGGGTTCATGGGGCTGATTCAGGCTGTGCAATCAGGTTCTACTACCCATTCCCTAGCATTTAGCCTAAATACTGTCCTCTAAATGGATATTTGCATGGTAATTGTTATCCTTCTACCACTAAAAGGGTAAAGTAAAGCAGAGTACCCAGCTCTGGGGAGTATAGTTCAATGAGATGCACTGAACAGTATGAGCTATTGTGAAGATGAATTGCCACCAGCCCAATCTCAGATGGACAGCTAGTGCTCAGAGTGGCAATGTTCCTTTTGGCTCTCTTGGGTACTTTCAGATGGAGGACACACTCCTCCAGGACAATAAGGTTTTTTCTGGTCCCTGCGTATGCCTTCTCCATGCCAATTCCTATGGCTAGGTGAGAGTTGCATATTTTAAGACCAATGCAATTTGAGGATGTGTTGTTCCTCCTTGCATAGTGAAAAGGCTCCACTTTCAACATCAGCCCTCATCAACCCTCAACCTAGCTCTTCAAGTGTTCTTGGAAGATTTACAAGTGTCAAGTGGCTGGGTGGTGTATGCTGGACATCCTGGACAGTCTTTTCTGAGGGCTTAGTTCACCAGAGCATCTAAGTCCAGCTCACTGACAGTCCTTCCTTACTCATATTTGGTTCTGGCCTTCAGTGACCTCAGATGTTGGTCTATAATGGTCTGGATCAAATAATTAACCTAAAGATTATATCTAACCAGTGACATTGAGAGGCAGCATTTATCTCAGGGTGGGCAATCTTTTCAACTTGGTATTCATAAATATCCTGAAAATGTGTTTTGAAGGAATAGCTATTATCTCTAAATAGAGCGTACAAAACCTTCCACTAAATTTAAGAGAAAAAAGAAACTGTTGCACTTTAGACAAGCAAATTTCCTAAGTTATAAAGGGCTAGATTTCAAAGAAAACTTAAGATGCGAGCAAAAAAAGATTTCATTAAACCATATACAAACGTTTCTTCTATTTAAGAAAGGAGTCTCCCAACATGTTTGTGCTTACATTTACAGGAGACAATTAGCAATAACAGCAATAATACTAAGGCAGGTTTGATTCATTACTTAGTTTCATGTTTACAGGTAGAAAGTCATCCATAGGCAGCCCCTGAAACCCTGATGTGGGTCTTAGCAATCAAAAGAAGACATTAGCTAATCAAAAAAAAAAAGCCACCCAGAGCCCTCCTGTGGCAAACTCCACCCCTTCTGCTTAGTTTGCTGACAATTTATGGAAGCTGGGGCAAGGATGGGGCAGTCATCAGCATGTCCTTAGAGGGTACTGCTGCCATGTTGGCTGTTTTTCACTGTCTCCTTGACCAGTAGAAGTCACAGACCCCTCTAATAGTGATAGAGCATAAAATAGGGAAGAATTAAAGCTAATGAGATAATAATGTGAGATAATAGTGATAATAAATCCCATTTATATAGCATTTTAAGGTTTGTAAATTCCTTTATATATGTCACCTCATTTGATCTTTGCAATAACCCCCATGAGGTATGTGTTATTACAATCCTCATTTTACAAATGAGGAACTAAGGTGGGGACAGTTGACCAATCGTGCACAGCTAGAAAGTGTCTGAGGTAGGATATGAATTCAGGTCTTCCTGACTTCAAGGCAGTTGATCAATAAGCACTTACTGTGTGCCAGGCACTACATTAAGCTCCAACTCTCTCTCTCAACCATACTAGCTAGATGCCTAGGTGATGAGGAACAGAGACCTTCTAAGACATAACTGGCAATCAATAGGGATTAGCCAAGGTTTTTAATCATCTCAAACTGATCCTCTTTCCCATTGTTTCCATTGCAAAGTAAGGGGGAAAATTATCTTCTGCCTAGCCAGGTCTCTGCCCATATAAGCTTAATGAGGAAAATAAAATACCATTTAACTTTTCTTTCATTCCCCATCCTTTCTCAAGTAATAAATTTCTGAATTTTGTTTCTAAGATTAAAAACAGAATTAAATTATCTTGTTCTTGGTAATCTGATTTCTTTTTCACTACATTCAGGAGTATTTATTGGGCTTTAATCCTGGCCATTTTGCAAAATATTTTGGTCTCAGAACTTTACCACAAGGTGGAAGGAAAGACGAAGTGATAAGAAAGTGAGATCTCCCCCTGTGAGCACAGAGAGGACATGAACAGAGGAGCCACAGCACTTAATAATGATGTAACTCCAGGTACAAGTGAGATATAAGACTCCGTAAACAGCAATGACAAGTCAAGCGAGCTCTTTCCCAGAATTCATTGACTTTGGTAATGTGGAACTTGTTGTGAGAGAGATTTCTGAGAACAAGAAGAAAGAAGAGCCTCTGTGTCATGCCTCTGTCCCAGGTCCACCGGTCTTGAGACCCCGGGGAGTCCAAAAGTTCCTTTTGCAAATGATAATGGTCAAAAGCTAAGGAACCACCCTTTCTCCTGGGCAAGAACTGATGGAATATACTGGCAAGAATGAAGAGTAGGTAGAGAAAACTTTGCTTTCACATACTTCCTACTGCTGCTCAAAGCTCATATCTTCATTAAAATAGTAGATGATCTATTCTTTGCCTAATCCTTTTCTCCAAGAGCGAGGCAGAGCTAAGGAGAAGAAAACAATTCAATACCCCATCACAGCACCACTGACTGGGCCATTTCCTTACAAATGATTTGTTCCTCAGTTAATGACCATCACTGTTACTGTTCATCAGTCTGTTTCTTCCCCATCCTCACCCCCTTCGTGTAATCAAAATACCGGAAAATGCCAACTTCTAGTAATGGCAGCAGGTAGAGATTATAAGAGTAAGCTCCTTTTGCCCTTTTAGAGATAGAGATAGGGTACTTCTTCAGTGAAAATTGATTGGGGAAGGGGGGAGGGAAGAGCTCCTTTGGATTTTCATGAGAAAGAAAGGTAACTGATTGATCATAAAACCCTGGACTGCAAGCTACTGAGGAGGGAATAAGCTTCATACATGAAGAAGGCTGGAAAACAGGTGCAATAGGTATTGAGGCTGAATGCTGCTTTCACCTTGAGGAACCACTGCTGAACCCACAGGTAAGGCTAATGCACCCACTCCCTTCTCCATTAAAGGGTGCTTCTGCTCTGGACTCATTCATGCAGTCTGGATTGGATTCAGCCCAAGGAACCCTAGTTTCCAATGAGAGCAATATTGGGCTCCCTTTTCTCACACTCTTCAGCTGATTATACCCCTATTGCCACAAAGCTGATTTACTTATAGCTTGGTTTAGACTCACATCCAGGGCTACCCCAAAAGGAAGAATAAAAATGTACTTAATGTACAATATGAATCAGGTATGGGACAGGTATTTATTTCCTACACAAGAGAAATGAAAAAACAAAAAACTCTCCCAAGTACATATTTACCAAGTCAACAATACAGTTTTAGGAGACTGTTACTAATACTTCATCAGAACATAAAGCAGTTTGTGGGATTGTCATTAGGCAGTTTACATTCCACCTTGGCCTTGCACTGTTCAAACAATTTCTAATACATCTATACTTGTTAAACACTCAGGCTTAGACCAATTCTTTCGTGGATTGCCACCCTCTCAAATGTTGCCAGCCAACTCCACTCATAAAACCTACATCCTTCCTAAATTCACAAGTTTGCCTCTAAGCCTGACCATGCCAACTTAGAGACTAAAGTTTGATCACTTGCTCAGGAAAGAAAACACAAATAGGAAAAAGCAACTAGCATCCCAGGTGCAAGTTCATTTAGTTTAGTCCATGCTCAATGTTTGACTAGAAGCATGGAAACAGGAAAGAAGAATTTCTCTTGGGAAAAAGAGTGTGCTAATTACTACATGGGAGAAACAAAACAAGAGAGACTGAGTAAGAAATGATCTCTTCTTTTAAAAAGTCTACTTAATCATTAGCTCCTCTACCTCAGTGGCCAATGAGGGGATCACTTCATCATTTCAAAGGGCCATGTCTCTCACTGATTGCCAGAAGCAACCAAGAAGTTCTTCATCTCTAGGCAACCATGGCCCTGGAGATGCTGGAAAGTGCAGGTAGACACTTCCTGGGATGGCCCCTCTAGGACAATTCAGGCTCTGCTATCATGTTTTAAAATAGATGGAAGGAAGGAAGGAAGGAAAGAAGGAAGGAAGGAAGGAAGGAAGGAAGGAAGGAAGGAAGGAAGGAAGGAAGGAAGGAAGGAAGGAAGGAAGAAGGAAGGAAGGAAGGAAGGTAGGAAGGAAGGAAGGAAGGAAAGAAGGAAGGAAGAAAGGAAGGAAAGAAAGAAGGAAAGAAGAAAGGAAGGAAGGAAAGAAGGAAGGAAGAAAGGAAAGAAGGAAGGAAGAAAGGAAAGAAGGAAGGAAGAAAGGAAAGAAGGAAGGAAGAAAGGAAAGAAGGAAGGAAGGAGGGAGGGAAGGAAGGCAGGAAAGAAGGAAGGAAAGAAGAAAGGAAGGAAAGAAGGAAAGAAGGACTTATTAAGCACCAACTGTGTGCCAGGCACTAATCTTAGTGGTTTACAATTATCTCATTGGATGCTCACAGTTGAGGAAACTGAGGCAAATAAGTTACATGACTTTTCAACTCAGTTCTTCCTGAGTCCAGGCCCAATACCCTTGAACCATTTAGCTGGTTTAAATGGAAGAACTTTCTAGCATCCAAACCCAGACCTTACCAGACTTTGCTACAGGATCTAGATAAATGTATATTTCTATCACCTAGACACCACCCTAAATATACCTGGTAACTTTAGATGACCATGTCACGGTGTTTTCCTCTTGCTTATATGGTACTCAGTAGGACCCAGATCCAAGCCTTTTCTTTGGGTTGGGGGTGATGGGAGCAAGGAGAAGGAGTGTGAAGTTGATGTCCCTTCCTGCCTTACAATGCACTTCCTAGTCTCCACCTTGTTGCAATGGTACAGCGGGGTGGGCATCTGTATTACACTGGAGGAACTCATATTCAGGATTAGTGTTTCAAGAGTTATTTTATTTTTCTCTTGTGGTTTAGATTCTTAGTAATAGCTTTGAGATTAGAGTGAATTTCTATTGTTACACAGGGTTTTTTGTTTTTGTTTTGTTTTTTTTAATTTGATGATGGCTGGAAGTAATTTTGCCTCATTCATTTTTTTGTATCTATTCCAGATGTTTAAGTTTAAGCATCTTCATGCTTATTCACAGGCATTTAACATTTTTTGATATTTTAAACTCTGTCTTAATTTTTTGTCTTGCTTTATACTTTGTCTCCATTAGGATTCTCACCTAACCCCAACCCCCCATTTTATTTTACCTTTTTTTTTGGCTTTGAGTAGGGTATTGCTCCAGCTCTTTTTTAATACATTTTTTCTCATTTTTTTGATTTCATGTTTATTAGCTACACATAGTTTTCATTTCACTTTCAGAGGAGCCATCCTAATTTTTATGGTTTTGATTCTAGGAAGGTCTTTCTTCTATGTTATTTTCTATTATGTTTGGCTATAGTCCTTAATCTCAAAAGGACAGTTTTTTCCACTAATCAATCTGTTGCCAACAAGAAAATATTGTTTATAGAAAATGTTTTTCTTGATGTCATTAATTGATGCCTTATGTGGATGAGGCTGTGAACACAAGCGTTTTGATTTACTGCCTGTTGTTTGCAAAATTATTTGATATTTGTTAGCACATGAAAAAGTTATTTACACTTTTCTCATAAGGCAGAGCTTATTTCTGTTGCATTGACGTTGATTTACATATTTGCTCATTGTTTATTCACCATGTATTAATTTCACATCACATTGCTTTCTAGTGTTATTGTGGTATAAATTTGCACATTTACTGCTTAACCTAGCATTACTAGTTTGTAGAATATTTTAAACAGGGTGCAATTTCTTGAAAACATGGGCAGTGAATTTGTTGAAAAGTATGTCAAAATCCTAGGAATAGACACAGAGTCTAAGTCTGAAGGTATTACATTTTTTAAAATTTAAAAAATGTAAAAGACTTGCAAAGTAATGTATAGTGAAGTTAAATCAGGGGAGATTATTCAAGAAGGGCTAAATGAATTACCTGACCCATCTAAAAATTTATGAAGTCAATATGTTAGAGTAGAAAAGGGGTCATTGCGCCACTGGTACCTGTGCTATTGCTGTGGGCACCTGAGTATTGGTTAAGTTATAATTGCCCTGACGGGCCTATGCAGGCGTTATAAAGGCGTGTAAGAAGCTTGCCTGGTGAAAGAATGAGGCAGAGTAGAGGAGTTTGGGGAAAAAACCACAGGTGTAGACATGTTGGATACAAACCCCAAAACTCTTTATCTCATCCTCTGAATAGTTAATCACATGATCCTTAGTGTCCTATCACAGGTTTTAGAGTAGATAAGAGAGGAGCTGAAGACAAGAAGAGGCAGCTTTTCCCCCTAGGAGCTTGAATGAGAAAGGGAAGATATAAAATGACAGCTTGAGTAGATGGTAGGGCCTGGTGAAGATTTTTTTAAGGAGAAGACTCGGGCATGTTTGTAGGTAGTAAAAAAAGAGCTAACAGACAGGGAGAAATTGAAACAGGAAAAGTATTTACATGTATAGCCAAATGATAATACTAAAATTGTTGTAATGTCATTTCAGACTCTTTGTGACACCATTTGGGGTTTTCTTGGCAGAGATCCTGGAGTAGTTTGCCATTTTCTTCTCCAGCTCATTCTACAGATGGGGAAACTGAGGCAGATGAGGTTAAATGACTTGCCCAGGGTCATACAGCTATTAAGTGTCTGAGGCCAGATTTGAACTCAGGAAGATGAGTCTTCCTCACTCCAGGCCTGGCACTTTATTCACTATGCCACCTAGCTGCCCCGAGGTAAAAATTATTACCCTTTGCAGGTATAAAGTTTAAATGTCAGAGAGATGGGAAAATTTCACCCAAGCCCAGTGCTCTATCCATTGCACCACCTGGTAATACTAAAGACTTCCCATGAAATGTTTGCCTTGCCCATAATTGCTCATGCATATTGTACATATTTAATACTGCATGTTTTGTGTTATGCTTCTATGTTATTATTTTATTGTGTTTATTTGCTTACATGCTATGTTATGCTTATAACAAAACATCTGTCTGTTAGTCATGAACTATTTTGCTCTTGATTTTGTAAATATGCTAAATCTTACTTTTAAGTTTATTCTTTTATAGACTTTATTATTTGCATGTGTGTTATGGATGTACTTGTACTCTTACAATGTACATGTCCTTAATGAAATAAAGATATTTAGTTTCTGAAGTAGCCTTTCAAGTGATGCTTAATATCATGCTATGTTTATTGCTTGTTCTATTAATTTGCATTTGCTGTAAACTATGCTGTGGGATGTTTACCTGGGACACTGGGATAATCCCCCTTGTTATTTTAAAGTGTTAATGTTTCTTTTGATGCTTATAATGCATAATTGCATTTTCAAGAATACTACAGCTATTTTTGCATGGTACTAAAAAGTTTTTATCTCTGGGGAGTCAGTAGAATCTATGTTGTAAGTGCTGCCATAGAGATGTCAGACTCTGGAAATAGCTAAGGCAAGCAATGGAGACTCCTAGAATTCATAAATTTTAGTGGCATGAAACTTGTGAAAGTGGTATCTAGAAACAACAAGAAGAAGGAATATCTGTCTTGAGTTCACCAAGGGCAAAGGCAGTGAATTCCATCTTACATATATTGGACCTCTAGTCCATGGGAGTCTGAGAGTTCCTATTACTGATGGTGGTGTTTGGAAGCTGAGGATCAACCATTTTCTGTATCTCAGAATGATTGATTTGTGATAGTGAAACTTCTGAAAAGCCAGAGAGACATGTGCTTTTCTTCCTCTTTCCTATTAAAGGAAGGCTTAGCTCCAAGTTCTTATTACAAGATATTACTGGTTCAGGAGAGGGATAGAGCTAAAATGAAGTAATTTGTTTCCTATCACATGTCTCAGGCGGCTGTTTCCCTACAAATAATTTGTTCCTCAATTGTTTACCATTATTGTTATTGCTTAGAAATCCATCCATCCCGCCTTTCTATAAGTACCCTCTCATAGTGGTGTCCTCAATTAATGCAACTAACACGATGATATATGCCCTGATACTTTAATCAAGTGAAAATGCTTTTTTAATTTTTATAGAATCAGTCAACCAATGATGTAAACTATGTACAAACAAGTTCTTATTCTATTTGGGATAAGTGAAGCACTTGGGTCATTGAATGAAAGAAGATGACAACAACAAAGAAGTTAATTGAAGAACATAAACCATGTTCTGTGGGGTTTGGCCAAAAGAGAAAGGCAGTTTGGAATCCAACTTTCCAACAGGAGGCCAATTTAATGGTGGAGTATCCACTGAGAGGGAATCACTTGAGAGAGGGGATAAAGAGCAAGCCTTACCTCCACTCCCATTGGCCAGAAGATTGTAAACTTTGAAAGACTGGAAGATTTGAACCATCCTTATCTGTAGCAGTGCCCCTGGACTAGCAGTGACTAACAGCAGTGTCTGCATTGAGACCAAAGGACAAACCAGACACATCAAGGAAAGTTAGTGTCAGGACTCTACAAAGACACTGAATTCAGAAGCCCAGCAGAGAACTACACTAAAGGAAGACTTCACAAGGACCCGATGAAGGGAGAAAAAGACTCCTAAGAATTAGGAGCTATTGAAGGGGGGCAGAGCCAAGATGGTGGAGTAAAAGCAGTGATTTGCTTGAGCTCTCCCCTAAACCCCTCCAAATGCCTGTAAAAAAAATGGCTCTAAACAAATTCTAGAGCAGCAGAACTTACAAAAAGACAGAGAGAAACAAATTTCCAGCTCAATACAACCTGGAAGGTTGGCAGGAAAGGTCTCTTGAATCAGGCTGGGACCACGCAGGCAAAGACCAGGGCTCAGATATCCTGAAGCAGGTCTCAAGGGACCGAATCATGGGCACCTATGGTGGTCTCCAGACTTCTCAACCTACAAACACCAAAGACAACTTAGGAGGTCAGTAGGAAAGGTCTATCTACCATGCTGAGAGGGGAACTTGTCGAGCCCCAGTCCCAGCGTAGCCCTGGGCGGTAGCTGCTTCCAAAGCTCTTGGCCCACAGACAGAGGGGGGATCAAGTGGCTAATCAAAGAGGGATTGCAGGGATATCTTTGCTGGTGCTGAGGCAAGACTCTCTTGTTTTACCTTTGCTTGGATCTGGGTTGCAGTTCTGGGTGGCGGTCCTGGAGCGAGGAGGAGCGCTGGCCTGGTGGAGCTTGTGGTGGCAGTGGAGAGGGAATCCCCTTCACAGTTCCAAGGCAGAAAAGAGTGCTTGTGGTCAATCATAGACCACAGCCCAGGGCAATAGAGGAGTAAACACCTCACCTTTGATCATACCACTTTGGGAGCACTGAAAACTTACAGGTCCCTAGAAGTATATCTGAAAACAGCTGCACAAAACTCCCAAAGCTTGGGATAGTACATTCTCCGCACTGGAAGCAGACCCCTACCTTAAAAAAGAGTTTAAAAGTCAAATAATTGGCTGGGATCATGAGCAAACAGAGCAAAAAAAGTCAGACCATAGAATCTTACTTTGGTGATAAAGAAGATCAAAACATACAACCAGAAGAAGGCAACAAAGTCAAAAGCCTCCAAGAAAAATATTAATCAGTCCCAGGCTATGGAAGAGCTCAAAAAAATTTTGAGAAACAAGCAAGAGAAGTAGAGGAAAAACTGGGAAGAGAAATGAGAGTGATGTAAAAAAATCATGAAAAACAAGTCAACAACTTGCTAAAGGAAACCCAAAAAATACTGAAGAAAATAACACCTTAAATGGCAAAAGAGGTCCAAAAAGTCAATGAGGAGAAGGATGCCTTAAAAAGCAGAATTGGTCAAATGGAAAAAGAAGTCCAAAAGCTCATTGAAGGAAATACTTCCTTAAAAATTAGAATGGAGCAAATGGAAGCTAGTGACTTTATGAGAGATCAAGACATTGTAAAACAAAAGCAAAAGAATGAAAAAATAGAAGACAATGTGAAATATCTTATTGGAAAAACAACTGACCTAGAAAACAGATCCAGGAAAGATCATTTAAAAATTATTGGCCTACCTGAAAGCCATGATCAAAAAAAGACTAGACATCATCTTTCAAGAAATTATCAAGGAAAACTGCCCTGATATTCTCAAACCAGTGGGTAAAATAGAAATTAAAAGAATCTACCAATCACCTCCTGAAAGAGATCCCTGAAGGAAAACTCCTAGGAATATTATAACCAAATTCCAGAGTTCCCAGGTCAAGGAGAAAATATTGCAATAGCCAGAAAGAAACAATTCAAGTATTGTGGAAACACAATCAGGATAACACAGGATTTAGCAGCTTCTACATTAAGGGACAGGAGGGCTTAGAATATGATATTCTGGAGGTCAAAGAGATAGGATTAAAACCAAGAATCACCTACCCAGCAAAACTGAATATAATCCTTCAGGGGGGGAAATGGACATTCAGTGAAATAGATGACTTCCAAGCATTCTCGATGAAAAGACCAGAGCTGAATAGAAAATTTGACTTCCAAATACAAGACTCAAGACAAGCATGACAAGGTAAACAAGAAAGAGAAATCATAAGAAACTTATTAAAGTTGAACTGTTTACATTCCTACATGGAAAGATGATATTTGTAACTTATGAGACCTTTGTCAGTATTAGGGCAGTTGGAAGGAAAAAATATATGGATGGATAGATAGATAGATAGATAGATAGATAGATAGATAGATAGATAGATAGATAGATAGATAGATAGAGGGCACAGGGTGAGTTGAAGATGAAAGGGTGATATCTGGAGAATAAAATTAAGGGGTGAGAGAGGATTATGCTGGGAGGAGAAGAAAGGGAGAGGTAGAATGGGGTAAATTATCTCACATAAAACAGACAAGAAAAGGCTTTTACAGTGGAGGGGAAGTGGGGGAAGGTGAGAGGGAATGAGTGAATCTTATTCTCATCAGATTTGGCTTAAGGAGGGAATAATATACACACTCAACTGGATATAGAAATCTATCTTACCCTACAGGAAAATAGGGAGGAAGGGGATAAGAGAGCAGGGGGATGATAGAAGAGAGGGTGAATTGGGGGAGGGGATAATCAGAAGTAAGCGCTTCTGAGGAGAGACAGGGTCAAGAGAGAGAATAGAATAAATGGAGAGGCAGGATAGGACAAAGAGAAATATAGTTAGTTTTTCACAACATGACTACAGAAGTGCTTTGCATGACTACACATGTATAACCTGTATCGAGTTGCTTGCCTTCTCAATGATGGTGAGTGGGGAAGGACGAAGGGAGAGAATTTGGAACCCAACATTTTAAAACCAAATGTTAAAAATTGTTTTTATATGCAACTGGGAAATAAGATATACCAGCAATGGAGTATAGAAATCTATCCTGCCCTACAGGAAAATAGAAGGGGAAGGGAATAGATAAGAGAAGGGAGAGGTGATAGAAGGGAGGGCAGATTAGGAGAAGGGGTACTCAGAATGCATGCTATCTTAGGGTGGGGGAAGGGCAAGATGGGGAGAAAATTTGGAAAAAATCTTGCGGAAGCAAATGTTGAAAAATAAAAATAAATATTTTTTTAAAATACACACACACAAAAAAAAGAATTAGGAGCTCTCTTACTACATGTGCCCTCTACATTCACACTCAGAAACTTTATATGAGCAAGATGAAAGTTTGTGATAGACTTTGGGAGAATATTTTGTTAACAATTGTTCTTGCTAAAATATCTTGATACATGCTTCCTTTCTAAAGGCTAATTAACTCTGGTTGGGTAATTGATAATCGAGGAGACAGGGCATACATAGGATAGGGGCTTTTGATGTCAATTATAAAGAAAAACCTTTGTCTCTAGAACCCTGAGGGGAGAATTCATCTCCTCCCTAGGGATACAATGGGCCAGTGCCAGTGTGATTGGGAGGGTGAGTCCAGACGGGCTGCTACTTTTTCATGTGTACACTTGGTCTTAGCAAGTAGAATTGCCCATGCATTAGAAATATTCTGAAGGAAGATGCCAAGGGATTCTCACAACTACCTTTGTCAGTATCTAGAACAGTCCTCCCCCATGAGTTGAGGAAACTTATAAGGAGTAAAATTCTAGTTGCAATGCCTAAGGGGTGATGAGATAGAGCAATGGCGGGATCAGACTCAGAAAGAAGCAGATCGCCAGAGACCAACTCTTATAACTTACAAGAGAAAGTCAGCATGTCAGTTTCAGGATAGCTCCCTGTTGCAAGAACTATCCATGCAGTCTTTCAGAACCAAATATAAGATACGACGATACCTGTTCACTCCTCTGATTGGAGTCAAGTCAGTCCAACCAAACTTGTCAGAGGCAGTAGCAACGAGTAACTGATTCTAAAGTTTCTCCCCACAAACCGCCCCACAGGAGCTCTCATCAAAGCGTTGTGACTTGTTATTGAAGGACCTAGTAACAGAAGGTATCCATTAAATGCAAGGCAGTGTGGTATAATGAATAGGGTTAACCCACCTCAGAATTATGGAGGGCTCAGTTTAAGTCCCACCTGCAACTCATACAGACTGCTTACCTCTAAGTAAGTTATTTAACTTCTTAACGCCCAAGACAATTACTAAGTTACAAAGAAGATATTGATCTGAATTGGTAGAAGTCCCTAACCATAGCTCCCTATACTAATAAAATCACAGGTCTGTTTAAAAAAAAAAATCCATTAAGTACAAGAACTTCTATTAATAACGTCCTGGGATCTATTGACCATATACATTTATTTGGTTGTTTAAAACAGATTTATTTATCACACACAGTTAAAAAAACTGAAGAGAGCCATCATGATTAAACCCAGAATTATAACTTTTAAAATCCACTATAATTGTCCATGTCTTCTGAATTTTTAAATTCAAGATACTGTAGCCCTTCGGCATTCTCTAAATATAAATAGAAACTTTATGATTTCAAATAAACAAAGAAAGTTTTTTTTATTCCATTCTTCACAAACTAAAAGTACTTTAGTCTGTATTTTAAATAAACAAGGCTAGTATTTTAGGATTTAGCTCCATTCATTACATGCATTTCATCTAACTAAGCCCAAAGTTCCTTTCAATTAAATTTTCCTAGAAATTAAATTATTTGATTTCACTTATACAGGCACACTTTGTTTTATTGTGCTTTACTACTTTGTACTTTGCAGATATTACATTTTTTTTTTACAATTTGAAGGTTTGTGGCAACCCTGTGCTGAGCAAGTCTATGAGCACCATTTTTCCAGCAGCATGTGCTCACATCATGTCTCATACCACATTTTGGTAATTCTCTAAATATTTCAAACTTTTTCATTATTATTATATCTGTTAGAGTAATCTGTGATCAGTGATCTTTGATGTAATTATTGTAATTGTTTTGGGGCACCACAAATTGAACCCATATAGGAGATGAATTTAATCAATAAATGTTGTGTGTGTGTTCTGACTGCTCCACTGACTCCCCATCTCTCTCTCTCTCTCTCTCTCTCTCTCTCTCTCTCTCTCTCTCCTTGGGTGTCTATTCCCTGAGACACAATATTGATATTAGGCCAATTAATAACCCTATGATGGCCTCTAAATGGTCAAGTGAAAGGAAGACTTAATCAACAAAGCAAACTTCATTGTTATTTTATTCTAAGAAATTTCCACAGCCATTCCAACCTTCAGAAACCACCACCCTGATCAGTCAGCATCCATCGACATCTAGGCAAGACCTTCCACCAGCAAAAAGATTACCACTCACTAAAGGCTCAGATGATATTTAACAATTTTTAACAACAGAGTATTTTTAATTAAGGTATGTACATTGTAGGTTTTTATACATAATACTATTGTACATTTAATGGACTACTGTATAGTATAAACATAACTTTTATATGCACTGGGAAACCAAAAAATCAGTGTGACTTGTTTTATTGTAATATTTGCTTTATTGTGATGGTCTGGAACTGAATCCACAATATCTCCAAGATATGCCTGTAGAATGATTTGTATCCTAAAAGCAAATTGAAAGAAGTAGACTTCACTGAGTAGACTGCCTGATGGTGAAATATAAAAATAGTCTCCAGATTGGGAGTCAAGAGATTCGAGTTCAAGTCTCAAGTGCACACATGTATGAGCAAGTTCTTCAACTCTGATTTTCTCTTTCCTTGTCTGTAAAACATGGGATAATTGTCCCTATACTACCTACTTCCCAAGATTGAAGCCAGTATCAAATGAGATAGTGTCTGTACAGCCCTCTCTAGACCTGACAGCACTAAATAAGTGTCATTGATGATTACTATTACAAGTATAGAAGAGGCTACAATTTATCCTGAGGGGAGACTAGTTCAAATAATAGAAAATAATGACTAATCATCCCATTCATTCAGAGCCACTGACACAAGGCAAGATGCACACATAAGCACAGCAGCCTAGGAAAGCTGCCAGGATCAGAAAATGGTTTCAGCTGTCTGCTCAGGAAATCCACCTTGTATTGGCAAGCTCCTGACCTCTACTGTCCTACTTTGTATTCTCAATCCTGTTTTTCCCCCTTTCTTTCTTTCCATTATAGTCTGAGAGCTAAAGCCATTCTAAAGCAGGGCTATAAAAGCAGTTGAGATCAATCACTTCCTCCAGAACATGTACAGTTAATTCCAAATTATCTGCCCAGATGAAAAGAAGCCCTGACTTCTCTTCAACCAAAACAAGACCAAACTAGTAGGCTTGGTTTAAACACATAAGCCAAAATGGCAGGTAACCCAAAAGTAACTTGGGGCCTCTTCAAAAAACAAAATGAGGTGTGTGTGGCGGAGGAGAAAGACTATGAATAAAAATGAGTTTTCCTCAATAAATGAATGTTTTAATCCCCCCACTTCCCACTAAATATCAGTAAGCAATAATCAAGAGTTCGGGCTGAGGAGAAGAGGTAGAACAATTTAGACCAAAGGAAGAATCGAGGTGATTGTATGTAAGAAAAAAAATTAAATGTTCCCACCAGGTAGCAAGAAAGTATCAAACAGACAAAGAATAAAGAAAGGCAGTAGATTAGTATTATGTAGGTACCTAAACCACAATTATCTAATCAAGAGTTATACTTATATTATAAATACCTCAGTGCCCTATCAATTTCCATCACAGAATTGCCTAAATAAACATGTTCTTCTCAAATAAAGACAAATATTAAGATTGTTAAGGTATTTAATGTGGATATCAAAATTTCCTTTGGATATCCTATATTTTGAAAATCAGTAATGCTAATCATAGAAGCTTTCACAAATGGTTTTCCAAAACTATGTACCAAGCCATCAATTCATTTATTCAACAGCCTTTATTAAATGTTTACTAGTTGTAAAGAATTGTATTTGAAATTAGTTAATGACTTCCAATTCACCAAATTTTTATTAAGTGCCTACTATGTGCTCATTTCCTGTCCTCAATAAAGGGTATAGGATCTATGCAAATAAGAACAATACAAGGTATCATGTTTTAAGGGTAAAAAGTGGCCAATGCAAGGTACTATTTGAAATTTTAAGTGGGAAAAATCACTTTTAGCCAAGGCAAATGGGGGAGAATTCTGGGATGAAGTGGCACCTGAATTGAGTCTTGGAAGAAAAAGATCTCTTTAGGGTAAATGTGTGTGGGATTTGGGAGAAAGGCAGGGAAGATGGTGTATACCATTCATGTGAAGTGGTTATCAGAGAAGTAGAAGAGGACTGGGCAGCATCAGGAAAGAGCAAGTCCAGTTTGGCTGGACCATAAAACATGAATGAAATATGTGAAAGTCTGAAAAGATAGGTTGGAGTCACATTGTGCAGGCCCTTAAATGTCAAGTGAAAGTTTTTTAATTTTGCCCATAAACAATATGGTACCACTGAAGGTTTTTGAACAAGAGGCTGATACAATCTAGCCTATGAGTCCAAAAGATTATTTGGATAGATAAATAAAGGATGAACAAAAATATCTTAACTTGGAATACCCCAGTCTCAGAAGAATTACAGTGTCAGGTGGCCCAGAGAGCAAGGAAAAGATGAATAGTAGGTGCAAAGAGATCATATTATATTAATAATGGTGATTTTTCACAGAGAAATAGTGTTAAAAAGTCATCAAAGATGTGCAAGACCATAAGTGGGTGATAATGAGGGATAACAAATCCGTCAAGACTGAGTATTGCGCTGGTATCCACAAAATATTCAAAAGATGAGAGAAAGGCCTCCAATATTTTGGGTGGCTCCTCTATGGAGAATTTGGAAACAGATGTATAACAAAAATGCAGGATGAAAGAGCATGGATAAGATGGTTTTTACTCGTGAAGGTATACCAACACCAGTGAGATAACAATTTTATTAGTGTCACAACTCAACATCTAGGAATAGGGAATATGTCTTACTTCATAGATGTGTTCCTTCAGTCTCAGAGAATGAGGTAGCCCTTATTCCTAAGGTTAACCCTCCATTTTAACACATAATTCAATTATCTTTCATGTTCTCCAGGGTTCTATCACCTTTCTTTTTCTCTTATCTTTATTTCTTCTCTCTCTGTTGGACCTTTTTTCTCACCCTAGAAATAACAATTTTCATGTCTTCCCTAACCTAAAAACAAAAAACAAAACAATCAACCTTCTCTTCACTCAACTGCTCTCTCCAGCTCTCATCCTATCACTCCACTCTTTGTTTGTTACTAAATTTGTGATGACCTTAATTTACAATCTCTCTAGTTCCTCTCCATGCACTCAGGCTTTAATTCTTTACAATCTAACTTTAATCACCACTGCTCTGCTGATACTGCTCTCTCCAAGGCCTCTGGATTCACTAATAACATCTCAACTGAAAAATCCAATGGCCTTTTCTCAGTTTTCATCCTCTCTGACCTTTCCATAGCATTTAATCATCTGTCTTATTCATCTTTCTCCCTTGGATTCTATTACACTGCTCACTCCTGTTTCAATTCCAACCTCTCTGAACAGTCATTGTTGGCCTCTATTGTGGGCTTCTTATCCTACTTTTCTTCCTCTTTCAGTATGGATGTCTCCCAAGTTTCTGCCTTCCTTTTCCTTTACCTCTCTATGCTCTCACCCTTGACAATTTCATCTATATCCATGGCTTGGTCTATCATCTCTCTGGAGATAACCACCCAATTTCTATCTTAGATCCAATGTCTCCCCTTAGCTCCAGCCCAGCATTTCCAGCTACATACCAGTCACCTCCATCTGAACAATTCCGAGAAAAAAATGTCCAAAGTAGAACTCCCCATCATCCTAATCCCAAAGCCTGCCTTTCCTCTTAACTTCCTTATTTCTTTTGATATTGTCAACATTTTCCCACTAAGTCTTAAAACATCAGTGTCATCTTTCACTCTTCCCATTTTCTCATCTCCCATAATTTATTAGTCATGGAGAATCATGATTTGTACTTTTGCAATACCTCTCATGTCTTCCTCTTCTTCTCTATTGACCATAGTTGTATTCTGACCTAGACAATTATAATATCCTCTTAACTGGTCCCCTGACCTCCATTCTATTCCCTCTTCAACCTACCTTGCACACAACTGCCAAAATAATGCTTTAAATGTATAGGTTTTACCATATCACTCCCATCCTTAAAAACCTTCAGTAACTCAATATTGATAATAGGATAAGACACAAATACCTCATCCATATCTCCCTAGCCTTCGTTCATTCTACTCTGCTTAAGAGGCTCTATATTCCAGCCAAAATGAACCGATAGCTTCATCTTGATCTCATGCTACACTCTGCTGCTGCCAGGGATTTGCAATGTAAAGTTCCCATACCTAAAACACTCTTCTGCCACATATTAGCCCATTTCTTTTCCTGCTCAGGTTTTACCTTCTCCATCCAACCTTCCATGATTCTTCCAATTCTTCTTCAAGAATTCAGGAGGCACTGTGGTACAAGGAAAAAGAGAAACTGACTTAAAATCCTACCCTTGACAATTATTACGCATGTAACTATTATTATGTGTGTAACATGTATGTAAAATGTATATATGTATTAAGTATGTATGTAATAACTTGCTTAAGTTATTTAATTTTATTTATTTAATTATATTATTTTTTATATTATATATATATATTATATATACAAGATGCTGCAACTTTCTTACACCCATCATGCATCTTGCCATCATGGTTCCATCTGACTATAATGTTGATTGCTCAGATATAATGTTTCAAGATCTGTCACTCTACAGCTCAGCCAGGAGAATATTGGTGTTAAAATGTGTCTTTCTCTCAGGGAACATCATGGTATTGTATAATTTCCCAAATGTAATTGATTGAAATCTCTTCCCTCTTATTCGGTTCTTGGACCAGCTCATTTTCTGTGTACAGTACCTATCCCATGATATATGTGCCTATCTAATTGCTTGCCATAACCTAGACAATAGGTATTCTTCATCCATTTAAAAACTGAGACCTGTTAAAGACCTTAGCTTAAAAAGGCCAAGATCTCTCATTGTATCCAGGGCCATCTCTAGTGGTCCTGATCTATATCTTGCCACAGGACCCAGATAGCTCCAGAGGAAAAAGTGAGGCTGGTGACTTTGCACAGCTCTGCCTCACTCAAATCCAATTCACTTGCAAGTCATGGCATCAACTTCCTGATGTCATGGTCCTCTTTGAAAACAAAGGACAAACAACAAAAAGGCTGATTTCCTTTAAGAAATCTTTGATATTATTTGGGAGCACCTATGATAGTCTAAGGTTTTACACAATCAGCTATTATTCATAAACAGGAGCATATGGGAGACTTCATCATCTATAGAAAGTAACCTGTGGTTTATGAATATTTAAAAATTTTGATGACTATTTCAATGTAGTTTATTTTGTAACCCTATGTATTTTATTTTGTTCATTTAAAAAGTTATTGTGAGAAGGGATCCATGGGCTTCACTAAAGGGGCTATGACATAAAAAAGTTTTTAAAAATCTTATCTTCCATAAATTCTGTAAATCAAAAATAAAATAAATATTTTTTTTAAAAAAGAAAAGAAATCCTTACCTAAAGGAATCTCTTTTTCTGAGCTACACATACTCTATGAGTACAGAGAACATTCTAGGTAAGTATACATGTGCATCTTTTATGTTACAATCATCTTTTTAATTATTTGAGGGATTTTGTATTATGCATATATTTATTATAGAACTATCAAGTCAGTCAAGAATATTTATTAAGCACCTAATAGTTGCCAGACACTGTGCTAAGCAATAGTGATGCAAAGAGAAGAAAAAATAATCTCTGCCCTCAAAGATCTCACAATCTGATCTACTAATCTAATAGGCAAATAACTGGGTACAAACAAGCTGCCTACAAGATAAATCAGAAATAACCAACAGAGGGAAAGCACTAGGATTAAGAGGGATAAGGAAAGGCTTCCAGTAGAAGGTGGGATATTAGCTGGGACTTAAAGCAAAATGGTAGAATCAGTTGTTCTCTTCAAAAAAAAAAGTTTCTTAATGTCAATACTTAATAATAAACAGCTTTCAGAACAAGAGAACAGTGGTAATGACCCCTTATCACGGATATCCTGGGAAGGTGTTTTTGGACTCGGTATAGGATAAATATGTCAATAATTATACTGGCAGCTCTTCATCAGCTCAGCTTGGTCCCTCTTTCCAGTGCTGGAGCTGATCTCATTGCCAGCTTTCATTGAAATCCACTAAGGGATAAGACAATTTATTGCTTTTTTGCGAGAAATCTCTTCATCTTGAAAGTTTTCTGGAGAAATGTACTGAAAAGGCTGCTAAAGTGAAGATGCTAAAATGGTGGAGGAAAAGAGACAAACTTTGATGCTAATAATCTGAGGGCCACTGAACAGAATTGTCTCTGTAGTTTCATTTTTCAGGGAATCTTGTGGAATAGTGTGTGCTACTTATGAGAGATTCTTTGTAAGAGAGCCTTCAAGGATGTATTTGCTCTACTGAGTCAAATGCATTTTTTTTTGTAATCACCAAGCAAGAAACAGCAGGATCTTATTCTCCCTGTAACTTTCAGTCAGTTCAGTTACTAAAAAGAAGTGATCTACTGTGGAGAACTATTCCTGAAAGCCCAACTATTTTTTTTCATTCTTTCATGAAGAATATCCTAGATATTCATGATAATAATTCTCATAAAGCTATACATATGAGAAAGGAAACATGAAGGACAGTAATTAATGATGTTTTCTTGATCACTTTGAGGGTTTATGGTTAGGTTCTGGGTCTCTGGTAGGAGTCTCCTTGCTTTTACTGACTTAACAATTTATCCCTTAAGTCTCATGATCTTGTACACCTGTAGGGAAGGTACATGTTTAATGTTGCAGTTCTTAGATTATTTGGGGGAAATGCCAGGAAATTAGAAGGGTCCCAAAATGTAGCCTGGGCCCTAAGGTTTTTGCAAACGTGCACACACACACACACACACATACATACACACACACATGCACCTGCACACAGAATAAATCATGCATACACTGTGGTAGAGGATGTTTTCCCTGAATCAACAACAGATTCACAGACTACTACAATAGTATCCTTGTATCACTCTGTCTTTCCGTGACAATTTCCTTCTCTACATTCTACTCATAATTCAAGACAGAACTATTCTCTTTCAGCAACTTTGAAGAGCGCTTTTTATTTTTTTTTGTCTGGGCCCAAGATCCTATCCTCTCCACCAAAATAGAGCTTAATCATCTCAATATAACTCCTTTGATCTCCCACAAATAAATTTCCCAGAATTAATCTCTCTTTTTGTTCCTCAGATGTCAAGGCTTTTCTGATGTCCTCTCCCCAGATGCTCAAAAAGTTCACCCAGCCAACTGATACAGTTTCTTTAAACAACAACCACCTTCTATTTCATTTCTTCAAGGACTGAATTTAGATGATGAGACATAGTCACTGCCTTCAAGTAGCTTACTTTCTACTGAAACATACAACAGTGCTCAGAGAAAGGAAAATAAACGTTCACACATTATCTTAACAAGGTTTTCACTTGGCTTGTCCATTTCATTAGAGACCATTTAGATGATAATAATAATAGCTTACATATATGTATATACATGTATCTATATATGTGTATGTGCATATAAACATACGTGTGTGTATGTGTGTGTATATATATATATATATTTACATAGTACTTTAAGATGTACAAAGTACTTTCCTCACAGAAACCTTGTAAGATTTCCATAGTGTATTTTATCAAGCTCAGTTTAAAGATGAGGAAACCAAGGCACACATAGTAAGTGTCAAAGCCGAGAAGTGTGCTTAGATCTGCTAACTTGCCATGGCGCCAAGCTGTCTCTTAGTGAAAACAAAGTGGAGACAAGATATGTTACACAAATCCTAAGTGCTTGTCTCCACTTGCCTTCTAGAAATACAACCTGAGTTCTTTTTCATCTAACGTATATGTATGTCCATACATTTGCCACTGTGACTCATCTCTACAATAAAAAACTTAGAGACAGAAATCTATTAATTCATTGTTTTGACCCTTGTACTAGATCAACTGAATAGTAAATCTGATTGACTATGCAGAGAGCTATAATTCAAACAACATAAATATTAAAATTCAACCAAAAATGATTATTTGCACAATCATGTATAGACATGATTTGAAAATGAAGAAAGATGAGACTCCAAAAACATTTTTTTCAAATTTTCTTGTAGTTATTTTTCTAAAAGCACTTCTATTTCTTGAATAGCTGTAAGTAACCAAACTGTGTGGTTTTCAAAAGGTTTCCAAGCAACCAGACGACTGCTTCCCAATCCTGACAATGAAAATGTTTGTAGTGAATACAGTTTCAGGGATCTGGTGATCTTCTTTTTATACTTCATGTGTATGGATCTATCAATCAAAGCAGATGACACTTTTGACAGAATGAAAAGAAGATGTAAATTAGCTAAAGGAGAGAACAGAGAAAGAGCTATTCAGTTTCAAATAATAGATGCTCAGGACAGCAATTCGTCATTCAATAGGTATGTTTCACCATCTGTTTTCCAAATGACATACAAGACTTTAACCAATTATGAAATTGACTTGATAGGACTGGCTCAGTGGGAAGGGAGCCATTTTCCAATGTGTTGAGTAGAAACACCCAATTTGCAACCTGAGGTCCTCTCCACAGGAACCAACTACCTTCAGTGAGAGTAGAAAGTAAAAATCCAGGGGTGGCATGGTTCCCATAATCTTCCACAATCTGAATCTAACTAGAACTTCCAAGGAGATGGTCAATTTTTTTTTCAAATCCTTATCTCCCAACAATAGTTGATATTTCTGGTGATACAGCAAAAACCATGTTATTGTATTTTAATATTATTAATGTTGCTATTATTGAACCTATATTGAAAAAGAAACTTTTAAGAAACTATTTAGAACACCAATTCACATTTGTTGAATTCTTTGCCTGACCCAAGGGGACTCCCTGATTGTCACACTGATCATTCCATTATTCAATGTTTTCTTAGCACTTGCTGATTTATTTGTTATTACATAGATTATTTTACCTCCATGAAAGCCCTGCTCTGATGCATCATTGTAATATGGAGATGATCTTGGGTTCTCAAAAGCTATTCTGCTAAAGTACAAGTTTCTACCAGGCTGAAAAAGCTTCAAGTGTGTCCCCAAGTGATCAGTCACAATTATTGTCTAAAAACTAGTCTAGCTAACAACAAAGAGGAGCATCAGAAACAAATTGGCCACTAGTGGATGAAATTTTTGTCAATCAGGGAACATCATTCCCTGACACCCCGCATGCTTCCTCCCCAGATGTGCTGGTTCCAATTCCTTTTGCAAGCACACAGTTCACAAAATTATCAAAAGGAAGTTTTATTGAAAGGCTGACAAAAATAGTAACATCCATTTTCAGGAATGAACCAAGTTGATTATGACAGACAAACTCAATGGGCTCCTGATGACTTTTATAGTCAAGGAAATAAGAATTCTTCATCCATTTGGTTTTTCTTGTGTTGATTGTCAAACCTATCCCTTTTGAATAATCATGGGCATCTGATCTAATCATTTAATTGCCTTACTATTCTAAGTGTTTTGCTATGTATCTTCAATGGAACCTCTTACTATTTGATATAATACTCTATTCATGAGGAAGTCCTATAGTAACATAGCTCTTGATACAGTCAATACATTATTGCTTGCAAATAGGAGCATCTGGTGCCTTTCACCATTGATAAAGAATCTATCTTCCATTTAGAAGCAGGACATCTTCTATGGGATCAATCCCTCGGCATCCCTTTTTGTGGCATTGTGAGAATAGACTAGAAGTGCAATATATTGGCTCCACTGAGCCTTCTATAATCTGGATTTGGTGATCCAAGCGTATTTAGCAGGGTAACATGGTTATAAACTTCTTACAGATTGCCTGGTCAAGTACTTCTCTGAGTAATTCGCTTTCAATTTTTTCCCTTGATTAGAGGCAAGGAAGACATATGCAGAGGAATACCTTCCCCACAACAGTTTGATATTGTAAGTTCCAGGTAGAGTTAGGCCTATGCACATCAGGCAAAGGGGTCAAGCATTATTCATGTGTTGCTCATATTTTTCTCATATCCTCCCAAGAACCAAACACCTACAAACAAAGGTTTGCTGCTACTCATACTCTCTGGGTAGGCTTCTCAATTCACGTATCAGCTATCATACCAGCCCAGGAAAACCTGTTCATTAGCAGAGAAACCTCTGCTTCACCTCAGACAGCTGAGAAGTGCAGCAGCTAGAAAGTTGGACCTGGAATCAGAAAGTGATAGTTATAGTCAAGTCATTTCAGCCACATCTGACTCTTTGTGACCACATTTGGGATTTCCTTGGCAAAGATAACAGAGTGGTCTGTCATTTCATTCCCCAGCTCATTTTACAGATGAGGAAACTGAGGCCAACAGGGTTAAGAGTCACAGAGTTAGTGAGTGAGTGTCTGAGGCTTGATTTGAACTCAGGAAGATAAGTCTTCCTAACTCCAGGCCCAGAATTCTATCCATTGTACAACCTAGCTGCCCTGGAATCAGAAAGACTTGAGTTCAAATCCAGCCTCAGATACTTACTAGCTGTGTGACCCTAAGTAAGTCAATTATCCTTTACATGCCTCAGTTTTTTCATCTGTGAAGTGGGAATAATAATAGCTCCTACCTTCCAGGATTATTGTGAAGACAAAAAGAGATAATATTTATAAAGTGCTTTACAAACCTTAAAATGCTATGTAACTAATAGCTTTATTATAATAACCTGAAATCCCCAAAATCATCCGGGAGGGTTTGTGTAGTTACTGATCTTGGTGCTTAGATCTAACTGATTTAAGTATCTTTATACCTCTTCCATGGGGGTCTCTTACTGTTTGACATAATACTCCATACATTAGTTTACACTTCAGCTACTGATTTAACAAAAGTTTAGTTTTAGAGGATTTAGGTCCATGACATCCCTTCCTTTTGGCCAGCAATACACCTCCCATGTCATCACACTCTACAACAGCTCTGACTACAAGTCAGTTCTGTTCTACTGAGCTCAAGAAAATTGGCTCAGGGCCATGTCATTGACTTACACTGGTGGCATATTTTCCAGGGGAAATCCTAGGTGCTCTTCCACACTTTTCTGTTTCCAAGCTCCAACTAACTTTGAGTCATTAATTCTTTTCATTGTCTCTGCAGGAATCACCATGGTCTCTGATGCCTGAGGTCTGTGGAACAAAGCACCTGCATTCACATTACTTCTTTCCAACCTACCCTGAAAAGTTAAACCCGTACTTAGAGAGAGTAGCTACCATCTCACTTAGGCATTTATTAGGATGTAGGTATGGGTTATTCTCCATTTATCTCTGAAATCTTACTGCATCAACATATACAATCTCAAAACTTTTTGTTGATAATGAATTTCAAGGCCAAAAATTACAACCTGTGACTAGTATCATGGATTTCATTTTCTTTAAGTCTCTGGCAGGCAAATGTACTAGATTTGAGGTATAAAATTGTACTAGGCTGACCTGGGAATAGTTTGTGTGTGACAAAAATTACTAAATGGATCAGAAGTCTTGGCCTGGCTAAAGCTTATCCAGAAATTAGGGATTTCTGGGATCAGGGATCCTATGACTCTATGTCCTCCAAAAACTCAATGCCTAATACTAAGCTAACAATCTATATCTCTCCCCCATTTGCTGTTAAACTCCCTGAAAAAGACTACAGACACTCAGACAAATGGTTCCCTACCTAAATGTATACCTCACTTATTCAGAATCTAATAAAGCATCACCATTTCTCCTAGACGATCTCAATTTGATCCCAATAAATATGTCAGAAGCAACTGGGTAGGATTTTTCCAATCAATTTAGTTTATTACCAGCCCCACCTAGATCAGAGGGAATGACGAAAAAAGAAACAGTCTTTAGGGACCTACAAATACAACCAGAAGATACGGAAGAATTCGAAGTATTTTTAATAGATAAGTGATTAAAGAATATGAACAGTTTTAAAGAGAAATGCAGCTATCAAGTCATCTAAAAAACTGTCCAAGACCACTAATAATCAAAGAAATACTCACCAAAATAATCCTGAGATATTCCCCTCAACCCATTAGATTAGCAACAACAGGAAAAGTCATTGTTATGGAGGTCATCGGAAGGCATTTGCTAATTCACTTCTGCTAGATCTGTGAATGGACTCAGAACCCACCTATCCCTCACCTTCTGAAAAAAAATACTATTATGCAAAATTAGTTACTAAATTATTTGTACCTTTATTTAACCCAAGTAGCCCGGTATAGAGAATTTCTCCCAAAGTGGTTACTGGCATTCATTTCAGTTCAATTCAATTCAACAGTTCTTCTATGTTCTAGGACATGGATACAAAGACAAAACAGGCTGTACCCTCAAGAAGTTTATATTTGGGTGTGGGAGGAAGGGAAGGACTACAATAAGTGTACACAAAATATATACAAGGTAATTAGGGAGGGGCAGGAGAACATTATCAGGAGAGGACTTCAGGAATCATGGAACTTGAGAGTTGGAACGGGCCATCTAGTCCAATTCACACTTGAAAAGAATTCCCACTATACCATACCCAACAACTAGAAATCTTGCCTCTGCTTGCATACCTCCAAGTAGAGGGAACTCACCACCTCTCAAGGTGGCCCATTCCACTTTGAGACAACTCTAATTGCTAGGAAATTTTGTCCTGATATCAAGACTACAGTGGCCTCTTTGCAAGTTCCACTTGTTGTTCCTGGCTCTACCTTCTGGGGTTTAGTAGAACAAATCTAATCCCTCTACCATATAACCTTTCTTTTTTCAATTTATTTTATTTTTAATTTGTGGAATAAAACAAACATTTCAACAACATAGTATGATTAAAAAAAGATGATTGATCATGAAACTGTGAATCTGTTATGTACAACTTTCTATTCCTTTTAAATATATAATAAAATTATCATGTAAATTTATTCTTTTTCTTTTTTTCCTTTTCTCTTTCATCCCCCTCCTAGAGATAGATAACATACAAATAAAACAATTGTAGCCAAGATCAGAAGGAAAGCAGAAAATTGGGGAGAAAGTTTCATAGTTTCTCAGATAAAGGTTGCGTATGTCAAATATATAAAGAACTTTGTCAAATCTGTAAGAGTATGAGTCATTCCCCAATTGATAAATGGTCAAAGGATATGAACTGGCAGTTTTCCAATGAAGAAATCAAAACAATTTATAGTCAAGAGAAAATGCTCTAAATCTTTATTGATTAGAACAAATTAGAACAACCTTGAAATATAATTTTATACCTACCAGATTGTCTAAAATGATTGAAGGGGAAAGCAATAAATGTTGAAGGAGATGTGGAAAAACTGGGTCACTACTTCATTGTTAGTAAAATTGTGAGCTGGTACAACCATTTTGGAGAGTAATCTGGAATTATGCCCAAATAGTTATTTTTTTAAAAATTGCCTAAACCCTTTGACCCAGCAATACCACAACTAGGTCTATTTCCAAAGATGATTAGGTAAAAAGGAAAAAAAACTTAAATGTTCTAAAATATTTATAGCACATAACCTTTCAAAAACTTAAAGACAGCTATCATATCTCCCCTGAATCTTCTCTTCTTCAGAATTAACACGCCCCAGTTTTTAACCCACCTTCATATAACATAGAAAAACCTCCGGCAGAAAGTCGAACCTGAGCTTTGAAGGCAGCCAGAGATTCTAAAAAAAGTAGAAGAGAGAACATTCCAACAATGGATGAAGGCTGAGGGAGGGGAGATTACTAGGAGAAGGATGGTCCATGCAAAGTCACGTAGGCAGACTGCCATGCATTAACAATATTAGGTAGAGTGGTTTAGATGAAATACAGAATGCATCACGGGGAGTAATGTGAGATCAATCTAGAAAGATAGCATAGAGCTGAATTGTGAAGGGATTTAAATGTTAAACAGAGAAAATTGTCCTTTATTATAGAGGCAAAAGGAAATCAAGGAAGCTTCTTTAGCAAGGGACTGCCATGGTCAGATCTGTGCTTTAGGAGTATTTGGCAGCTGTACAGAAGGAAGGCAGGGAGACCAAATAGAAGGCAGCAGTCCACATGGGAGGTGGTTAAAGCCTGAACTAGTGTGTCCATTACAGGAGTGGAGAGATAAGGATAGACACAACAGATGTTATAGTAGTGGATTGTTAGAATTGCGCAAATGACAGGATAGGTAAAGAATGACTTTGAGGTTTCAAACCCAAGCAACCAGAAAGATGGTGGTACTCCGATGAGATATAGAAATCTGAGAGGAAATGTTATTTTTTTTTGGCAGGGGGAAATAAAGTGTTCTGGTTTGTATCTATTGGTGATGAGTTGCCTATGAGATGTCCGGGCTTAGATGTCCAGCAAACCACAGTTGATGTGTGATTATAGCTCAAAAGAGAGAATACAGATATTTAAAATTGGGGGTCAAATGCATGGAGATGATAATTGAATCCATAAGAGTTGATCAGGTAAATTAATGAGAATGTAGAGAGAGAGAAGAGGATCCAAGAGAAAGCCCTAAAGAACCCTTACAAAAGGATGCAGGAAATCGATGATTCAGCAAAGGATACTGAAGAAGTGAGACTGATAGGAGGAAAATCAGAAGAGATCAGAACATCCAAAGAGAAGAAGGGGACTAAGATGAGGGAATTTAATGTTAAAAGCCATCGAGTCGGAGCAAAGGGGCCCAGGAGACTTGTGTTCTATGGAGCTGAGCTCAGTGATGCTGACTGACTTGTGCTTAAGCGTAAGACATCTCCTAAGATGAAATCCTTCTGCAAGAGGAACATCAGCTTTGCTTCAGAGACAATCATCAAGGTATATTCCCCAGTCTCCAAGAGGACAAATGACTCTTTCAATCTGTAACTTAAAAATCATGAATTTCAAGCAATAATATTTTCCTTGTAAGCTTTTAAAATTATTGGGGGTGGGGGGATTATGGCTTGTTTTATTTTGTGCTCTAAAATTATTAAATGATGCAAAAGTATCAAATGACATATATTCTTCAGGGGGAAAAAGCCACCAAGAGGTCAAGAAGTACAAAGACTAAGTCTATTTAGATAACTCTTGTTGATCACTCTCTTTTCTTTGATACTCTGGGTTTCTATGATATCTCCTGGTTCTCCTCTGACCTCTCTGGCCACTCTTTCTGTCTTCTTTATTGGATCTTCATCAGGTTAAGATGATAACAGTAGGTGTCCCCCAAGTCTCTGTCTTGGCCCCTCTTCTCTTCTCACTCTATTTCACAAGGTGATCTCATCAACTGCCATTGTTTCAATTTTTATCTCTATGCAAATGATTCTCAGATCTATTTATCCATCTCTCACTTTTCTACTGAGGGCTGCTAGGTGGCACAGTGGATAGACTTGCTGGGCCTGGAGTCCAGAAAACTCATCTTCCTGAGTTCAAACCTGACCTCAGACACTTACTAGCTGTGTGACCCTGTGTGACCCTAGTAAATTTCCTTATCTAGAAAATGAGCTGGAGAAGTAAATGCAAACCATTCCAGCATCTTTGCCAAGAAAACCTCAAAAATGGCCACAGAGAGTTGGACATCACTAAAAATGACTAAACAACAGCAGTACCTCTCTGCTGACCTCCAGTCTCACATCTCCAAATGCCTATTAGATATCTCAAATGGGATGTCCTACAGACATCTCAACAGTCCAAAATTGAGATTATTATCTTCAAACATACCACCAAGCCCACCCGTCTTCCTCAAATACCTGTAACTATTGAGGGAACTACCATTCTCCCAACCCAGGCTTGAACCTTAGGTTTTCCACTCTGTCTCACCTCCCTCATATTTAATCAGTTGCCAAGACCTGTCAATTCTACCTTCATAGCATCTCTCATATATGCCTTCTTCTCTCCTCTAACACTGCTACCATCCTGGTACAGGCTCTTATCACCTCATGCCTGGACTATTGCAACAGATGGATAGTTGGTCTCCCCCCTCCATTATCCACTCAGCTATCAAAGTGATCTTCCTAACGGTTTGACTATGTCACCACTACCACCCATTCAATAAAATCCAGTGACTCTCTATTAAAACCAGGATCAAATATAAAATCCTGTTTAGCTTATAAAGTGCTTCATAACCTGGCCCTTTCCTATCTGTCCAGTCTTCTTAAACCTCATTCCTCTCCATGTGCTCTATAGTGCAGTGACACTGGCCTACTTGGGGTTCCTTCCACAACACACTCCATTATGCATTTTCACCGGCTGTTCCCCATGTCTAGAATTCTCTCCCTTATTCCCTACTACTCTTCTTCCTTTGTTTAGTAAGCTCTCAACCTTCTCCCTACAGAATCTGGCACTATTCTGGGGCAGTTATAACATACCTGCTATCTGGTCACCAACAGCAATAACTGTACAAATTGGAGTGGGAAAATATCACACATTCCTTTAACATACTCCCCTGCTCCTGAGATAACTAATGTGTACAGTAGGTACCCTCAATCTATGGCAGTAACTGGTGAGTAAGAGCTCTGTCCCCTTTTTCCTGTGGGTCCTCCACAATGGGATCCATGTCTACTCAAAAGCAAAAAGCCTAGTAATCTACAGAGGAAAAACCAAGTATATAAGAATGCATATTGCCCAAATTGTGACCTGAAGCTGGATGGGACACTCCGTTAAGTCAACCCATTAGTATTTTTATCTTAGGTAGACACTTCAGGTGGTTAATGAGTTGGGTTAAAATTAAATAGGAGGAGATTATCCTGGTTCACATAAATGAAATTGTGAAGTCATTTCTATGATTGCTTGCTTTGCTTTATCAACTACGTTCATATTTTTGTTAACATCAATATTCTAGTGATACTCTGCAACTGTGAATCATGGAAAACCAAAATTTCAGAAGAACCAAAATTCAAGGTGGCCCAAAGGGCAATGAAAATACATATGGTAAGTATAAGTAAGCTGTAGCATGTTTTCAAAGATGACTTATATATGAATAATATAAAGGTCATTGTGTTATGTCAATTAAAAAAAAGTATGGCCAATGATGTATTGAGACTAAGGACCAAAAAGTGAATAGTATGAGTGTTTCATAGGCATTTTCAAACTATCATGTAACTCAGATGAAGGCTTCAAGTGTTGTGAGGAGATCCCCTAGATACCTTAGGCCCCTATTCCATCCCTAGTACTGGAGAAGATTTGTGGAAGGACATAACCAAGAATCACACAAGGTAAGAGATATTGTTAAAGGATACTCTACACTCATGAAGGCGACATCCACCCTGAAAAAATTAAACACTTACGGATACATTGAGGGCATATTATTTTATATGTGTGGTTATATTTCCTTGTAACTTTGTTAATTTCTTTGTAACAATCTTTGTCTTACCAATAAGATTAAAATTTCCTTGAGGGTATATCTTCTGCTTTTTTCCTGTACTTTCCAGTTGTGCCTAGCATGAGGTCTTCCAAAGAAAAGATATTCATAAATGCTTTACAACTACTACAGGCATTCTTACATGTTGTAAATTGTGAAAATTATTCACCTCTTTGGAGGCAGGGGATTGGGGTGGAAGATGGGTTATTTAATCTGTTAAGAAACTTTAAATACTCTATCACAGAAACTGAATAAAAGGAAGAGGAAAATTACTGAATCTCCTACTTGGAGATTTATCATTTCTAAATTATGGACCCTCCTTCTTTATCCCTCCTTCAGCATGTGTTCAAGCTGTAGTTTATGCCTCTGTCTCCAGGTCTAATTGAAATTTTGAAAATTATATTTTCATCCCCAGGAAACCTCTTTAAAGAAGCATGGGTTCTGGTCTACCCTGGGGGGAAAAAAGAATTTCCTCTATAATTCCAAGAGAAAGAAATGCCAGCCACAGCCTTCTCAATTAAGTAGTGAAACAATAGATTAACAAATAATTTCATCATACAGAAAATTTTAAAAAAAAACCCATATTTTCACTGAATTCAGCATTCTACCACTCCAACCACAGCCAACTCATTAATACAGACACTCTCTTGTGTTTTTGGCATAAAAGCCTCCAGAGGAAGGAATGATTTTACACTCCCTTTCAGAAGCAATTGACCCATATATCAATGGTGAAGTTGAAAAGTGCTTACATTCCAGAGACTTGTGAGTTTTTCATTTATTTAAGAAAAGAAAAAGATGCAAAGAAACTTCCTAGGATTCAAAGGGGAACAAGCCAGGCCTCTAGGGACAGAGTGCTCTAGGGCCTCTTGCTTATGGGGAGCTGGGAGGTAGAAGAAGAACTATAGTAAGAAGAAATGTGATCTAAAGGACTGTTATTTCACATTTTGATTTAGAATAAGCTAAAGTGCTTGTCATTTAATTGGGGATTTACTCTGCAGTTTGGAGCTGAGAGAAAGGGATGCTAACCTGGACTTGACAGCGCAAATGTCTCCTACACCAAAAGAACAATTGGTTTAATCCAAATTCTGCTAGTTAACCTGCTAATTGCATGATTTTGGGTAAATCACTTAAATTTTCCAAGGCTCGATTTCGTAATTCTGTAAAATGAGGAGGATGTCCTTGATGATTGCTGAGGTCCCATCCAACCAGAGCCATAAGTCAAAATTTTCATACCTGGGGCAAGTAGCACAAAACATGCAGGGAGGAAGGGAGCTGACGATACCATAACACACACAAGGTCTTCTGATGAGATTGGGGAGCAGGGTAAAGCCACACTAGAAAAGGGTTCACCTTAATAGGTGGCGTGGGCCAGGGGAGATCTGCCACATGATAGCTCTTAATTTTAACTAATTAAGTGATGAAAATATTCTTTTTTATGTTGCCAAAAGACTTAAACTGTGGGAATTTTGACAATATAGAGTAAAATCCTGCTTGCTCTGCCATAGTTAGAGCTTTGTTTCTGATTCTAATCTCTATGAGCAAGCCACTTAACCCTGTTTGCCTTAGTTTTCCTTTCTGTAAAATGAACTGGAGAAGAAAATGACAAATCACTCCAGTAACTTTGCCAAGAAAACCCCAGATGTTGTCATGAAGAGCTGGGCATTGCTGAACAGCAGGAATAATCATATACTAACTCTATGAAGGAAAAGGCCATATCTTATGATGAATAAACAATTCTCTAATATTACAATGCTCTTTTTTTTTAAGGCAATTGGGGTTGTGACTTCTCCAGGGTCACACAGCTAGTAAATATCATGTGTCTGAAGCTAGATTTGAACTCAGGTCCTCCTGACTCCAAGGCTAGTGCTCTAAACACTGTGCCACCGAGCTGCCCCTACAATGCTCTTTGATAAATAAGTGTTTAAAAATTGGTTGTGGATATTAAAATTTGAAGTATGATCTCATCTCACCATTTATAGAAAAAAGAATTTCCCACTCTCAGTTTGTGGATGCAAAACCGTATGCTTCTGATTGTACATGTATAAACTACACCAGATTACTCGCTGTCTTGGGGAAGGGAGAGAGAGCAAAAATTGGAACTCAAAATCTTACAAAAATGGATGTTGAAAACTATCTTTACATTCAATTGGGAAAAAAATACTATTAAGTGCCAGAAAAAAAATTTTAAAAAATGCTTCACTATTAGAAAGTCAAATCTATCATAGATTCCCAAAGTCTGTGATACCATCCCCTGGGGGGCATGGGAACAATTCAGGGGGTAGTAGTAGCTTCAGATGCAATTGGGGGGGGATTGAATAAAAACAAGGGGGCAATAGAAGCATAAGAAAAGAAGAGAAGAAAATTTTGAAAAACCATTTGTACATGTTTTATCTGTTGTATATAACAATGTTAAAGTAGTAACGATTACATTATTTTCCAAATAAACCCACAAAATGCAAGTTATAACCAATCAGTGGTCAAGTCTGCCAGCAGGTCTTAACAAGCAAGTATCGGCAGGTGAGCATTGTCAGAAAGTCCAGCATGCATCTGCAGGAATATGTGCATGTAATGACTTGTTTACGACATGATACTATACAATTATATGATGCAATATTACATAATCAAAATTTCAGTGCAGGAAAAAACACGAATTTGCAATAAATTATTAAATTTAAGATGTATCTTTTTTAAAAATATATTTTATATTTTTGAAATGATGCAAATTTCAAGAAAAAAACATTAAAGGATAAAAGAAAGCAGATTTCTAGGGGGACGCTGAGTAATTTTTTTTTTAAAAGGGGGCAGTAGGCCAAATAAGTTTGGGAACCTCTGAACTAAATAGAAGAAAAAGAAGATACCACCTTTAAACTATAGGTAATCCCTTATTTACAAATAGGCTGTGCTCCAAAAGTTTATTTGTAAGTCAATTATTTGTAATTCAGAAAGCATTTTCTCACAGAAACAATATTCTAAATCATTCCCAGGTCACCCCACAAGAGCCTGCTGAATCCAGGATGTAGCTGAAGTCTAGCACTAATTCTAATATTTTCCATATCTTGGGAGCAGCAGACAAAGCAGTCCAGGATGGTGGAGGAGCTGTCACTTTCTTTCTGGGTGGAGTCAGCCCCAGATCCAATTCTGAAATGGAAAAAGTTTGCCAACTTTCTAATTCCCTTTCTGCTCCTTTTCACAGCTACTCAGATCTATAGACTCCCATGCTCTTATGCTAGAAAACACATGTTTCCTACATGTGTACCTCATTACCATTATACTCTAGGTTTAAGTCTTACGGACACTGTATATTTGTGGAAGAGTGATCCTCAGCCTTGGGGGAAGGAGATATTTTTGTACCAAAGTTCCTTTGTAAAGACTCTACTGTGATACTCTACTCACTCCTGCCCTATATTCAAAAGTAGACCTTGCTTTAAAATTATCTACTTCCCCTTCCTCTAAACTAAGACCCCCATTTCCTCAGTGTTTTCTGTTTTCTCAGCTAGTGCTTAGAAAGAGGTAACAAGACACTGACTGAATTCACGCTCCCATGTGAATGACTGGTAACTCCTTAACCCTTTCAGAGGCATTTTCATATAGTCATATCAAGGGAGGTATTTTCATTTAGTCATATTCATATGCCCCCATGTGTGTGCACCCACACAAACACACACATACATACCTTAATTAATGCAATCAATATAAGGGCATGATGAGGTTTTAATGTGTAAACTAGGGTGTCTGCCTGATACCTTTATCAAGTGTTAATACTTCTGTGATTGAATCACAGAATCAATCAACAGATTCAGAAAGTAATGCAAAGGAGTAGTTATTAAGGAATTTTTCTACAACCCTACAATACTGTAATCACATATGATTATGTGATAATGTATAAACAAGATTGTTTAAGCACCAATCACTTTATTGGGCACAAACTTTTCTCTAATTGGGTGCCAAAAGAAAGCAAATATGATAAGTCGAAAGAAGAATTCAAACCCCTCTGTATAAAATCAGCAAGTCAAAAGAAAAGTTTGCCATCCCAACAGCAGAAGAGTTCCAATCCAGGGTTCCTGAATTTGAGAGTTCAAGAGTTGGAGCCAGAAGTGGAGGAAAAAAAGAAAAATGTCTCCAAGAAAGAATTACTCTGAGCAGGGATAGCACAGGAACTTCAGATTTTCTTTCCTCCTTCCATGAAACATCTCATCAGAGAGAATGGGCCACTTGGTAAGTGAGGAGCAGAATAGACAGGTGCGGAGATATGTCACCTAAGTGAGCTTCATTAAGCAGAATGTAGCTTGGAAACTCAAGAGAAGAAAAGTAGCTATGAACTCAAGAAAAGACTTCTGGGAGATATTGTGTTGGGAGTTATGAGTTACCCTTTCATAATACATGTTTTATATGTATTCTGCATTACCATTGTACCCTAAGCTATCTTCACACACACACACACACACACATATTTGTGGAAGAGTGAGTCCCAGCTTTGGGAGAGGAGATATATTTTGTACTGATTCTTCTTTACCACCTTAGTAAATGCCTTTGCAAAAAAACAAAGTCTACTGGCTGATTGTTAATGAGAAGCATACCAGTAGCGACTCAGGAGCTACCTTCCTAAGAGTGTAGTACCACAGCGTTACCCCTAGAGCCCTGAGATTAGTATTCAACTGCTCTCTGGGAACCCAGCCTATGAGTATGAATGCAAGTTTGAGTAAGTGGTCCTAGAAATGCTACATTTACTTGGTGGAATTTCAGCCACTATAGCAAAATGACAAATTGTGTGTCGGGAGTAGAGAAGATATTTTCAGTCACAAGGTTAGTGGTCATCACTTAGTATTAAGGAAAATGCACCTCACCTTCTCCTCCCACTTGTACAATCACTGTAACTCTCACTATACTATATACATAACAATATAAAGCAATAATATAACTACATATATATAACTATATAACATGAGAGTGTTACATATACATATATAATAGTATAATACAATATATGCATATGTAATATGTAATGTGTATATGTGTGCATGAAACAATCAATATAACCCCAACAGGTTTAGGGGACTATTATTTCCACATCCCCTTCATCCATCATAATATTGCTTTTTTTTCCCCACAACTAAGCAACAATAACAATTTAATCTGCATCTGATTTTTTGCTAAATGTTTTCCTTGCACAATCCTATGAGGTAGGTCATGTAAATATTATTAATCCAACTTCACAAATGGAGACTTGAAGAACCAGTAAAGTGAAGGCCTTTGCCCAGATAACACAAGGAAAAAACATCAGGGCTGAGATCTAATGAATTCAACCCTCTTTATATTATACCACATTGCTTTTCAATACCCCACCTCCTTTCTTACAATTAAAAAAAAAAGTACATACATACACATTGACTTTCCAATTAAACCTTTAATTTTCAGGCTACATGTATTTGCTGCCATCTAATTGGCTGGGCATCATTGCTGGTGTTGAAGTTTATTTTCCAATTATATCAATCAATTCCATTGAGTTGACTGTACAGTGGTTTTGTTGGGTTATTGTTTTTGTTTTTTGTCCACTAAAATGACTGAGAATATTAAATCAATAGATTTCCAATTTCACGGTTTTTTTTTTATCATATTGTATGACCTTCTGGGAAATTTCAGAAAAGACGTCTTTGTCACTATCTTAAAATAAAATATTATTTAGTATATGAATGCAGATAGTGAAATTACTGTTACATATCCATAAGATATTAAGCAAGCTAAATTTCTAATTTCCTAATTTTGTATCTAAATTTAGGACAATTCTGTACATAGAACAGAGGATGAAGGTTTCAACCTTTTTTCCAAACTCACCTTTGAAAATATTGCCATTATCTGCCCTTTAGAAATGATGAGGCTATTATAATTATTAATGGTGAAGAAGTAGTTGACAAGAGGCAGCTAGATGGCTCAGTGGATAGAGCATTAGACCTGGCTTCAGGAAGACCTGGGTTCAAATCCAGCCTCAGACACTTACTACATGTAGGACCCTGGGCAAGTCACTTAATGCTGTTTGCCTTAATCCACTGGAGAAAGAAATGGCAAACCACTCCAGTGTCTTTGCCAAGAAAACCCAATACAGGGTCAAGAAGAGTCAGACTGGACTGAATGACTGAACAACAAAGTAGTTGCCTTGAAAACTAAAGGAAGGATTGTATAAAAGATGGGCTTGGGGAGGGTGATAGACAAAGAAGACATTACGCTGACTCACAACTACAATCAATATAACTGATGAGACAGACGACAGCACAAGATTTTATTATTGTTAAGCGCTTGAGTCTGCAAACAGCATCCTACCTCAAAAGCCATTTAAAGGATGGGAGAGAATATGGAACAAAGAAATGTCACACTAGAACAGGTCCAATGCCATAGTGGAAAGACTAGGCATGAAGAGACCTGGATTATGGCTGCAGTTCTGCCACTCACCCATTGTAACCTCTAGGGACCCCAAGCCACCAGAAACTAATCCGCATTTCATCATTAACAAACTCCCTTCATCCAAAATTGCCTTGGTGTATCATCACTCATTGCATCACCGGGTGCTCACAGAAACATGGTGTTCTCTGTGAGGTAGCTCATCTCTTGCCACCCTCCTCAATGCAAATTGTTCCTTCTTCCCTCGGCCCCTGAAAGACTTGGCAAAGAAGAGTAGCCAGCAGGATCCTTACTCCCCACCGCCACTTCCAGATGTTCACTCTGTTGGCATCACTCTATAACTTCTCCTCCTTTGAAGTTCCACCCATCTGTCTATAGCACTGCCTCCTGATCATTACTGCTGTAAGATACTAGCCTCCAGGTCATTCTCTTTCTTTTCTCAAAGATCCAGTATCCCACCCACAGTCTTTCTCTCCATCTGGCCACATCTTTGGAGACTTCACTATACATGCTGATGTCCCTTGAAACATCTCAACCTCTCCATTAATCAACTTCCTCAATTCAACCAACTACCATTGAAAAAGCAGGTCCTTATTATAAGCAAAGCACTCTTTGATGGTTCTGGATATGCAAAGACAAAAAGGAAATAGTCCCTGGCCTCAGGAAGCTTACATCCTACTGGGGGGGGGGGGTTCAGCATAAATACAACTAAGTAAATACAAGATAATTGGAAGAGGAAGAAATGTATTAATACCTAGGGAAATCAGAGCATCCTCAAACATAAAGATTCTGAAGAGGCAAAGGGCAGAAGAGAATACATTTTCTAGGTATGGGGGATGGCATGGGGCAAATGCACAGAGATTAGAGTTAGAATGATGAGTTCAGGGTCTCAGAAGTATAATTTGACTGAAATGGGGAGTGAGGTGAGATAGGACTGAAGAGGCTGATGGAAGATAGATTGTGGAGAGTTTTAAATGTCAGCCTTAGGAATTTGTCTTTTATTCAGAAGCAATCCAATTAGTTGACAAATCTTGTCATTTCTGCCTCCTCAGCAGCTCTTGCATTCATACCTTTTCCTCTATTCACAGAGTCACCACCCTAGTTCAGACCCTAATCACCTCTCCTAGTTCTCTGCCTGCCTCAAGTCCCTCCCTTTTCCAGCTCATCTTCCACACATTTTTGCTAAAGTGCAGCTGGGCCATCTCCAATCATCCTAATCTATATCTGGCCACTGGACCCAGATGGCTCTGGAGGAGAAAGTGAGGCTGGTGACTTTGCACTGCTCTTCCTCGCTTAAATCCAATTCAGTGCAAGTCATGGCATCATCTCCCTGATGTCATGGTCCTCTTTGAGAGCCAAAGTGCAGGTCTGACCATGGCACTACTCTACTCAGTAAATTCCAAGGGTGTTTTTTTTGTCTCTAGGATCAAATATAAACTCTTCTGTTTGGCTTTTAAAGCCCTTCACTACCTGGCCCCAATCTACCTTTCCAACCCTATTGTAATTACTCTCTTGTCTCACTCTGTGTTCTAATTAACTGGTCTTCTTGCTGTTCCTTGAACATGACATTCCATCTCATATCTCTGAACTCTGGCACTATTGGCACCCCCACACACACATATACACACACACACACACACACACACACACACACACACATGCACATACACACACACTCACACACCCACACACCTCACCTCATGCTTGGAATGGAATCCCCTTTCTGTCCCTGGCTCTGCCCCTTCTGTTTGCTGAGTTTGAGAACTCAAGTACCAAAATCCATGAATTGTCTGTCATCTTGGGCTGCTTTAGGGGCACTCCTCTCTCTCTCTCTCTCTCTCTCTCTCTCTCTCTCTCTCTCACACACACACACACACACACACACACACACACGTTTTTCCAGAAAGATTTTATTTTTATCAATGTTTTTAGATGATTCTTTATTTAACTAAAGAGAGAATAATGAGGAAATAGTCAAAAGAATCCCATAATTGTAAGCTAAATTCCCTGGCATCTTTCTTTTCCCTTTTTTTCTTCCCACCCTCACCCCTCCCAAACAAGAACAAAAAAGGAAGGGGAGGGGATGACAGGGACAGACATAACTCCAAATACTCCCATTCCATCTGCATGACTGGTTGAAAAATAGCTGAGCAGCACTTCCTTTCTTTGTCTGAGGGCATGAATGCACACACATAGTTTCACAGTCATCAATATTTGAAGTATAAATGAGAGATAAAAATAGAAAAAAATATATATTCTTTCTTTTTTAAAGGTTTATAAACTGTCAGTAACATTGTGGTTCCAAGCAAAACATAATTAATTTACTAAATAAATCAAGACTAAAAAAAAAGTCTCATTTTCACTGCATTACCAAAAAGTTGTTCCTTCTCTAGTTCCCCAGAATATCTCTGGTTTACTGTAACCTTTTCTTTAAGAACTTTCTGCAGGCTTAAGGAAGGCCATGAGCACACGATTCTGAAACTTGGGGCAATGTGAAAGAAGAGAGATTCCAACACACCACCTCACTATGGAAAGGTAAGGATTACTGGACACTTAGAGTGTATGGGGTATTCAGGGAGGACTAGCACCTCTGGTGTGAGGGCTTGCTGAGCCCTTTTCAGGGCTGCTCATCCTCCTTTGGTGTCTACCTGGCACTCAACTCTTACCTATGGTTCCAAGAAGCAGCCACACTTCAGTAAACTTTCTCAGCAGATGGGCTAAACCAAGCTGAAGGTAACCAACAGGCTTCAAACTCATTGGTGAGCTAAGGGAGTCTTTATTCCCTTGGTGGAATGAGTAGATGAAAACAATTTGTTCCAACCACCACGTAGGTGACTGAAGCAGGCATCATGGAGCACTTAGAGCTTGGTCAGACATCAAAGACACCATGATCATCCACTGCATCCCAGTCTATCACCAGTTGTTTGACTTTTGTCCTGCCACTGGAAGTTGATGGACTCTGGAAGAGAGAATGAGGCTGATGACTTTGTGCAATTCTGCTTCACTGAAATCCAAATTCACGCATACAATCGCCTGTGATGTCAATGGTCCTCTTCGAAAATGAAGGACAAACAACCGCTAAGGACACATTTGAGGGAGGGCATAGGTTGGGCCTGAGTCAGCAGAAGCTAACCACCCGTATGAAATGAATGCTTCCTCGGCTGACATAATAGAGACAGAATTTACCTTTATCATGGATCGTTACTGTGATTGGAGCCCAGAGTTCAGTCCTGATGCAGTCACACAAGGAGTATGGTGATCCCTCTCCCTAAAAGTTTAGCCCAGGGGAGGGGAACCTGTGACGCTGAGGCCACATGTGGTCTTCTAGGTCCTTGGGTGCAGCCTTTTGACTGAGTCCAAGTTTTACAGAACAAATCTTTTTATTAAGGAGATTTGTTCTGTGAAGTTTGGATTCAGTCAAAGGGCTAAACTTGAGGACCTAGAGGGCCACATGCCACCTTGAGGCTCCAGGTTTCCCACCCCTGGTCTGGCTCATGCCTACAGATCTTCCAAAACCCAGAAGGAAATAGAGGCATGGGGTATCCATCAATCAGGGAACACAGAGGTGAGAAAAGTTGATTTGAGAATTTTTAGTGGCCCAAGGAGTAGGAAAAAAAGTGGTGATTGGGGCCATGGTAGATGATGTGGGAGGGAAGAAAGTGGGTTATGTTTGTTGACTGACTGGTTGTTAGTCTTTTCTTTTGAGAAGATGGAAAACAACTTCCTGACCAAATATGAAGTGGCCTACTTCATTAGTAGCCAAACTAGAGAAAAGTTTTTTAGTAGAAAACTAGAGGTTTTCTAGGATTGAACATCATCAGGGAATGGTCTAGAGTGCCTCTAAGTGTTGACGCAGAAGGAAAAACCCACTACAATTGGGTTTGGGAGTGAAAATGAAATTGCTACAGCCAATAGCCTTGGGGTACTCAGCAGCCTACCTTCCACATACAGCTGCCATCAGCCAAATACCTTTAAGAAGGAAGAAGCAGGCCTTCTCTTGTTAGGATTTGTTCACTAGTCCCTCATAATTATTATTTTTTATTTTTTACTATTTTTACTTTGTTTTTTATTATTTATTATTTTTTCTTTTTTCAATTGACAAGTTAAATTCATTTTTAATTATTCTGTCCCTTCCACTACTATTTCTCAATGAGAAAATTTTGAAAAAAGAACAAACAAAAAATAAAGCTCTTATTATGTAGCTAGAGTCCAGCAAGAGAAATTCCCATATTAGTCATGTCTGGAAATGAGTATCTCTTTCTGTTCATCACCTCTCTTGTAAGGAGGTGAATGGCATCTTCGTTCTTTTGGACTCATGGTTTGTCATGGCATTGATCAAGGTTCCAAAGTCTTTCAATGTTATTGTTCTCTATAGTATTATTGTATAAATTATTCTGTCTCTGTTCATTTTGCTCTATTCATAGAAGTCTTTCCAATTTCCTCTGAAATTGTTCATTTTGTCATTTTTTATGGCACAATAATATGCCAGCCCTTCCCTATCTTTAAATAACAGATTCAAAGAAAAATGGGACAGATAGAACTCAGGTTGCATTAGGGCAACTTGATTATAGCAGACAGTGTGTATGTGTGTATGTGTGTATACATGCACACATACATACATATATACAGATAGATAGATAGTCCTTGGTTGTCCATCCATCTCTCTCTAAGTGTGTTTTGCTGAAACTTTCACCATCTTAGGGAGAAAACTAGTAGCGCAGATTTTCCTATTTATTCCCATTTATCTGCCTGTGATTGATTTAAGATGCTATTCCAAAGTCTTGACACAGTGCCATTTGGGAGTACACTTGATACTCTGCACTTAGGTTCAGCAGATGCTGGCTGACTATTAATCCCTGTCTAACAGATATAGACATTATCTATTTCCTTCAAAGAGATGACATTAAATTTCCTTCCAAACCTGAGATTCAAGCTTTCATGATGGTTATCTTTCTTATAATAACTACATGAAAGGTGCCATGGTATATTTTCCATGGAGCTAAGAGGATCTAGGGTCTGACTGTGGAAATAGAAGGACCTGAGTTCAAACCGTGCTTCTCTTACATACTAACTATATAAACAAAGACAAGTCACATACTTCCTTTTTTAAAAAAATTATTTATTTTAACATTCTTTTTTTTATATTTTGAATTCCAAATTCCCTCCTTTCCTCCAACCCCATACCCCACCCACTGAGAAGTCAAACAATATGATATCAATTATACATGTGAAATAATACAAAACATATTTGCATATTAGCCATATTTCAAAAAAAGAAAGAAAAAGAAAGTAAGAAAATTATACTTCAATTTGTACTCAGAATTCATCAGATCTCCCTCTGGAGGTGGATAACATTTTATCACAATGAGTCCTTTGGAATTGTCTTGGATCATTGTATTGATCAGAATAGCAAAGTCTTTCACAGTTGATCATTAATTACGACATTGCTGCTACTATGCACAATGACCTCCCAGTTCTCACTTCATTTTGCATCAGTTCATATAGGTCGTGTCATATTTTTTTGAAACCACTCCCCTCATCTTTTCCCACAGCACAATAGTACTTCACCACAATCATATACCACAACATGTTCAGCCATTCCCCAATTGATGAGCATCCTCTTGATTTCCAACTCATTGTCACCACGAAAAGAGTTGCTAAAGATATTTTTGTATGTATAGGTCATTTTCCTTTTTCTTTGACCTCTTTGGAATATAGAACTAGTAGTGATATTGCTGGATCAAAAGGTACACACAGCTTTATAGTTCTTTGGGCATAGTTCCAGATTATTCTCCAGAATGGTTGGACCAGTTCACTGCTCCACCAGCATCACAACTTTCAATGCCTCCAAACAATTCCCTAATCCCTTAATCAGTGAAAGAAGTTTTTACATCAGAATTTCCCCACATGAATAAAATTACAAGTATGAAATAAAGAATGAATGTATAGATTCATGTTCTTGAGAACAGTTAAGTCATCCATTAACCTTTTCTTTCCTCTCTAAATAATTCTAGCTCCTGTCAAAGCAAATTCTGTTTTTTATGTTTATCATACTGATGCTATTATTCTCGTTTTATAGTTCTTTTTCAAAATTCAGAGATTTTTTAAAAACTTAAATATGAATCTGACCATTACTGATTATAGTACAGAATTACTTCCCAGGGTGTACCTGTCAAATTCCTGTTATTATATCTCGTTATAATGTTAGCTCTTAAAAACACTGCATTGCAATGAGGTGGCACATGGATAGAGCATTGGGATTGTAGTCAGAAAAACCCAAGTTCAAATCTGACCTCCGACACTAGCTGTGTGACCCTGGACAAAGCACTTAACTTCTGTCTGCCTTAGCTTCCCCAACTGCAAAATCAGGATAATAATAGCACCTACTTCATAGGGTTGCTGTGAAGATCAAATAAGATAATAATTATAAAGCATTTAGCACAGTGCCTGGCACATAGTAGGTACTTAATAAATACTTGTCCTTTCCCATCCTTCTCCCTGCCCTGAGTAATTTACCATGATCACCATGCTTTTTTCCTGTTAATCTGTCTTAATTGTCTTTGCCCATTTTGATATTGCACAATTGGCTTGTTGCCACTAAATCTAATACTTTTCATTGGACCCTTATGAATTCCATCTCAACCCCCAATTCTCTAATCCTCAGTTTCAAATAAAAAAGAAAACAGTTTGCTTCATTAAAACTTTCATATGGTTGGTCCTAGTAAAGAGGGACTGGTTTCTTGCAAGTCTTGCACATCTCTGGAGACGTTATGAATTCTCCAATATTAAGTCAATTACCCAAACTTCGAAGCTCCTGGATGCTTTTCTCTTAGTTCTTGATACTAAAAGATGATCTGGTTTAAACTTTTATCAAGTGATATGTGACCCATCAAGAAAACCAGAGTTAGAAGAATCCCATTTGTCATTTGGCAGGTAGGTGGTACAATGGATAGAATGCTGGACCTAGAGTCAGGAAGACTGAAGTTCAAATTCAGCCTCAGATAGTAGCTGTGTGACCCTGGGCAAGTCACTTAACCTCCATCTTCCTCAATTTAGTAAAATGGGGACTATAATAAATAGCACCAACCTCCCAGGGTCATTGTGAGAACAAAATAAGATTACATTTGTAAAGCACATTGCAAACTTCAAAATATTATGCAAATGTTAGTTATTATGATTATTAGAATATTGAAGCTGTTGGTGTAATAGAATTTGGATCCTATGACTTCCCAGTTCAAAGGGAAAGGATCACTGGGGCTTAAAAGAAGGAGAAGAAAAACCTTTGGAACCTGAATAGATTTGGAAAATGTCTTTTACTCAGCAGGTTTTTCCCTTCCATTTCCAGAACTTCTTCACATGAATAGTGTGTCTGAAAAAGAATGTTCCCAGATAGATGCTAATTAAACACCTCTGGTATTGCGTTTCTAATTTTTTATTACTACTGATTTTTCTCAATGAGTCATCTCCCACTGGGCAGTCTATAGACAGACATAACAAAGGGCATTATTTTATTTATTGGACAAAACAGAGAGCATGAGCTCTGGGAATTCAGAGACATCAAACCTTTTCCCACATATAATCTTCAATCACACATATAGACTAAATTTCAAAAAGTTTTCCAGCATTTGATCATTTTCCTTTTGTATAAAGTAATCCTTCCAGGCAACAGTTTCTCCTTTTACAGTTTCAAAGCCTTCTATAGTCATTATGACACAAAATTATTCCTTTCTACCATTGCGGGTAATAAACAACTGTGAGGCCTGAATAGACAATGTGAGTCTCTAATGATTCACCTCTGTTCTAAGGCAGTAAAAGACATTATGATAGAACCCTTTGATCCTATTTATATTAAAAGCAAAATGTCTCTGGTTGAAATGGTGCTAAAAGCAGCACTAATTTTAGTCCCCTGGATGCCTTCAAAGAAAGATGGCTTTCAGAAACTTACCATTAGACTGGGAGGAATCTGTTCACTCTTACATTTCCAAGGCACTCCTAGAGCTTGATTTTCCCTTTCTCAAGCACTTTATCCCAAAAACTCATTTGAGCACAACACCCGCAAATTGTCAGCACATCATTTGGTGAACAGATGATGGTAATCATGATAATTATGGATTAGTAGCTACCATACAGTATAAAAATAGATACATCCTGCCTTTTGCCCAGTGGGTTCATCACCTTAAGAAGGCAGGCAAAATAACTGAGACTTAAAAGCCAACACTGACAGATGCTATATTAGTGGTATAGTTAAGGATTTGGCATTTCAATTGTCATTTTTCTTTTAACCCAACCAATATCCCCAAAATTAATTCCCTAGAAGAATAAATTGCATTAATAACTCAGATGTCAAGAGGATACTGGAAGAAACCATTATGGTACAGTACAAAAGGAACCGAATTTGGAGTCAGAGAATCTGGATTCAAATCTGCACTCTGTTTCTTACTATCTATGTGGCACAGGAAAAGTCACTTAATCTTTCTGGGTTTTCATAATCTCATCTCTAAAATGAGGAAATTGGGCTAAATAACATGTAAGTTCTTTTCTAATTAGAATTATATGAGGAACACATACTAAATAGGAAAGGGAAAGTGTCTCAGAAGTATTTGTTCATTAATTCAAAAAGACTTTATTGCACTCATGTTGTACTTCCAACATTATGGCAGGAAAGGTAGAAAAGAAGTAGAAAAAGATCTTGTCCTCAAGGTTCTTGCAATCTAGTAGCATGCAGAAAGGGACTGGGACTTTATTAACCAGGGGCTAATGATTGCTTTTCTAATGAGGTAGATATTTAGAAAATTACATTAATTATGACTGTACATGTACAACTTACATCAGATTGCTTGCTGTCTTGGGAAGAGGGAAGGAAGGAAAGGAGGGAGAAAAAAGTTTGGAAATCAAAATCTTATAAAAGCTAATGTTGAAAACTATCTTTACATGTAATTGAAAAAAAATACTACTAAGTGGGAAAAAATAAAATTGCATTAATGCTTTCAGTCCATTACTGAAACTTGGTATACTATTTCCATAGCTCAAGATGAAAAGAATGAAATAAAAGGGACAGATTAAATATGTTCCTGGGATTCAGAAAAACTAATGGTATTCTTATGTTCAAGGTCTTTCATACTTGGCTCTTTGACCCAAACTTTAATATATATATATATATAAATATAATCAATATAATATATATATTAAATATATAATATTAAATAATATAAATAATATAATATATATATATATACGTGTGTGTGTGTGTGTGTGTGTATATATATATATATATATATATAAAATAAAGGAGAAGTAGATGAGAAAATGGAGATAGAGTTGTAGAAATGACTGAACCAGATGGTTCTCTCTGTGAGTGAGAATTTAAATTGAATTGTTGTTATTCATCCTTTGTTCTGGAAGAGAACCAATGACATCACAAGGGCGGTGCCTTGACTTGCATGTGAATCAGATTTAAGTTAGGCAGAACTGCAGAGCCATCAGCCTCACTCACTCCTTCAGAGTTACTGAAACCCCGTGGCAAGACAAAAGTTAGAAAGGCAGCATGGCATGGTGAATAAAGAATCAGGAAGGCTGATTCAACTCCCACTTCTGATATACATTGGCAGGGTGACCTTGGATAAGTCATTCAACTTCTTAGTGCTCTGAACAACCCTCCAGGGATCTAAGTTGCAGAAGAGTTGTTTATCTGCATGAGTAGAGAAAGTTTCCTTTTGTGTTTTCTATATAAATGAAATCACAAGTGTAGGCCAAAAAAACCAAACTATATATATATGTATGTATAGATAGATAGATAGATAGATAGATAGATAGATAGATAGATAGATAGATAGATATTAAAAGAAAGAAGAAAGTCACCAAAGAAGAAATGAAAACAAAAAAAAAGACAATTTTTAAGAATGATGCAATGGAAAAAAGAAGGGTGATTTTCTGACAGTTTAATTATATACCTGGTAATAAAAGAGTGTTATAACAAAGATAATGGTGGAGTTTTCTCTAGAGGGGTGAAAGTTTGGGGAAATAACAAAATGGTCATTGAAATAGGTATCAGCACATCTAAGTTTGGGTTCTGTCAGTAACTAGAATCTAGATAGACCTTGCCACTAATTTATAAGCTTGACTTCCCTGTGTAGAAATCTTCATATTTCAAGTGGGAAAAAGAAGGCCTGCCCTGAGTATCACCTCTCAAAATGAATATGTCTGTGAGTGTGTATATGAAATCACTTCGAAAATTTTAAGCATTGTACACATGTAAGATAATGTCCTCACATTCTGAAAAGAGGAAAGATAAAAAGTATAGCTACCATATCTATTTTCAATTAATTTAGAGACAGCAAAAACCATCTATTGTTTGCATAAATTTCCGTGACAGATTCAAAACCTTAATTCCCAGGTATGTAAAGTGAAAGGAAGTCATATAGCTCATAGCAATGACATACATGACTAGACCTTCTTGAAACAGGAAAGGGGGGGAAGCCTAAGTGGATGGGAGCAAACACGGAAACAATTGTGACAAAGTAAAGGGGAGGTTTTGCTGAAACCATCCAATTTCAAAATTTATTCGGTTCTTTTCTTCAATTCACCAAATATTTATCAGTAAAGTCACTGTATTGTGGGGAATGCAGAGATGAATGAGACAGAATTCCTGACAGCAAAGAACTAGCAGTGTAATATTGTATTATATGTTGCTGATGTTCAGTCTTATCTTACTCTTCTCTGTGACCCCATTTGGGGTTTTCTTGGCAAAGATACAGAAATGGTTTGCCATTTCCTTCTGCATTGTGTCTCCACGAGGAACTGAGGCAATAGGGTTAAGTGACTTGCCCAGGATCACACGGAAGGTAAATGTCTGAGGCCAGATTTGAACTCAGGTCCTCCTAACTCCAAGCCCAGTGATTTCTCCCCTGCACCACCCAGCTGCCCCAATGGCTTTAAGAGGTAAAAGTAAAGAATGCTCTGTTCTTCCCCCTTTCGAAGAGTGACTAGCATGAAAGGAGGCTAACTTTCCTCAGTTGTTCCCTAAGATAAAAGAGAAAGTCCTTGCATTACCTACACAACTACTTACGGGGCCAAGGAATAAAATCAAGAAATATTCCCTAGAGTGTGGATAGAAAGAAATAGATATAACCCTCTTGACAGAGTCTCTTCCAACTTGAAGGGTCCAAGGGATTTTCCTTATTTCTTTTGGCTCATAACTTCCAGCCATAAAATTTAGGGGAAAAATGTATGTATGCCACGACTAATCTAAAACCAGTTCCCTCTTGCAAGTGAATGTTGTCCATAATATTACAGAAGAAAGTGATAATAAAAGGAGGAAAACAAAACAGAAACCACTTTTAAGGGTAACCACCTTACATTTGCATACAAAGATGATGCAGATGTGAGGATTCCATAGGTGCTGGCCCTCCCTCATCCACATATACATACACAAGTCCAGTCTTTACCTCTTTCACTCTGTTAATTGAAGGGGAGCAGTGTGCAGGATTTGAGGGGAGAAGGGGCTAAGGAAGAGGAAGAGGGATTTTTTTCCTCTCTCCCCACCTCTTTATTCTTGGGTTTCCCAAAGAGCCCACACAAAGAAGGATTCTCTAGAATTCTTTGCTCTTTTATTGCCCATTTCCCCATAAAAGATGAAACCAAAACAATAAATCAAGTGAATAAGTTTTTATTAAGTGTTTACTCTGTGCCAGGCACTATACAAAGCACTAAAGGTACAAAAAAAGGCAAAAACAGTCTGGGTCCTCAAAGAGTTGTGAGCTCTAAAGGGGGGGAGGAGGGAAGAGGGTGATAACATGCAGACAATTATGAACATTCAAGCTATATACAGGGCAAACAGGAAGTGATATTAAAGGGAAGGGGTTACTAGTGAAATGGGGGAGATGGCCAAAGGTTAGGTTAGATTTGAGGTGAGTTTTGAAGGAAGTCAGGGAAGCTAGAGATGAGTTTTCTTCCTTTCTCCATGTGCCACTATTGCCCTCTCTCTTGCTCATTTTCTTTTTTCATTTTTATTTTCTCTAGTTTCTGCCAATCAACAACCACATCCATTACTAGGCATTGTCATTATTGTTCAGTTATGTTTGACTCTTTGTGACTCTGTTTGAGGTTTTCTTGGCAAAGATTTCCTTCTCCAGTTCATTTGACAGATGAGGAGACTGAGGCAAACAGAGTTAGGTGACTTGCCTAGGGCCACACAGCTAGTAAGTGTCTAAGGCCAGACTTGAACTCAGGAAGATGAATCTTCCTGACTCCAGGCCCAGCACTCTATACACTGTACCACCTAGCTACCCCTAGTAGTCATTGCCTTTAGGCAAAGAATCACAGAAACAGATTCTCTCAGTCAAAAAGGCCCTCTGAAGTGATCCAATCCAACCAACACCTGAAAAAGAATCTCCTCATTGTATCCTCTAAGAATTCAACCAGTCCTTGTTTGAAGACCTCTCATGACCACAAATCCACATAACTGCTTGGATAGTCTACTGCACTTTCGGACGGCTCTAACTACTAGGACATTTTTCTTGACTTCCACTCTGAATATGTCTCTGTCACATCTACCCATTATTCCTCAGTCTGCCCTTTGAAGACAAGCAAAGCAAAAATAATCTCTTTTCCATTTAATACTTAAAGATAGCTAAACTGTCCTCCCTAAGTCTTTTCTTGACCTTCCTTTGGCACAATCAATTCATCATTTTTTTTTTTATCAAGAACCTTCTATGTGCAAGGCATGGACCTAAGTGCTGGGATTACAGAGACCAAAAGTGAAACATTGGGGTCCATAAGCAAAGGTGTGCTGGAGTCAACTATTACCTGCTCAAAAGAGACATTATTATAAAAATTTTAGTGTGAGTACTTACACCTTGGAAAACCCTACATGTCAGAGCTTGATTTACTGTTTTCATGAACCACCTAGACTTCAGAAAGTGGTGGAGAAAATGTTAATAATGCAGATTAAACTTAAAAGTGTGCTCTGAATATATATGTGTATGTGTGTGTGTGTTTGTGTATTTATGTATGTATTTCAGGGAGCCACTTGTTAAACATTTGTCAGCACAACTCTGCTCACAAGGAACTTACATTTTATGATAGGGATACAACCAGTTTGTTGTTACTCATTCTTTTCAATCGTGTCTGATTCTTTGTACTCCATTTGGGGTTTCTTTGGTAAAGATACTGGAGTGGTTTGCCATTTCCTTCTCCAGTTCATTTGACAGATGAAGAAACTGAGGCAAATAGGTTTAAGTGACTTGTCCAAGGTCACATAGCTAGTAAGTGTCTAAGGCCAGATTTGAACTCAAATCTTCCTAACTCCAGGGCCAGTGCTCTAGCCACTGTGCCACTCAGCTGTCCCACAGCATGTTTAATGATAAATAAAGTCAAAGTATATGCAAAGCAATATTTATCATTCTAGTTGCTCTCTTCCTAATGCTCTTGAACTTATCATTGTTTTTCCTGAAATGTGGCACCCAGAAATGAACGTAGAATTCCAGATATATTATATCAAGGGTAGAATTCAGTAGAATAATCAGACTCCCTAGTGGTAGATATGATTCTTTTAATGCATCTTAAAAGCACATAAGTATTTTGGGTTGCTATAACACCCTGTTGATTCCTATTGAACTTGTGGCAGATGTGTGCTCATAAATGTTAAACAACCAGCTCTCCGGGGAAAAATATATGTATGACATAATTTTAAGTTTAACCTGCATTAATTATGATGATGATAATAGCATTTATGTAGTGCGTACTCTGTGTCAGACACTGTAATAAGTGCTTTGCAAATATTATCTCATTTGATCCTGACAACAGCCCTTGGAGGTAGACGTTATTATTATCCTCATTTTACAATTGGTGAAACTGAGGCAAACGGAGGTTAAGTAACTTGCCCATGGTCATACAGCTAGTGAACGTTTGAGACCAGATTTAAACTCAGGTCTTCTTGACTCCAGACCCTGCACTCTCTCTACCATGCAATCTAGCTGCATTATTAACATTTTCTCCATATCTTTCTTAAGCCTAGACAATCAACAAAGCAATAAATCAAGCCCTGATTTGTATGTAGCATTGCCAGATTGTGAGGCGTAATTGGTCATACTGAAAATTTAACAATTAGTTCTCATGAGATGGTTTAAGCTAGCCCCAGCACACCTTTGGCTTGGTGGTCTCCTAAAACCCTCAAATATTTTTCAAAATATTTTTCGTCATGCAATACTGCTCCCGTTTTGTACCATAAAGTTGATATTTGGAGACAGATACAAGTAACCTTATTAAATTCAGTCCTACACTCTAGCTTTTCAAAATCTTTTTGCATTCTGATTATGCCACAGTGAGTTAGCTATTCCTCCTAGCTTTGCCTCATCAGCAAATTTAATAAGCATGTCATCTATCACTTTAAGTCATTGATTCAAAACCTAGACTAAGCAGCATAAGACCAAATACAATGAACCCTGTGATGATTTCTCTTTTAGTCCAGTCATTCATCCAGTTTCCAAGTCACCTATGTTTTATCTAAATCCAACGGTCTTTTCTCAGCCCTTATCCTTCTCAACCTCTCTGAAGACTTTGATATTGTCGATCACCCTCTTCTTCTTGCTTCTTTCTTCTCTCTAGATTTTCACGACACTACATTATACTGGTTCTCCTCCTACCTATCTGACTGCTCCTTCTTAGTCTCCTTTGCTGGATTTTCATCAAGGTCATACTCACTAAACATGGGTGTCCCATAGGACTTTGTCCTTGGCCTTCTTCTCTTCTCCTTCTATACTGTTTCACTTAGTGATCTCATTGGCTCTCATGGATTCAATTATCATCTCTATATTGATGATTCTCAACCTACTTATCTAGCCCTAACTTCTCCGCTGACCTCACCTAACATATCCAACTACTTATTAGACACCTCAAATTAGATGTCCTATATCTGATATATTAGATGCAACACATCCAAAACTAATCTCATAACCTTTCCCCCTAACTACTCCCCACCTTCCAAACGTCCCTATTATTGACACAGGAAAAACCATACTTCCAGTCCTCCAGGCTCACAGCCTAGGCGTCATCCTCAATTCCTTACTCTCTCTCTCTCTCATGCTCTATATCCAATCTGTTGTAACATCTCTCATATATGCCCCTGTCCTCTCCTCCGTACTGCCACCAACCTGGTCCAGGCACTCATCTCCCTATACTTGGCCAATTACAATAGCCTTCTGGTTGGTCAGCCAGGCATAATTCTTTCCCCACTCCAGTCCATGCTTCACTTAGCTGGTAAAGTGATTTTTCTAGAATGCAGGTCTGATCACGTCACACATACACTTCCCACTCAAAAACCTCCAGTGGCTCCTTCTTATCTCTACCATCAAATATAAAATCCTCTGTTTGGTGTCCAGAGTCCTTCACAATCTAGCCCTTCCCCCTACCTTTCTAGTCTTCTTACATTTTATATCCCACCCCCAAACATTGCCTAGATCTTCCAAAAATGGAAGATCCCCCAGACATACTCCTAGATCCAGTGGTACTAGCTTCCTTGCTGTTCTTCCAACAAGACAATCCATCTTCCAACTCCAGACATTTTCATTGGCTAGTCCTCATACATGGAATGCTTTCCTTCTTCATCTCTATCTCCGGGCTTCCCTGATTCCTTTCAAGTCTTAGCTAAAATCACCTTCTGAAGGAAGCCTTTCCCAATCCCTCTTAATTCCAATACCTTCTCTCCACCGATTATTTCATATATGTGTATATACATATACATATATGTATGCATGTATATATACATATATATTTGTTTATACATAATTGTTTCCATATTGTTTTTCCCATTAGATCGTGAGGTCCTAAAGCACAGAGACTGTCTTTTGCCTTTCTTTGTAACCCTAGAAATTAGCGTAGCATATAGTAGGCACTAAATAAATGTTCATTGACTGACTGACTCATATATCTTCCTTTGACCACAGAATAGTATAACGGACTTTGTCAAATGCTTTCCTAAAATCTGGCTTAGCTATGTCTACAATATTCTCTTAATCTTGCAGTCTAGTAACCCTATTAAAAAAGGAAATAAGATTAATTTGATATGACCTGCTCTTGATGGAGCCATGCTGGCTTTTTGTGATCACAACTTCCTTTTCTCAATATTCACTAATTATCCCTTTATTAAATCACTGTAGAATTTTTCCAGGGATAGAAAAAAGTCTACTGCTCTGAAGTTTGCAAACTATTTTCTTCCGTTTTTGAAAGATCCATGCAATACCTGTCCTTCTACAATCCTGTGGGATTACTTTGCCCTATTCTAAATGAGTTTTCAGTGGCTTGTCATTTATTCTGCCCAATCATTCAAATAGTATAGGGTTGGGGAAAATATTCAAGCATCTACAACATAGAAGGAATTTAATTTTGCCATGTTTAATATGATAGTAATGTTTATTATATATATATTTTTAATATTCCTATGGGAAGAAATACAGGGACCCAAAGGAGGAAACATGGTTAGATACAGCATTTGGAGAGCAGACAACAGAGGGAGAAATGAAAGGGACACCAGCATGGGAATATACTACTAACAACTTGGAGATCAGGAAGTTTTAGATGAGTTCAGCATAACAGGGCACAAGCCTAGAACATAACTGCTACAGCTAGCATTTATATAGCACTTGAAAGTTTGTGAAGTGCTTTATAAATATTTATCCTATATGACTTCAGAAGATTGATGGTGAAGTGCGTCTGCTCTTTCTCCACAGAGTGGTGGTGGGCTATCAGTGTGACATGAAATATATGTTTGTGTGTGTGTGTGTTATAAGTAAACATATATATGTTTACTTATATACACACAAACACATTTTAAGACATAATCAATATGTTTACTTCTTTAGTTTTTTTTCTTCTAAATTTATTTATTAGGGATAATGCTATGGCTAGTGAGAGAGCTAGGAAATAGAGGGACAATGAGAAATGACAATGATGTTTTTTAATTGCATAAATTAAATAAAGAACAAAAAAAATCCTAACAATATTCCCAAGAGGTGGGTATTATGATGCTCATTTTATAAATGCAAGCTGACTTGCCCAGAGTCAAACAGCTAGCAAGTGTCTAAGGGCAGATTTGAATTTGGATTTATGATAGTAGGGGCCAGGGTTTGAATAATCTAGGTATCTGCTGGAAACTATCTCTCTGCCCAAAAGCAAAATAACTGACAAATTGGTAATTTGCCTTAATCATAGTTTCATCTTTCAAAAACCCTTCAGGACAGCTAGGTGGCACAGTGGATAGAGTACTGGCCCAGGAGTCAGGAGGATCTGAGTTCAAATCCAGCCTCAGACATATAACCCAAGTCACTTAACCCCAATTGTCTCGCCCAAAAAATGTATCAAGTAAAATATCTTTAGGGCAGCTAGGTGGCGCAGTGGATAGAGCACTGGCCCTGGAGTCAGGAGGACCTGAGTTCAAATCTGGCCTCAGACACATAACACTCACTAGCTATATGACTCTGGGCAAGCCACTTAACCCCAATTGCCTCACCCCCCCCCAAAAAAAACCTTCAAAAATGACCAGGGAAACTACTATTCCTAGATCTGAATCCGATTGACAGAGGTACTAATTGCTACAAATGTTTGAAGATAGCTATGATGTCCCCTTAAGTTTCTTCACTTCAGGCTAAATGCAATTCAGTCACAATAATCCTTCTCTAGCAATGATTTGGGTCCCTTCACCATTCTTATCCTACTCCTCTGAATGCTGTCCAACAGTCTTCCTAAAATGTAGCACCCAGAACTCGGCATAATATTGCAGGTGTGATTTATCTGGATGGGGAAAGCAGAACTATCACCTTCATGGGTCTATACCATCTGTTTCTATTCAGTAAACTTATAGTCACTTTAGGGTTTTTTGGCACCCATGTTACACTATGAACTCACATTGAGCTTAAAGTCCACTAAAATACCTAGGTCTTCTTACATGTCTAGCCACACTGTCCACTCCTCTCACTACATCCAGGGTCATCTCCAGTTGTCCTGACCTATATCTTGCCACTGGACTCCCAAAGACTCTGGTAGAGAGAATGAGGCTGATAACTTTACACAGCTCTGCCTCACTTAAATCCAACTAACTTGCAAGTCAAGACATCACCTTCTTGATGTCAGTGGTCCCGTTCTAGAATGAAGGACAAACAACTCCTTTCATACCCCAGAAATCACAGAATTGATTCTTGTACTTCAACCGTAGGACTCTGTATTTAAGACTATTAAATTTTATCTTCCTGGATTCATCCAAAATTCCAAGAAGTGGGAAATTTTGGCTCCTGATTTTTGTTTGTTTTATGCAAAGATTGCCTAATCACTTAACAGTGATTAGAGAACTAATTACCAAGGTTGTATAAAGGCAGTTCGGTGCTGGCAAGGCACACCTTGTCCAAAATGTGAGCCAGGCAATTATAAATTAGGTAGAAATGGGATTTCTTTGGTGAGTCAAAATCCAAGAGGCTGAGACAAATGAGAGCAAGTAATTATAGGGGCAGAGATTGAATGCTAAAAAGTCAATGCTGTTTTAGGAGAAAAGATAAAGGGAATGTTAGTTGTGTTGAGCATTATCTAGCTCAGTTTGTATTCCCCAAAGCGATGGTCTTTTCCAATGACTGCTTGTGTTTTTGGTCTCTTCTTTCACTAGTGTGGACATGTTCCCAGACTGGGTCCACTATGTGCTTTTTTGACTTAATCATGTCATTAAGGGTGGAAACTCAAATACCATCCTTTCCTTCAGAATACCTGCCGGCACCTCAAGGACATGAGTTGGACTTGCTGGAATGGCATCAAAGGAAGATATGTCCAAAGTCTGAGGTGTATACATTATCCACTGATTCCTTGTCCTGTCCATACTCACCTAGACCCCAAACTATATCTTCTGAGTCCTGGCTCATAACCAATAATTGTATATATGTACATACCCAGTGTTGAACACTGGGTGTATGCCAGATTGGCTAAGATGATAGAAGGGGAAAGTGACAAATGTTGGAGGGGATATGGAAAAATAGGGACACTAATTCAGTGTTGGTGGAATTGTGAACTGATCCAACCATTTTGAAGAGCAATCTGGAATTATGCCCAGAGTTATTAAACTACCTATATTCTTTGACCTAGCAGTATAACTACTTGGTCTATTTCAGAAGATAATTAGGGAAAAAAAAGAAAAGAACCTATACATTCTAAAATGTTTATAGTAGCTCTCTTTATGGTGGCCAAGAATTGGAAATTGCAGGGATGCCCTTCAATTAGAGAACAGCTGAACAAGTTGTGGTGTATGATTGTGAGGGAATCTTACTGTGCTATAAGAAATGCTGAGCTCGATGATTTTAGAAAAACATGGAAAGACTTAAATGAAATGATGAAGAATGAAATGAGAAGAACCAAGAGAACATTGTATACAGTAACAGCAATATTGTTTTAAGAATGACTTTGAGCAAATAAGTTATTTTGTCTATTATAAATACCCAAATTAACTATAAAGGACAGATAAAGAAAAATGTTATCTGCATCCAGAGAAAGAACTGATAAATAGAAGTATGCATCAAATAATTTTACATATATATCTATTTATGTCTAATAATAGCTATCTCTAGGGCAGGGGTGGGAGTAGGAGAAGGGAAGAAAAAAAGAAATTTACATGATAATTTTATTGTATATGTGAAAGGAATAGTAAGTTGTGCATAGCAGATTTGCAGTTTCGTGTGCAATCATCTTTTTTATTGTTCTTTGTTATGGAAATGTTTGTTTCATTCCACAAATTAAAAATAAAAATTTTTCAAAAGCCCAGTTTTCTTAGTAAAATAAAAGGCAAGGTATCCAGCTGAGAGAGGTTAGCGGAGAGATGTGGGAATCTATAGGGGGAAAGAAGTTTGTAATAGCTTCTGTGGGAAGTGAGATGAGTAACCAATTAAGGATTGAGCCTTCCTAGGGCCAGAAAATTTTGTAGAGTACCACAATAGAAGGACAAGGATAAGCAGGAGATCACATAAAGGACAATAACCAATATGGTAGAGGGGTTTGAGTTCATGTAATGTGAAACTTGGTTGAAAGAACTGGGGATATTTAGCCTGGAAAAGAGAAAAATGTCGGGGAGGGGTTATATGATAGCTATCTTCAAGCATTTGCTATGTGGCAGAATTTAAAATGTTCTACTTGGCCCTAGAAGGTGGAATAGGGAGCAACGGACAGACAAATTTCGTCAAATAGGCAAATTTAGTTTGGAAATCAGGAAAACTTTGTAACAATCAGAGCAGTCCAAATAGGCTGTCTTGAAAGGTGCTGGGTTCCCTCCCTCCTTAGGGGTTTTTAAGCAGAGGCCTGACAACCACTTGTCAGGTATGTTATAGTGGGAATTCCTTTTGTGTGGGGGTTGGACTTAATAGCCACTGAGTTCCCTTCCAATTCTCACATTCGGTAATTCCGTAAATCCAGTGGACTTTGGAGAGCATCCAACCAGAAGATCAAGGTGACCTTGAGAAGGAACAGTCAGTCAGATTGATTGGGAATCTGGAACAATGGCATGAAAGGGAAAGAAGGAGAGGTTATCAAGAAAGAGGGGATGGACACCAGTGTTGAGTGCTGTTTAAAGGTCAAGACAGGTGATGGTTTAATTTAGAAACTGGTCAGTGGGTTTCTCAGTTAAGAGGACATTTATGACCATGTCTAGAAAATGTTTAGAAGAATGATAGAAGCTAAAACCAAATTGTAATAGGTTGTGATATCAGTGGGGGCAAGAAAATGGAGGAAGCAAATGTAGGAATAGTCTTTCTGAAATCCAGCAGTGAAGTGAAGGAGAGATAGATGATCCTTTGAGGGGCTACTAGGGTGAGCGGGTCATCTTCTGAGAAAGAGAGGGTGGGAACGAAACTGGTGGCTTAAGTCAAGGATTTAAAACAGTCACAAGAATATGACAGGGAGATATTGGGGCAGACCTAATGCTGGCACTCTATTAATTCAGGCTTAATGTTGGATGAAATGATACACTTGTGCATCACTTTAAAATTTTTATTTATTTTATTCTGAACTTAAGAAATAAAACAAGCCATAACATAGTAGAATAGAAAAAAAGGAGATTATACATAATACTACAAATCTATTATGTACGACTTGCTATTCTTTTTTTATTTTTTTTGATCCTGCTTTTGCTATTTAATCCTGAGCTCTCTATCTCTCTTCTTTCAGGTACATTATTTAATTTCATTCTCTCTTTCAGACCACATAAGTCTCCAACCCCTCCCAACGCCCACCCCCATTATTCCACTATTCCCCTGCAAGGTAGCCAGAAACAAAGAACACAAACATGGGTGGCTATGAGCAGTATTATTTCCCCAATGTCTTTTAATTTTAACTCAGTCTCCTTTTAAAAACCTCACCCCATCTTCCTCCATCACTTGCAGAGCTAGGTCCCAGTCCTTGCCTGTGCTGGTCCCTGAGGCTCTGTGTGGGTGGGGCTTGAATAATTCATCCAGAAGGAAGAGATCAGACCAGAACTAGCTGACTTCTGAAGTCTCTCTCAGCTCTAACATTCTATGATTCTCATTCATTTGCTATTTCTTTTAAATATATAATAAAGTTATCATGTAACTTTTCTTTTTTTTTTCCTTTTTTTCTTCCGAGGGAGTCTAGTTAGCCATAATATAGCAAGTATATATAGGAGTCTTGAAGTAAGGCAGATGTGGCACTGCTCATCTCCAAATTAAAAATAAGTCTGTTCAATAAATCAAGATGTAATTATTTACACCCACCAGGTCTTAAAGGTACCAACATTACATAGGTGGGATCTTTTATTCCCTCTCCAACCCTCCAAGTGACCAGGAATCCACATCAACACAGCTGGTGGCCACCAGGAATTCATATCGAGGTGGGCACAGCTTGAACCAAGCTTGCTCCACTCCTGGCCAAGCAAATCGCACCTTTGTCACCTTTTAATTTTAAAAAATAGACTTATTGGGGGAGGGGAGAACCCTAGTCGAAATTGGTTTTATCAAAGAGTTAAATTGATGCACTGTTGGTGAAAGTATGAACTGATCCAGCCAATCTGGAAAACAATTTGGAATTATGCCCAAAAAATTAGTATGCATTCCCCTCTAACCCAGCAATATCACTACTAGGTCTATACCCTAAAGAAATAAAAGAAAGGGGAAAATGTTCTATATATGCAAAAATGTCTGCATCCATTCTTTTTGTGGTGGCAAAGAATTGGAAACTGAGGAAGTACCCATCAATTGAGGGGTGGCTAAGCAAGTTGTGGTATGAAAGTGATAGAAGACCATTTTGCTATAAGAAAAGACGAAGGAGACTTTTTCAGAAAAACCTGGAAAGATTTGTATGAACTGATGCCAAAAGAAGTAAATGGAAACAAGAGAATAATTTATTCAATAACAATAATATTGTAGTAACACATTTTTAAACTCTTGGGAAATCTGATCAAACAATGACCAACCACGATTCCAAGGGTCTCATGATAAAACATGCTGACTACCTCCTAGTGGAGAGAGGAAGGACTCAGTGCAGATTGCGACATCTTTTTCTGGACATGGCCACTGTGGGAATTTGTTTTACTCAACTATAGGTGTTTGTAACCAGGAGGGAGGGTAAGGGAGAGATGTTTTTATTGCTTTCCCAATGCAGAGGGAAGAGAGGTGGGAAGAAGAAAAGTCCTCTCTTCATTTGAAAATACAACAAAAATTAATTAAGAAAAAGAAATTGATGCTATCACAGGAGTCAATCATACATGAATGGAAGAAGGTTCAGTTAGTCTATGAATACAAATGAGGAATGGAACTGGTCATCAGTTTCCTGACTTTCTCTTTTTTTAATTTACTTTATTTTTAACTTATAGAATAAAATAAGCATTTCTATAAAACAATATAATAAAAAAGATGATTGCACATGAAACTACAAATCTGTTATGTATAATTTCCTATTCCTTTTACATATTTAATAAATAACTTTCTTTGACAGCATTCAACAACAGGAGAACTTAATAATAATAATAGCTAACACTTATATAGTGCTTACTATGCACAAGGCATTGGGCTAAGCACTTTACTATTATTATCTCATTTGATCCTGACAACTATCCTGGTACAGTTTTTAATCCCCATTTTACAGATGAGGAAACTGAGGCAAATAGAGATTAAATGACTTGTCCAAGGTTACATAGTTAGCAAGTGTCTGAGCCTGTATTTGAACTCAGATATTCCTAATTCCAATCTCCATGCTCTATCGACTGCACCACCTAGCAGTACCTGCTATAGGAGGATAGTGCCAGAACTGGTCATTTTAACCCCTGAGGCATCATAAACTGCAGAGAACCACATGAAACATGACCCCAACTTTTTTTTTTAATCTGGAATATTGAACATCATAGGCAAAAACCTCAGGACACTTGTACATCTCTGCAGATGATAGGTATATCTGATTTATATACATATATATATATATACATATACATATATGTATACCTGTATCAGTATATATAGGTATATCTGATATATATATATAGATATATAGATATAGATATAGATATAGATATATACCTATATCAGTATACAGGCATATACTGATATAGGAGCAAGAAGGAACTTTCCTGCACTCAGTGCTAGCAAAGAAAATAAGCCATCTGGTAGCTCCCTGCTTTAATTCTTACTAACAAGGTGCTAAGTTCTATTGTTTCCATGCTGTTGAAGGACTACAGAGGCTTTTTGTGTCCTCTAAATGAGCTGTCCTGGAACAAAAGTTGCTGGGTCTTAGTTATGGTTCAACTGGAGGGTGTGTTTTTGTGCATTGTGAAGATGAGGTAAAGAACTGGCTGTTGGTGTTTTACCCAAGCTATACATCAAATTAAAAACAAATGAATGTCATCATAAACATAGTAGAGATTCTTAATTCATCATTTCCTACTTCATGGTTTTTTTTAAAACCACATTTCCTAATTGACCTTGCAACATGATACTTTCAGATACCCTTGTATGTCAATACCAAGATGGTTCCATTTTAAACATGCAGATAGAATGTGAGCTCTGCAACTTGAAAGGCATCCAATGTATTCAAAGGAAAACACAACTACAAAGAAATGAGCTCTAAAAACAACATAGATGCATTATGTTTTAATCACAAGCCAATATTTTAATAGGCATTAATTTATAGTACATATTTTCTTGCAGATCAAAGTGCCTCCTCTTTCTCATTGTTAAAGTGAACTGGCAAGAGAAATTGGCTGGATCCATAAGAAATGGAAAGAATGCATAGGCAGGGCAATAGAATTTCACAACAGCTGTGAGAGCACTTTGCTGAATGAGGAGACAAAGGCAAAGAAATGGCAAAAATTTAGGTGCAATGTAAACATTTAACATTTGTGCTTTAATGCTGAAGAGAAGGCTCATTTCTATGTATCACTGCACAGAAGCCACCGAACAATTTCACTTAGGCTCTACAAAGAAATTAGGCTCTGAGAACAAGGAGAAGAACAAATGTATTTCTGTAGGATTTCTTTTGAAGAATAGGCCTACTTTCCTGCTGAAACTAGTAAGCATTAGTAGTGGGAGGCAGCAAAAATTATAGGGGTGTCAGTATTGTAGTCCAGTTCTCTTTAATGAGTTGCCCTGGGCAAATGTACCTAATCATCTTCCACTATTCATTTCTGCTACTGCCCACATCCTTGCAAATTGGCTCTCATTTTTACACCTTAATATTCTAGTAATGCTGAAAGCTCTATTCCATTTTTAACTCTTTGAAACCTGACCTGCTATAAGTCATTTCAAAAGACAAATGCTTTTTTGCTAATGGACCACTTTACAATGATAGAAATGATTCATTGGTTCTTCCATATTCCTTTTTCATTGACTTTTCCTTTTGTTATTTAGTGTCTAATAAAAAAACAGAGGAGAATAGTATGCCCCTTAAGTTTTCCCTTTCTCATCTGCACCCAAGAATCAATCAACCAGTTGTGATCCAGGCTTTATGCAAGGTAGCAGGATATACAAAGACAAAAGCAAAATGGTCTTCCCACCAGGAGCTTATAGTCTCTCAGAATAAAAAAAACATATATAAGCAGATACAAAATATATGTGAAGGAAATGCTAGTATTAGGGAAGGGATTTCCCCAACATATACTTCAGTTGATAAAGTCATCCTGATGAGCTTAAGACAGAAGTGAGGTAGCAGAGATACACCTTAGACAGACATGGAAACAGAAAGGCAATCATTCCAACGAGGAAATTTTGAACAACATTTCCCCAGCCAACACATAAGAGATTCTTGGAGAGAAGTAGACTTTGGGAACCCAATTGAGCAACCTTTCCAGGAGAGATGGTATATCCAAAGGGAGTCACATAAGAACTCTATGAAGAAACGATGTCTAGACCTTAAAAAAGCTGGGAGTGTGAGTTATCTTTGCCATACACATATACTATATATGTGTCTCATTACCACTGAACTCTAAATTTCATCTCTTTTTTTCATGGATGCTATTTGTATTTGTGGACAAATATGCCCCAAGTTTATAGGGGGAATATTTTGTAGCTACTGTTTTCACTTTGTCATCTTAGTAAGTGTCTATGGTAAGAGACCATTATGTCTACTGGCTAATTGTCATAACATGACATCAGTGTAGGGATCTTAAGCTATAGTGTTAATTAATACTGCAGACCCACAGGGTTACCCCTAGGACTCAAGAGTGGTGGCTTCCTCTGGGGAGACTGAAAAGAGGAGTTGCTTCACAAGCTAAATATGAGGTAATTTTGGTAGGGTACAGAAAGCACCAGCACTGGAGGAATCAGTAAAGACATATGGGTCCAAGTATGTATTCCTTGAATTTTCCCTTTTATATGTAATGTGTTGCTTAAGCGATGTTGTTTAAAAATTTTAATATCTTGTTTTTCCCAGTTACATGTAAAAACAATTTTAACATTCATTTTTTTCAAATTTTGAGTTCCAAACTCTCCCTCCTTCCTTTCCCACCATTAAAGAGGCAAGCAATTCTACATAGATTATACATGTATAGTCATGCAAAACACATTTGCATGTAAGTCATTCTGTAAAAGAAAACACAGACAAAAAAAAGCAAGAAAAATTAAAAAGTAAAGAAAAAGTGTCTTTGATCTGCATTAAGGCTCTACCAGTTCTTTCTCTGGAGGTGGACAGCACTTCCATCATAAGTCCTATGGACTTATCTTGGATCCCTGTATTTTAAGCTCTGTTTTAAAAGAAGTGAGTGATCCTTTGAGGTGGGTATGAAGAGGGATTTCATTTCAGGCACGGGGAACATCACCTTTGCAAAAACAATGATGACTAGACACTGCTCACTTATGTGAGAAGTGGAATTGGCATACGAAATTTGGAAAGGAGAGTCTTTCTTCTTTATTTCTGCTTCCAGTTAGGACATGTATAGTTCCAGAATCACCTGTTCCCCAATCCAGATTGGAAATTCTTTCAGGTGAGCTGAGATATGTCACTCTCAGTGAGAAAGTTCCTTCAGTATGCATATCTTCTGGTATGTTCCAATCTATATAACTTCTTTGATTTCTGTTTCCTGTTTGCTTGGATCAATGGGTTTCCTTACTGTTCACTATTTCTAATGGTCTTTATTCTGTGCCTCATTCAGGTATTCAGCTTTTAATCACTACTTCCTCCCCTAACGAAGAGAGTCTTATACAAATTCTCCAGGCTTGAAACCTGAACTACATGGAAAAAACATGAGAACTGATGAACTTATCTTTTCCCCCAACCTCTCCCCTCTGCTAAACTTCTCTGTTTCTGTCAAGAATCTCATAATTCTTTCTGTCTTCCAGGTGTAAACCCTGAGTTATCATCAACTCCCCACACCCCTTCACCCCACATTAGCAATTATTTGCTAAATCTTGTCACTTTTACATTCACAAAATCTTTCCATTAAAAGCATTTTTCTCTATTCACCACCACCTTAATCCAGGCCCTTATCACCTGCCACCTGGACTATTGCAATGGCTTCCTAACTGTGCTCCCTGCCTAAGTTTCTTTCCTGTCCAATCTGTCCTCCCCACAGTTACCAAAGTGATTTTACTTTGGGACAACTAGGTGGCACAGTGGAAAGAGCACTGGGCTTGGAGTCAGGAAGATTCATCTTCATGAGTTAAAATCTGAACTCAGACACTCACTAGCTGTGTGACCCGGGCAAGTCACTTCACCTTCTTTGCCTCAGTTTTCTCATCTACAAAATGAGCTGGAGAAGGAAATGGCAAACCACTTCAGTATCTCTGCCAAGAAAACCTTAACGGGATCACAAAGAGCGGCACACAACTGAGCAATTCTTCCTTACTCAATAAATGCATATCTAACCTAGTCAATAAAGTTCCAAGGCTCTTTATTGCTATTGCCTCTAGAATAAAACAAAAACTCCTTCATCTGATTTATAAAGTCTTTTATAACTTGTCCCCCCTAATCTTTCAGTTGAAAAGTACATTATTCACCTTCTCACATTAAGTGGTCCAGCCAAACTGGCTTTATTTTGTTCCTCTTAAATCATCTCTCATATCCACGCCTTTGCACTGGGCAATCTCCATGCCTTTACCAATGAGAAAAGTCTTCTGCAAATGGCCCTTTGAGCTGTGAATTATATGTGTCTCCCCCTATATATGCATACATATATATGCATATATAAATTAACATTTTTGTAATGAATATAAAGTAAAGAAATATAAATTTATAGTAATTGGAGAAAAAAGAAAAGCTTCATATAGTAGATGGTAGTTGATTTCCATCTCTGAAAAAAAAATGAGGATTCTATGAAATAAAAGTAAGAGGGAAGTACATTGTAGGCATGTGGTCAATGCAAAGGCTATGACTGAGATGGGTTACGAGATGTAAGCAACAGAAAGAAGGCCAGTCTGGCAGGATGGAAGAGAGAGAAAGAGTATGTGTGGAGGAAGAGTAGTAACATCCAATGAGGTAGGTTGGGGCCAAGTTTTATAAGGTTTTATCAGCTAAACAGAGGAATTTATATTCAATCCTAAAAGATTTTTTTAAAGCCATTGGAATTGGTTAAGTGAGGAATCACATGGAAAAACTATACACTTAAGGAAAATTGCTTTGTCAGTGGTGTGCAGGGTGGACTAGAGAAGGGAAAAACAAGGCAGAAATAACATTTAGGAGTCCATTACAACAAATCTAAGTGATGACAGCCTAAACTAAGGTGATGGTAGCTATATGAGTGGAGAGAAAGGGTATGACTTGAGAGATGCTATGATATTAGAAATAATGAGATTTGGCAAATGATTGGATATACAAAGCAAGGGAGCATGAGAAATTGGGGATAAAGTAGAAGTTATGAACCTCTGTGTTTTTATCCATATGTATTATCTCCTCTAATAATACGCAAACTTGACAGAAGAGATCTTTTCCTTTTTTGTCCCTGTATTTCTCCGCCTAGGATAGAGCAGGTGCTTAATAAATAAATGCCTACTGATTGGTTGATCAGATTAACCAGAGAGTGCAAAGACAAAAGAGAATTGTGGTTTCTATCTCTTTTTTTCTTCTGACTGTGGAGAAACAAACCATTGTCTACATTTACTGACTAGAGCAGGTCTGTACAACATACTGCCTGCAGGCCACTTGTCACTTACCAAAGGAATTTGGGTGGCCCATGAAAAATGTAGAGGATATAAAAGAAAGTAAAGATGTAATGCATGCTTTGTCCTTGCCCCACTTAACCTGCCTTCCATTAGTCACTCTTGTGTCATCATGCCACTGCGTATTCGCCCCTGTTTGTCACATGACCCGTGGCAACCAACCATTGTCAGTCATATCTTTTCTATGTGTTTTCAGTCATCACTGGCAATAAACAGAGACAAGGTGAGTGCAGTCACAAGTCAATGCAACTGACGCCTGCTATGCAATGAATGGCAACACCGTGAGGGCTTCATCCCCTCCCTTACTACATGGCTGACCTCCAAGTTACATGATTGTCTGGAACCCTTTCCACGGTGAGACACTCAGTTCAATATCCCTTTGTATGTGAGCAGTTGCTGTGGAGATTTTTTGGTTCTAACATTAAAGTTTTTGGGGTGACTTTGTAAACTGGGTGATAAAAAGAAATGGAAGATCAAATTGATGAGGTAGAAAAGAGTACTTGAGGCAGATGGAGCAAGCAGGATGTGAGAGAGGAGATAAAATGCAGGATGGGTGTACCGGCCGCGCCAACCTTATGCCGGCCGCACCGTACTCTTCTCCTATAAGGAGCAGGCTGCCAGAGTCATACTCACTCATCAGTCTTCGGTTCTCAACCGGATAAACACACAGAGACGAGCCATCGGGAGGCGCCAACACCAGAGCTTTATTCAGAGGCCATCACAGCAAGGCATCACAGCAAGGCCAAGCAGGAAGGCCAGAGCAACAGAACAGGAGCCAAGAGAGTGCGTGATCTGACCATGCTTGTTCCTTAAGTACCTACTTAGCCCCTCCTCCCCAGCCCGCTTACTAGCCAATGATTGTAGGGTCAGATACCGGAAGGGGCTGTCTGAGTTTAGCACACCAAGGGAGAGGGAGTGACGTAGGAGGCTAGGACCGGATACAGGAAGGAGGCATCTGGGATTAGTGCATAGACAGAGTACGTGACCTAGGAAGTCAGGAAGGACACAGGAAGGAGGCGTTTGGGGTCAGTGCTACACAAAGAGACCCAGGAAGTCAGGAAGGTCACAGGAAGGAGGCATCTGGGGTTGACGTTGCATATAGGGAGGGGACTAAGCAAAGGGAACTCGCCGTCCCACTCCCACGTGGCACCGCCCCTTGCCTCAGGAGCACAAGCTCCGGCTACTTCCTTGCACCCAGCTTATCTCACATAGCACTGCCCACTGCCTCAGGGCTTCTCCATACCCAGCCCATCCCAGTTCACCACGACTCCGCCTACCACAGCCCCTGCCTCGACTTTCAAATACCCAGATCTTACCCTAATCTTGCCACAGCGCCCACCTGGTAGTTGCCAACATAGATAGTCCCTCACAATGGGACTAGCCAGAAAAGTGACCAAAGAAAACTATGCATTGAAGCCCTCACCATGGACTTATTTGTGCACTTTCACAAAGCACCCTCAATTCCAGAACAACTCTTCCCTCCCCTTTCCTTTTCTTTTGACTTATCACCTTTGGACTACCTGAGATCCCAGGCATTTTGGAGCCACGCTTGCTCTTCCCATTCTCTTGTTTCTTTCCCTTGTTCCATAAAATCGTATTTAAACCATACCTTTAACCTAGCTAACTGCCTTTGCCTCCTACAGGAAGCAGGGTTAGTGGAGCAGGGCCCGCCATTCTGAAGGAATACAATCTTTGTTGCCATTTCAAATCAAAACATCCTGACTTAAGCAAATTGGACACCAATAAAAAGCAAATTAAAGCATCCAAATTGTTGAAAAATCTCGGTAGGGAACGACAGTTTTTCAAGAAAGTAAACTCATAAAATGAGGCAGCTACTAAGGTTAATTTTCAGATTTCTGAAGAAATTGATTTCAAACATAATTCCTGGAGTATGATAAACTGATTGCTGACAAGAAGTGTAATACGTCCCATTAACTAAATGTAAACAACAAGAAAACCTGAAGAATATATTAAAACTTGTGCCACTTGGCAAAGTAATTTTTTAACATTAATATGATCTCATAATAAATAAAAATCTTAAGTAATAAGTGTAATTAATTTATATTGAAATTTCCTTTTTTAATATGGTTTATTTGCAAAATAGTTTAATCATCAATTAGACCTTTACTTGAAAAGTGAAACACTAAAAACCCATCTGTGGCCCGAAGAAGTTTAGCCTATTTTAATTTTGGCCCCCACCTACTGCCAAGTTGTACAAGTCTGGACTAGAACCTTAGAACACCACCTCTGCTTCTATATTTCAGAGAAAATAACGTCTAGTCCAAAGTTTCTCTAAAATATTTCAAACAGTGATCCACTAGATTTCTCCAGGCACTCTGCTAATCAAAGGCAAGCTACTAGATCAGCCAATTTAGAATAATAGGTATAAAACAGCCACTTAATTTAAATTTAAATTTACCCTGGAACATTATTCATCTGTCAATAACTCCCGTGTGATGCCAGCCTCTCTCTCCTCTCTCTATTTTCCTTGAATACTGTGCAATGGCTCCATTCCTGATTCTCTGTGTCCCAAAGACTGACGGATGGAATTACTAGCAGCGTCTATACCAAGGCAGAAGTCTGAAAGGAAATCCAAATATAAGCAGGATGCGAGAACTTTAATTCTCATCACTGGCTCGTGTAGAGCATGAACTGGGTTGGCTGGCACATCTGGCTCGCTCTTTGCACACCTAAGATTCCCAATTTTTAGTTGAGCAAACTCAGAAAAAAAAGTTGGTTTTCCCAACCTTTGACAAAGACAGAAGTCAGTTTTGGCCAAAGAACTAGCAAATACTCCTTCCTATGCTTTATTTAAGGAGTTTTTCGTTCCTTTTTTTTTTAATTTTTAAATTTTTTTTAAAATTATTAGGTATTCTCTCTGTCCTACTTCCCCTCCTTTCCTGGGCAGGAAAAAAAAAAGTGAGACAGAAAGAGAGACAGACAGAAACAGAGACAGAGAGACAGGGACAGAGAAAAATAGAGAAAGACAGAGAGAGGGAACTCTAACAAATATACATAGTTAAGCAAAACAAATTACTGCACCGGCCATGTCCAAATATATATGTGTATACATACATACACACATACATATATATATACACATATATATGTATATATACATGTATATGCCCACACATACATGTGTGTATGTATAAATATAGCATAGTTATCATCTATCCTCTGGAACTATGATTATTCATTACATTAATCAGACTTCTTAAGTCTGTGTTGGAGTTGTCTTTACAATTTTAATTGTTATCATATCATGTTGTTATCATATGTTCTTGTTCTGCTCACTTTGCTTTCCATCAGTTCATGTAAGTCTTCCTATATTTCTCTGAAACTCTCCCTTTCATCATTGCTTGTGTCAAAAAGCATCCCATTGTATTCATTTACCATAATTTTTTTTAGCCATTCTCCAACTGATGGGCACTCCCTTAGTTTCCAGCTTTGTCCCTACAAAGAATTTACTATAGATTTTTTTTAATATATGCCTTTTCCCTCTTTGATCTCTTTGGGTATGCTGACTTTAGGGGGCATAATTCCAAATTGCTTTCCAGAACATCTATACCAATTCACGACACCACTGACCTGGTATCAATGTGTTTGTTTCAAAACTTATCATGTATTTTAGTTTCTTCTGGGAGAATTAAATACTTCAATCAGATGCGCACACACCAAAAAGAAATGTTTTCTTTTATGATTTCACATTACTTTTAAATTATTTCAGTCTTCCAGAAGCAACTGAAGTACCAAATAAGTTTATGGCCATGGTAAGTTATCAAGCATGAGAGTTCAACAAATATTTATTAAGTACTGATTATCTGTAAGGTACTGAGTTAGGTACTGACAACAGAAATATGAAACAAGACACAATCTCTGCCCTCAAGGAACTTGTGTACTGTATAAAGATAAGTTTAAGGTAAAATGTGAAGGGAACAAAGGAGGGAGACTGAAAAGATGTGCTGGGAAAATCTAAAGAGGGAGAGAAAGTTGGGAGCAATCCTTTGTATGGGGCTTGGTGGTAAGTGCTGGGGATGCAAAAAGATACAAAAGGCGCTCCCTGCCCTCAAGGTGCTTACAGTCTAATGGAGGAGACAATATGCAAACAAATATAAACAAAGCAAGCTATGTACCAAATAAAATAGGAAATAATTAACAGAGGGAAGGTATTAGAATTAAAAGGTGTTGGGAAAGACTTCCTACTAAAAGATAGTTGAGTCTTAAAGGAAGCCAGGGAAGTCACTAGTCAGATTGGAGGAGGGAAAGCATTCCAGACATGGGAGACAGCCAGATAAAATACAGAAGGCAGCACCAGATCTGACCTTTAAAGGAAAAGAAGGATTTTGACAATCAGATGAGGATTAAGTTCATTCCTACATAGGAGATGGCTTGAGGCATCTAACAGATAAGAGATAGCAGATTAAAGTTTGAGAAAAACTAAATCTAATTTGAGTAGGACAAAGAGTATACAGAGTGGATGAAGACTAAAATGGAAAATTTGAGCCAGATCATAGAGGGATTTACATGCCAGGCTGAGGAGTTTATATTTTATTCTAGAAGCAATAGCAAATCAATGAAGGATTTTGAACAGAGGAATGACATGGTCAGACCTTATCTTTAGGAGGGTTATTTTGGCAGGTGCTTGAAGAGTAGATTGGAGAGGGGGAAATATTGTATAAAGAAACTAGAACATTATAATAACTGTGTAAGAGGTGGTAAAGGCCTGAACTACGGTACTGGCAACATGAGCAGAGAAGAGGAAAGAGAGGTAACAGATAGACACAGATACATTCAATAGTATTTAGGAATTTATAGGATGAGGGAGGGCTGAAGAAGAAGGAAGAGTCAAAGATGACTTCAAGTTTATAATCTGAGTTGATTTACCTCCAGATTATATCCACATAATTAGTTTGAGTCTTGTTATTAAAATGGATCAACACCATAACAAGGCCATGTATAACCAAGAGTCATATGGTCAAAGACCATATCCCTAACCCCAGCTAGTCACTTCACAAACAAAGGCTATTGGTCACAAAGGGGACTGAGTGAGACAGTATTGAGGCCTCTATGTGACTCATCAGCATCCCGTGAAATATCATTGAAAGTTCATATATTTTTGAGTCTTTCAGAAGTATGAGCATCTCCTCGATGAAAATGCTGGGAAGTTGTCAACATTTACCTGAGAGAATGGAAAAGAAAGTCCTCTGAACATAGTAGTCACTTAATTAATGTTTGTTGATTAGAAAAGAAAAGTTGGTCATAAGATTCTGGGCTCAAAAATAAAGTAATGGTAGCTCTAAGCAGGGGAAATGAAAGAAGTCAGGGAATAGAAACACGCGAAAAGAGAACTGCCCTTACCTGAACTCAAAATTAAAACAGTTTTGAAAGGACTAAATAAGGATCCTTACAAGTGTGAGGAATGCTAACAGTTTGGTTCCCACAGAATTGATAAGAAAACAGGACGGGGGAGATTAGGTTATTGATTACACAAATATGCAAACAAGATAAGGGAGTACATCAAGGGATGTCCCGGAAAGTATTTTGTTCGTCCAGGCTTTCTGGCTCTCCCCTCATTTTATCTTACTTTCCTGCTGAACCAACAGTTCCTTGTTTCACGCCTTTTTGTAACTTTGTTGCTGGGGAAAAGTTTCCCTGCTTAGACTGTGAGCTCTGAAGCCCAGCCATTGGGAAGAGGAGCTAGTGGGTGGGTGGGGGTTCTGCGTTAGGGTCTATATAAACTGGCTTCGAGCTGCACTCCCTCACACACCCTGGCTGGAGCCATCTTGAGCGATGCTGCGTGTGTCCTTTCTCAGGAGAAAGCAATAAAACTCCTTTTTGCCTTTCTTAAGAAAAAGTCTCTGATTTAATTATTTTGGGGGGGTCACAAACACCCCACACACAAGAAAGCACTAGTGACTTAGTACTTCCAATCTATCGAAAGACTAAAAGGAAAGGAAAGGAACCACTCCCTGATGTGTTGGAGATCCTTTTACCCACTTTTTAACATGACCATATCTCATTCCCAACAGTCACTATTCCAAACTTTTTTCTTTATCTTCAAACTCCCACCCTTATGTCCAACACACATAATTATTGGGGGGGGGGGGGTGAAGAACCTTAGGTACTTAGCTTCTTGCTTCACTTAAAAAATTAAACCATCTGGTGCAAACTTTTATTCTCCTCCATTCTTCAAATTTCTCGGTATTATCACCCACATACTCTCCTTTCTGGTCTCGGAAGAAAGAAGAAATATATCTCTTCTTCACTAGAACCATTCTTTCCCATTCTTTCTTCCTAGCTCCATCAGACATGGTCTTGCAATCATCTCCTTTTTCCAATTCATTTTCATGAATCACGGAAGTTCAGAGTCTGAAAGAATTTCAGAGACTAAGCCAATCAATCAGTAAATATTTATTAGGCACCTACAATGTGCAAGGCACTCATCTAAGCTCTGGGGATACAAAAAAGAGGCAAAAGAGTCTGACATTAAACTCATTATGAATAAAAATTCCTACCACAATATACCCAACAAGTATGGATCCAGTGACGTATTTGGTGTATGCTATCCAAGGAACAGTCTGGATAAGTTCAGAGAGTCTCATCACCAAAAGGACAGCTAGGTGGTATGATGGATTGAGTGCCAGGCCTGGAGTCAGGAAGACTCATCTTCCTGAGTTCAAATCTGGCCTCAGACACTAGCTGTGTGACCTTGGGAAAGTCGCTTACCGCTGTTTGCCTTGGTTTCCTCATATGTAAAATGAGCTGGAGAAGAAAATAGCAAATCACTCCAGTATCTTTGCCAAGAAAACCTCAAGTGGGGTCACAATGAGTGAGACACGACTGAAATGGTTGAATAACAACAAAATCACCCAAAGGTTGAATACCAGTTGAACTTTTCCCTTTTTTAGGGGGGTGGGGGGGTGAGAAGGGGAAGCATAGCAACTTATGAAACCATCTACTAAGGTGTGGAAAGGTTGTGATTGCATGAATGGAGTAGCCACATGAATGAATAGGTCTTGTGGAGTATTAAAATTAGGTGATGATAACAATAATAATAATAATAAATAACAATTTTACATTGTCTTTCAGAGCTTATCTCCTTTAATTCCCACCACGGCCTTATAGGTAAAAGATTCCTCTTCCAACAAGGAGAGTGAATTTCTTGCATTGGCGCCAACGGAGTCCACTGAAGAGGCACCCACAGGGTGGAAGGGGGCCGTGTCTGCCCCTCAGTGCCTGGGTGAACAAGGTCAAATTCATGCTTTTGGCTCTGCAATTAAGCTGTGGTACATTCAGTCCAAGTCATTATGCCTCTCAGAGACAGTTCATGTGGTGCTAGCCTGTGCAGCTGAATTCACAATGGGATTATGCTAACAGATGGCCCAAGACCTGCTCACAAGCTAGCATATCATTATTTAAACTTCATTTCTGAGGTCATTAGGTAAACAGTGATTGAAACAAAAGGATTTTCACCTGAAGCCTTCAAGAAGAGAGGAAAAGAGTCTCTAGGATTAGTAACTCATCAAGAAATGGGTAGCCTTCTCAAGAAAAGAAATCTACCCAAGGGCTACTTCTCATTTGGCTGAGTTTATTAGGAGTCTGTGTTGCCTTTTAGATCTCTAACCTACTGTATCCGGAAAGCTTCTTCTAAATAGGAATATTATAGTTGCTCAAACTCTATGGTCTGGCCCCATAAATTTTGCTGTGCTATAATTCAGATGAGAAATTTTAATATCTCAATTTTCTATACCTCTCTGAACCAACAAGATCAAAAAAAAGGTGGGGGGGGGATTCTCATGAAGAGAGAACGAAATAAGAAAAGAGAGGTATTGATAGATTTTTTTTAAATGTATTTATACTTAACTCAACTCTAAACAGAGAGAACTCTGCTGTGCAACTAATGAGATTAAACTGTTTCCAATGAAGGTTTTCTTTGTCTCCTCCCATTTCGTTCCCTCTTGAGCTGCAACTATAGTTTTTGATTGATGTTGATTTGTTTATTTTACCAGTTTCACTCTTTTTGGGAGGTAGAGGGCTAGAGTCAGGAAGACCTGAGTTCAAATCCAACCTCAGGTACTTATCTGTGTGACCCCAGGTAAATCATTTTACCTCTGTTTGCCTCAGTTTCCTCAACAGTAAAGTGAGGATGATAATAGCACCTACCTCTCAGGGCGGTTCTGAAGATAAAATGAGATAGTATTTGTAAAGTGTTGTGTAAACCTTAACACACTATATAAATGCAAGCTATTAAGGGTATCAAGATTTTCTTATATATTTTTGTTTTCTAGAATCCATTTGTTTCTTTTTTGTTGCCTTTCATCAGGTGATTTGGCTTTCAAGTTTTCTACTATACAAACTTTTCCAATGTCTTTCCACAAGTCTTTAGTAAAACAGTATTTAATGACTATCCTGATGACTATTCCTAAATAGTCTTTCTTACTAATATCCTTATTATTGCAGCAGCCACCATATAGATATATATATATATATGTAATTATGTTCAGCTCTTGAATATTTTACATCTCTGTAAAATATTATTAGAGAATATGTCCATTCATGATCATAATGGCAGATATCAGCTTTTTAAATTTTTTCTCTTTTGGTGTCTTTGGTTTATTGGATTTCTACTGTCAAATTCAAAAAGGGCTTTTAAAAATTCCAATCTAAGGGGGCAGCTCTGTGGCACAGTGGATAGAGCACTGGCCCTGGATTCAGGAGGACCTGAGTTCAAATCCAGCCTCAGACCAAACACTTGACACTTACTAGTGGTATGACCCTGGGCAAGTCACTTAACCCCATTGCCTAGCCAAAAAAAAAAAAAATCCAATCTAAGCATGCCAATCTCCTCTTTAACACCATTTAAGTCACTGGCAGGATTAATAGATGTGGCTTTTCCATAGTTGCTTGTAATAAAGTGATTAGCTTCTATTGTATTAGCTACCATTAGCACTGGTCTCAGAATTCTCTTCTCCTACCCTACTTATGTTGTTTCTACCATAATGTTAAGATATCTGTAGTATTTTTTTATTACCAAAAATGATTATAAGGCTTCTTTTCTTTGGTACTCAGCTAAGTTATGTTGCTGAAAGACCAAGTCAGGAGGGATTAGAAACTGATTATTGAAGATCACAATGTATGAATGTCTGAGTTTGTGTATGGACACATTTGTCCATACAGGTATGTCTGTAAATAAGTGAATATGTCAGACTGCATTCCTAAATAAGGATCCATTTATCCTTCAGTCAAATTTATTCACAACCTCACTCTTTGAAGATACCTAAAAATAACTTAGAAAAAATAGGAAAATAATTAAAACCCAAATAAAAACGAATAAAAAGAGTTTTCATAAATCTATCATACCTTATGACTTCTGAGACCCAAATCATATTGGATTTTGATTTAATTCAATAAACATTTATTAAGTATCCATTTTTATGTGTAAAACATTGGTTTCAAAGACATAAAATGACACAAACTCAGTTCTCAAGAACCTTTACAATCAAAAAAACTATGAACAAGGCAAAAATTGATTAAGTACAGAGAAGTCCAGGCAAATAGCTAGGGGAAATTTCAGAATATAGAGAATGCAATCAGTTGAGGATGCTCAAGGAAAACTGGCGAAGATGGCATCATAGTTGGAATTGGAATGAAGGAAGGAATTTTAATAAGCAAAGATGAAAGAGATGGTATATTTCCAGGACTAGGAAATTACTTGAAAAGAAAGAGAAGAAAGGAATATGAGATGCTGAGTAGTCTGTTTTATGTACTGAGAAGAGTAAATGGAAACAGAAGCTTCTGGGAGCTTGAAGAGAGAGGGTTCAGTTAAGGTTAGATGATATAACTTCATAAGGAATTCCCCAGGAACTCAGATTGGTTATCTGAATTTCTACTTGGTCATCTGAATTCCCCTGGAAACCTCAAGTTCTGCCCCAAGTTATAAGAAATGCTCAAGGGAGTTGAAAACAGAGGCTTCTAGACTGCAAGTTGGTTGAAACTGGAATGGAGGGAAACAAACACACTGATATTATCCGAAAGGAACAGTAGAGAAGAAGATGGAGGAGACAACAGAAATAGCAACTACAATAGAACAAAGTTCTAAGGGGATTCGGTGAAAAGGCAAGCTGAGCCTTACACATTTCAACAACCTGAGGGAAGCGCTAAGGAAGGAAGGAGGAAGAGTTTGGGATTTGAGGAAAAGGAAATGGATTCAAATCCAACTTTTCCATTTGGTATCTGTGGTCTTCCTTGAGTAAATCACTCATCTCTCTGGGCCTTGATTTCCTCCTATGAAAAATGAGGGGATTCGATTAAATAAACCTCTAAGATCCCTTCAAAGCCAAAATCTATAGTTACAATAATGATCCTGAGTCATTGAGAAAAGATTAAATTACATTAGTTTAACTATGTGTAAAGTCATGGGAGTGCATAATACATTTTCTAAATTTCCATAAAAAAAACTTCAAAAAATTTAATGTCACTGCTTAAAGTATCAAGCTTCAGTTTATCTACAAAATTCTCTTATCTAGAGCACTTTATTACATGCCAGTGCCAGGTAAATGAGGTATTACTTCAAAAAGAATATTAGGATTACTCATTGTTCCATCTAATCTTTTATAATCTTTTTTTTATCTAAGTATAATCTCTTTCTCCTTCCACTCCCCTGGATAACCAGGAAATTAACTCAGAGATGACTCTTTCCCTCTGTTCTTTTCTCTCCATATAAAAGGAGAGAAGGGAGTAAGTACTTGGCTTCCTCCTCCATACTGCAGAGGAATTGGAAAGTAATCACAAGTACCTTTAATAACCTCTCTTCAGATACAGGGGCTGAAACAAGTAAAAATGGATTAAGGGAGACAGTGGTCACAAGCAAAACAGACTTTTGAGGAGGGGCAGGGCAAATGTGAGAAAGAAGGGTAAACAGGGGAAAATAGAATGGACAGAAATACACAGTTAGTAATCATAACTATGAATGTGAATGGAATGAACTCACTCATAAAACAGAAGCAGATAGCAGAATGGATTAAAAACCAGAATGCAACAATATGTTGTTTACGAGGAACATATGTGAAATACATAGACACAAAGAGAATAAAAATAAAGGGCTGGAGCAGAATCTGCTATGCTTTAGCTCAGGTGAAAAAGGAAAAAAAAAAGCAGAGGTAATAATCATGATTCTCAGATAAAGCAAAAGCAAAAACAGACTTAATTAAAAGAGATTAGCAGAAAATTATATATTGTTAAAAAGTATCATAGACAACAAATTAACATCAATACTAAACATATATGCACAAAATGGCATAGCATTCAAATTCTTTAAGGAAAAGTTAAGGAGTTACAGGAAGAAAAAGTCTAACTATATTAATGGGGGACCTCAACTTTCCCTTCTCAAAACTATATAAATTTAACCACAAAACAAACAAGAAAGAAGTTAGGGAGGTCAATAGAATTTTTGAAAAGTTAGATATGATAGACTTCTGGAGAATACTGAATGGGAATAGAAAGGAGTATACCTTTTTCTCAGCTGTATATGGCACCTTCACAAAAATTGGCCTTATATTGGGGCATTAAAACCTCAAAACAAAATCTGCAGAAATATTAAATGCATTCTCTCCAGACCATAATGCAATAAAATTATATTCAGTAAAGGGCCATGGAAATATAGATTAAAAATTAACTGAAAACTAAATCATCTAATCCTTAAGAATGAGTGGATCAAAGAACAAATGATAGAAACAATCAACAATTTCACTAAGAGGATGAAAACACTGAAACAACATATTAAAATTTATGAGATATAGCCAAAACAGAACTTAGAGAAAAATTTATACCTCTAAACATTTATATTAATGAAATAAAGAACAGATCAAGAAACTGGGTATGTGACTTAAAAAAAACTAGAAAAAGAACAAACTAAATGTCCCCAATTAAACACCAAATTAGAAATCCTAAAAACCAAAGGAGAGAATAATAAAAGAGAAACTAAGAAAATTATTGACCTAATAAATCAAAGTAGGAGCTGGTTTTACGGGGGGAAAAAAGACTACAATATAGATAATTATTGGTAAATTTGATTTAAAAAAAGAAAAGAACCCTAAATGCCTTTCTTTTTCTCAGATTTGTCTAGCTATGAGAAAGGAACATTAAAGTCTCCTATTATTTTTATGTCGTTATCTCTATTTGCAGCTCAGTTAATCATCTTTTATGAAATTAGATTGATGACATTTTGCACATATTTAAATGTTATTTTTGGTTGAGTTAAGCATCATATAATTTCCTTGATTATGTCTCTTGATATTGATTTTTTTTTTTGCTTCATCTGATAGCATGGTTGTAATTTCTCCCCCCCCCTTTTTTGGGGAGTCACTTCATGCATAGTGAATTTTGTTCCAGACTCTCATCTTTATTCTATTTATGTCTTTGCTTTTTAAGTGTGCCTCTTGAAAGCCACAAACTTTAGAGTCTTGTTTTCTTATTCATTCTGCCATTTCTTTTTGTTTTATTACATTGTTTAGTCTTTAGGGGAATACTACAGTACTTTGCATTTATTTAATCAATGTCAAAGTTTTTTCTGCTAATTGAAAATCTCCCTGCTATAACCAATATTTTTGTGAATTTTATAGTTTTCAGGAAAAAAAGGTAAAATTTTATTGAAAGATTTTTTTTCATTCAGATGAATCTAAAAGACCTTTATAGTGAAATACTGTCAAAATATTAGTCAGAAAACAAACCAAAAAAAAAAATAGGTCTTAACACTATGTTCCACAAATCCATTGAGATTTAAAGTTAAAAATTAAGTTTGTGGTTTCTTCTACTTGTGTTTGCTTTTAAAAAAAATTCTTTCCAATTTTAAATCAATATTTTGACTTAAATATTAGCTTTTTTGATAAACCACTTTTAGAGAACCTTATATTCATAAGTTCTCTTCCCCAATTTAACTTCATCTCCCATTTTCCAAGTTTGGAGATTTCATTTTAATTATTTATTTATTTTTCCTTCTTTCATCTAATTTAGTTGTTTATTATTTCTCTCTTTTTCCTCTTCTTTTCCCTTTCTCAGTAAATTCCACATCATACATGCGCGTGCATGCACACACACACACACACACACACACACATATACCCAAATACTTTTCAAACTTCTTTTGTGTGTTAAATGGTTTTTTCTGCATCTTTTTCTAGAAAAATAAAGTTTTTTGCTTTGCTTTTTCATTAACTCTCTTCCATTCATGTATATTCTGAAATTCTATTTTCTGATTCACATTCTATGTCCAGAAGCATGCTTTTTAATGCCTTAATGAGTCCTGTATTTTTTTAACCTCACAAATTAGTCTTTATCTTTTTTTCTATCTTTTAAAAAATAACCTTTAAGAATAGGATAATTTCTATCTCTAGAGAAAGAACTGATGGAGTCAGAGTGTAAATTGAAGCATACTTTTTAAAAAACTTTTAATTTTTCTTGGGTTTTTGTTCTGGAGGAGGGTTCTGTATTTTCTTTCACAACCTGACTAATACAAAATATTTTGCATGACCACACATGGATAATATATATCACATTGAGTGCTTTCTTAATAAGGGGAAAAGAGAAGAAGAAAAGAAGGAAGAGAACTTGGAACTCAGTTTTTTTGTGGGGGGCAGGTTAGGCAATGGGATTAAGTGATTTGCCCAGGGTCACACTGCTAGTAAGAGTTATATGTCTGAGGCTGGATTTGAACTCAGGTCCTCCTGAATCCAGGGCTGGTGCTCTATCCACTGCACCACCTAGCTGCCCAGAACTCAATTAAAAAAAATGTTAAAAATATTTTTACATATAATTGGGGGAAATAAAATATTAAATTTAAAAAAGAATGGGACAATTTATTTCATTACTTGTTATTTCCTTGGTAATTGTATTTATTCATCTTTTCTGTTTTTCTCTTGTTCAAAATGTTTTCAAATCAAATATTGGTTTTCTGCAGGAATGCCTCAGATATCTCACCTTTGTTGAAAATATATCTTTTTTTGTTGTTGATTAAGCTTAGTTTTTCAGGGTAAGTCCTTTTGGATGTGAGCGCCTTTGCTTTTTGGAATATACCATTCTATTTCATTCTGTGGTTCTAGTGAATGGGAAATCATCTTGTACAATCTGAATTTCTTTTCCTTTATTTGAAGGTCTTTCTCTTGGTTATTTAACAGAATCTGTTGTTCACCACTAAAATTGTTAAATTTAATCACTATCTGTCTTTGAATTTGAAGAATTTATTTTTCTGGAGATCAGTGCATTGTTTCAAATGGTGTTTTGTTTTTTGGAATCAGAAGTTCCAGGCATTTTTATTGTGTTATTTATTTCCTACATTTTTATGTTTCAGACATTTTTGTTTGATTATTTCTTGTCATATTCTTTTGGGAGCCTTGGCATTTCTAAGCTGTTTCTGTGCATCTTGCGTTTAACAGTAATGATTTGGCTTGTATAGAGAGTTTTGTTCTTTCAGGACTGTTGCCTTCTGCTTCTCTCCTGCCATATTTTCCTTCACCTCAGTATTTTTGTATTCTAAATCTATTCATCTATTTTTCACCGTAGATTGAATTTTTTCTCCTAGTCTGCTAGTTGAATTTTTATCACAACACTGCAAATGATAACTTCTGACATATATTATTTTCTAATTTCCTCACTTCAGTATTAAATTTTTCTTTTAAGCCATTACAAAATTTTTTTATTGTTGCTCCATGTTCTTGAGGTTCTATAGAATATGGTGTTGGGGTTTTTTTTCAGGTAATAGTTCACTTTCTTTTGTCTTATAATATTTATTAAGAAAGCTTTGTAAATCTCTGAGGATTTAGTACTCATCCTTCCTTCTACTTTTAATGATCCTCTATACTTGTAATGTCTTTTTACTGAGTTTTCTCCCTTTTGAAATCTGTTTTTTCAGTCTTTTTTCCCCTTATATTCCCTTGTCACTGACCTTGATTTCTACTCTTTTTGCTGGTGGATACACCCACATCCAATACCACTCAGGGCTAGACTGCAGAGCTTTCTGAGCTTCCTCTCATGATGGGGATTTTAGATATCACCAGTATTGGTCCTTTACCTTGGTCCTGCAGGCATAATACTAGTCATATAGGTATTAGGCCCCTTTCCTTCAAGCCCAGTATACTTACTCAGGTTAACCCCCTATTCCTCTCTTGGCTCTCATCCTTTAATTCTCTGGCTGAACTTAATTAGTATCAATTAATTACTTAATTAATTACTTTTTGCAAAGTTGGAGGAAGGAGCTAAGGGTGTTCCAGAGTATCTAGGTGTTGACACCTAACCTAATGGCACCCTGTATAGAAGCAATTCCCACATGGCTGGGCAGAATCAGCATCTACCATTTGCTGGGGGGAGGAGAACCAACTGATATGAGCTAGAAAATCTGTAGCTGTAGGAAATTCCAATGTTAGTCTCAGGAATTGTTGGTTTGTACCAGTTTGTGGGGTCCTTTACATTTGTGGAAGATGATGGGGTAGAGAAATGAGCGCTTTAAACATTACCATAAAGGTTTTTATTTTATCAGGGTGCTCTTTTTTTCCCATTGGATTTTACTTCAATTGCTCTATATCTGGCACATAATTTCTCTTTATGGGTGATTTTGAAAGTAAGCAGAGAGGAAGAAAAAGTGTCTAGTCTAGCATCTTGTTGAACATGTAACCCAAAAGACTCTCTTTGAGATACTTTCAAAAATACAAGAAAAATCTATGTGAGTACATTTCAATCTGAAAAACCCTTGGTTTATATTGTAATCAAACCTATATAGAACATTTTTTCAAAGCAGACAGTCATTCCCATGAGTTAACTCAAGCATGGGAATAACAAACAGCTCCTCTAGTCTAGAACACTAGAAAATTACCTTAGATGTTAGGAGGGTAAATAAGGTCTAAATCTTATTTTAATTTGTAGCTCTGCTAAGATATCTAGTTCCACATGAATTACTTCCCTGAGCTTCCAGAGGAAGAAGCATGTGTTTGTTTAAGAGTTACAATGGAGTTAGAGAACTGGCTATTGGCCATCTGAACTGCCACAGGAGATTTCTCTGGGACTTAATTTATGCAGCCCTGGCAATCTTCTTCCTCCTAGGGAGCTTCAGCCATTCACCTTCTGCCATACCCATTCACAATAGCATTGTAAACTGTTGGCAGGCACATCATCACTATTGCATTAGAAATGGTGTTCCAAAGCCAGGGAAGAGGAGGAACAGAACAGAGAATAAGTTGTGGAAAGAATGCAGAATGAAGGACAAGATCAGTATTTTGCACAAACCATCAGAACTTGATTTTCCAGAAATGTTGCTAACACATGTGGAGGTTATTCTTAGAAACTGCTGATGTTTATGTTAAAAGGAAAGCCTGGTTTCCCCTCCCTTACCACAGTCTCCTTAATTCCACCTCAGTTCAATTCCACAAATATTTATAATAAAAATAATTCACATTTTAAAGTTCTTCAATTTTTGTAAACACGTTTTCTCACAATAATCCTATGTGATGGCAATATCATTATCCCCATTTTCATAAATGACAAAACTGGAACTGTGAAAAGTGAAGTGATCCAACTCAAATGTCACTTTGTTGATGCTTGCATTCTTAGATATCACATACCACTTACTATTGTGCTTACTGTGTCCATCTTGACCTTGTCCTGGGTACCCTTTACCCTCAACGAAGAGGACTTGCTCACTGATAATATCTCGCTCCACAAGCTCAAAATCCTTCATTGCCTCTTGCTAGGCAGAACTTTGTTTTGGTATTGATTATGTCTCCTTTTATAAGATAGTAAATTCCAAAATTTTATAAGACAGTAAATTCCAAAATTGATAACTTCACTATAGCTTGGTATGTCTCATTAACAAGAGAGGGCATCTTAGCATAAAGTTAACTCTTTGCTAAAGTGTGAATTGCCACAACAATGAAGACAATTGATTCTTGGTTATTGTATACATTGGGGGTACACTTTTAGATTTGGTCTCTACGAGCTGAGTCAACAAGGTTGCACAATGGAGAGAGCACTGGGCCTGTAGTCAGGAAGACTTGAGTTTGAATCCAGCCTCAGATGCTTATTAACTGTGTGACCCTGGGCGAGTCACTTAACCTCTGCCTGCCTCAGTTTCCTCAACTGTAAAATTGAGGTAATAATAGCACTTATGTCACAGAGTTGTTGGGAGGATCAAACCAAATGATATTTGTAAAAGACTTAGCAAACATAATACCAGGCATATAGTTGATACTTAATAAATATTTGTTCTCTCCCTTCCTGCCATCAAGTGGGCTATCCCTGCTGCTTTCAGGCATTTTTTTCTGTCATGTCTGACTCTTCATGACCCCATTTGGGGTCTTCATGGCAAAGGCATTAGAGTGGTTTGCCATTTCCTTTACCAGCTCATTTTACAGGTGAGGAACTGAGGCAAACAGGGTTAAGTGACTTGCCCAGGGTCACACAGCTAGTAAATGTCTGAGGCTAGATTTGAACTCAAGAAGATGGGTGTTCCTGACTCCAGGCTTGGCACTTTATCCACTGCACCACCTAGCTGCCCATCCCTGTTGCTAGCAATCCTTTTATGCTTCACTAATTGGCTTCCTAATTCTGTCTCCATGGAAGGTGTTCCAAACTCTTCAAACTCCCTAAACTCTTCAATTCATCTGCGCATCAACTCATCTGAACTGCATCACTGGTACATTTGCCTTTCTTATGCAGGGATATGGTCATGGGATGCCTCATAGCAGTGGCTGAAATATAAAGTTTAAATAGCTCCTCCTGGTATTAAAAGGGGCCTTCACAATCTCACACAACTGCACCATAACCTTAATAACATCTTTTTCCCTTCTTAGTCTGAGAGGGTGGCATGCTCCTTTTCAGAAACAGGAATAATCCACACAAAAACCTGTACTCTTCTTCTGAAGGAGGTCTGGGCAGAAGGGCAATCAGTAGGATTGCCAATAATTCTTCTATTGAGGTTTCCTCCTGCAAAAGAGAAGTGGTATCACAAGACCAGGAGGCACTCACCCGATAATTCATAATCCGGCCATAATCTGCTTTTACATCCTGAACTTTTATTTCCTTTTGTAAATTATCTACTCCAGTCAGGCAGTTCTTCTAACCAAACGCACCTACCAAAATTTTCCAACCTCTGCACCTTTGCTTATGCTATTCCTTTCACATAGGCTAGTCTTTCCCTAGAATCTCAGAATTGGAAGAGACTCCAGAAACCATCTAGTCCAACTTATAACTATCCAGTACCTCCAATCAGTATTCATCCAGCCTTCACTTCAAGACCTAGGTTACTAAGGAAGAACCCCCACTACCTCCCAAGTTGCCCAGAGTTTTTTCTTTACATTAAGTCCAAATATGGATTAATAAGAGAGAAATGTCAAGTCTTTCAAAACTCAGTTTCAGAAGTGGGGCAGATGTGGCAAGACAGCAATTCATCTGTAAGAAAAAAAAAAAAGATCTGGGTGTTTTAGCAGACTTCAATGTGCAGTGTTCAATATGTGAACACTGCAATATGGCTAGTCCAGTACTAGGCTGTGTTAAGAGATGCATAGCTTCCAGGGATAAGAAGATAATATCCTTGCTAAACCCTGTCCATGGTACATTATATGTGGAGTAATGGGTCCAAGTTTGGGGGTTACATGTAGGGGCACAACAAAGATGGTGAAGAACTAAGAGTCTATGCCATATGAGGGTCAGTTGAAGGAACTAGGGAAATTTAGCCTGGAAAAGAAACTTAGACAAAATGTGATAGCTATCTTCGAATATATTCATGGAAGAGCAATTAGACTTATCCTGTCTGGCCTCAGAGAACAAAACTAGGAACAAGGGGCTAAAGAGGCAAACAGGCTTCATATGACAGGGAAGCACTTCCTAATTATTACAGCAGCAGTTCTCAAACTTTTTGGTCTCAGGAACTCTTTACACTGTTTAAAATTATTGAAGACCCCTTCCCCAAAGAGCTCCTGTTTATTATGGGTTATCAATTTACCATACTGAAAATGAAAACATCTTAGTCTTATTAGGAGAATAATTTTGAGCTAGAAATGTCTTGAGCAATGCCAGGGATCCCCCTATCATACTTTGAGTACCACAGAATTAGAGCAATATCAAAATAAAATGAGATGTCTCTAGGAGTACTGAATTCCCTGGGCAAAGGATGTAATGGTCACTCATTGAGTAAACTGGAGATGGAGTTATTTTTTCAATTAGACTACAGGGCCACTGAGGCAGCATCAAACCCTAAAATTCTGTGATTCTCTTATTCTATAAATTCCACTCTTCATTTCTAGTTCTGCCCTCTGAAGCCAAGCAGAACAGGTATAATTCATATTATATAGGACAGTTCTTCAAATATTTGAAGACAGGTATCTCCCTCCTAAGTCTTCCCTTTTATAAGTTAGAAAGCTTCTGTTCCTTTGGTCCTCAATGAACAAGAAGTAGGAACCAGTCTGTTAATTGATAAATTATACAGTTTATGGTTGTGAAGGCCCTCACTAGTCTGGTGTCCAGTGGTGCACTGGAACTAGCTCAGAACCAGTTTGCAAGAGTTAATTGTTAAATTTTAATGAACATTCACAATTTAGAAATCTGCAAACACTACAAATCAAGGCTTGATTTATTGTTTCATTGATTTTCTAGACTTAAGAAAGGGAGAAAATGTTAATAACGCAGATTAAACTTCTACATGTTTTTCTGAAGAGCCAATTGTTCAACATCTACCAACATACTCCTGCTGCTTGCTCTCCTCTAGGTGATCTCCAGCTTGTCAACATCATTCTTGTTTTGTTTTTTTTTTCAAATTTATTATTTATTTCTTATAACATTCTTTTCTTTTGAGCTCCAAGTTCTCTCCCACCCATCGTGAAGGCAAGAAATGTCATATCAATTAAACATGTGAAATCATGCAAAACATATCTCCATAATGGGAAACATATCTCCATGTTGGGGGGAAAAACAAGAAAAATAAAGTGAAAAAATTGTGCTTCAATCTGCATTCAGGTTCCATCAGTTCTTTCTCTGGAGGTAATTAACATCTTTTATAAGTTCCTTGGAATTGTTTTGGATCATTGTATTGCTGAGAATAGCTAAACAGGGGTGGGAAACCAGAGGCCTTTTATTAGGGGGAGATTTGTTCTGTGAAGTTTGGATTCAGTCAAAGGGCCACACTTGAGGACCTAGAGGGTCACATGTGGCCTCAAGACCTCAGGTTCCCCACCCTGAGGCATTCACAGTTGATTGTCATGCAATATTGCTATTTCTATGTATGATGTTCTCCTAGTTCTGCTCACTTCAGTTCATATAAGTCTTCCCATGTTTTTTCTGAAAGCATCCTGCTCATCATTTCTTATAGCACAATAGTATTCCATCACAACCATATAACACAACTTGCTCAGCCATTCCACAATTCAATTTCCAATTCTTTACCACTGCAAAAAGAGCTGATATAAATATTTTTGTACAAATAGGTCATTTTCCTTTTTCTTTGATCTCTTTAGGATTACAGATGTAGTAGTATTATTGTTGGATCAAAGGGTACACATAGGATAGCCCTTTGGACATAGTTCTAAATTGCTCTACAGAACTGTTGGGTCAGTTCACAATTCCACCAACAGTGCATTAGTGTCCCAATTTTCCCACATTCTCTTCAATACTTGTCATTTTCCTTTTCTATCATATTAGCTAATCTGATAGGTGTGAGGTAGTACCTCAGAGCTGTTTTACTTTGCATTTCTCTAATCAATAGTGATGTAGAATATACATAGATTTGATTTTTTCTTCTGCAAACTGCCTATTCATAGCCTTTGACCATTTCTCAATTGGGGAATGACTCATATTCTTATAAATTTGACTCAATTCTCTATATATTTGAGAAATGAGGCCTTTGTTGTAAAAATTTTTTCCCAGTTTTCTTCTTTCCTTCTAATCTTGGCAGCATTGAGTTTACTTGTGCAAAACCTTTTTAATTTCATGTAATCAAAATTATTCATTTTACATCCTGTAATATTCTCTGTCTCTTGTCTGATCATAAATTCTTCCCTTATCCATAGATCTGACAGATAAAATTTTCCATGTTCCCCTAATTTGCTTATGATACCACCCTTTATGTCTAAATCATGTACCCATTTTGACCTTAACTTGGTATACAACATGAAATGTTGGTCTATACCTAGGTTCTGCCAAACTGCTTTCCAGTTTTCCCAGCAATTTTAGCTGTAGAGCACTCAGAGCCTAGTCAGACATCAAAGACACCAAGGTCATCTACTGTATTCTGAGCCATCACTAGTTGTCCAGACTTTTGTCTTGCCACTGGACTTCGATGACTTGGGAAGAGAGAGTGAGGCTGAAGACTTTGTACAGCTCTGCCTCACTTGAATCCAATTCATGCTTAAGTCAAAACATGCCCTTATGATGTCATTGGTCCTCTTCGAAAACAAAGAATGAACAACAGCCATCTCACACTGTTGAGCTTGCAAACCACTAAAATTTCCTGATCTTCTATCAGACAATGTATAAAATGTCTTGTCCATCATCCAAGGTGACACTCAAGAACTTTCTAAGAACTGCCATCCAGAATCATTCTCTCTGATTATGTATAGCACTTTGTGACATGCTGCCTTGTTTTATAGTTGTTTGTGTACATATCCTATTTCTCCTTCTACATTATAAGCTTCCTAAGGGCAAGAACCATGTCTTATTCGTCTCTGTATCCATCCCACTTCCTAATAAGTTGCTTTGTATATAATAGATACATAAAAGTACAAAGTGTCCAAAAATTTAAGCTTTAATACTTAAAACTGTACCAAGACTTTTGGGACTCTTTTTAAAAATGAATTAGTTCCCCAATATGATCATTTTCAACACAGAGAGAGAGCATGACAAAGCATTCATCCAATATCTATTTCTTGGCCAACCATCATCATCAGTAAACTTCATTAATTTTTTACTTCATTAATCTCATTCACACTAAAACAGTTCTCAGAGTCACAAAGCAATAAATGATGAAGCAAATTCGCACCTAAAACTTGGTATAGTGGACAGAGCACAGGATTTGGAATCAGGAAATTCAGGCTTAAATCTTAGCTCTATTATTTCCTACTTATGTGCCCTTAGACAAGACTCTTCACATCTCTAAAACTGTTTCCTCCTCTCTAGAATGAGGGGGTTGGAAAAGATGAATTCTAAGGTCCTTTGCAGCTCTAAATCTATGAGCCTATGATCCTAAATGATCTCTAAGGTACATTTCAGGGCTAATGTTTTACGATTTTTTTTTAAAAAGTATGTGATAGGCTAACATTTCTCCATTCATTTTAAACCAACCCCTTTGAGGAATGGAGAGATAAATTAAAGTGGGGCAAAAGGGGGAAGGAAAGGGAGTTGATGATGATAGGAAGGCAAGTGAAAATTTTCAAGGGTTTCTAACTCTGTAGAAACAACCACACTCCAAGACTGATGAAAAGATTGGAATTGCAATTTCTGCCTCACTATGTCAGCATTTCATGTTGGCACAGAGTTCAGGTTCTCATTAATTTATAAGGGTCTGGACAAGCCTCATGGTCTGAACAAGCTCTTTTGCTCTATAAACTTCTAATATAATTCTGGGGTGAATTTTGTTATGCCTCTCTCCCCCAAGTATCACTTCCAAGACTATTATTCCCTGTTCTCTGCTTTTGTTCTTTATAGAGGACATTTAGTACTTTTTAATATTCTCCTCCTACTTTCTGTCTAGCCTATAGTTCCTGCTATCACCAAAGCTTCTGTCTGATTTTTAAAGCTGTGGAAAATCCTGTCTGTGAAAGCTCCAACCTGGCTTAGCTACCTAGATGATAAAATACAGCCCGAACTGCCAGAGGGGGACAAAGCTGCTGTCTACATATAATAAATAAAAAGCTGGCTCAAGATTACCATCATAAGCTCACCAGCTTCACCTCTTTGAAAGGAGAGACTTGAGGGAGTGGGAGATGAAATCAAAGACATCCCTATAAGGTGTCAAATTGGGGCAATTATTTGTCCCAAGGCCTTGGGGCCCTGTGCTTCTGATCTACTCTTCTCCTAACCAGACAGTGACTAGAGAGGTATCTGAAGCCACTATACTCTTATCACCTGTTCTCTGCTAGCTCCCCCTCCAAAAAACTATAATAATAATAATAATGGTAATAGCCGACATTTATATAGCAATTACTATGTGCCAGGCACTGTGCTATTTGCTTTACAATTTATTATCTCAATCAATAAAAGACCCTAAGTTCTGAGGATCCTTTCTTATTCACCCTTCCTAGCTTTCTCCACTTTCACAAACAACCCCATCAGGGTGCTAGCTTTTTTTTTTTTTTTTTTTGCAATTTCTCCCCTCCAAGGCTGCCCTAGATGATCATGTTAGGCTGGTATCATGTGGATAAAAATATCCTCCACTCGAGTTCTATTCATCATAAGCAGGAGATGATACTAAAGGAGCCCAAGCTCTGACAGAGCCTCCCCAACTAGAAAGGTTTTTAGAATAGGCTGAGTGAGATCATGGACCTGTCTTAAGGGAACCCAACAGGTTCAGGGGGGAGAGAGCTCAGCCACCTGGAGATTTTTTTTTATTTTTCTGCCAGGTGTTATAGGCCAGGCCTGATTCAGATTGATCCTCTGGTAGTTCAGGTTTGATACAGGAACAAAATTAAACACTTGTAGAAGATTTAACAGTTAAAGAGGAGATTAACTTAGCCACAATAGGGGAAAGATATTCCACAAGAACCATGTTGATTCAACTGAGTACAGTATCCTCTGCCTTTGTGCTGCCCATGCTGGTCAAGCATTAGGGGCCAGCTGGAGCTCCAGCGGACTTTATATTCAGGAGATGAGCAAGTCACATCAGCAGCCTGTGCCTTAGTCCCTCAAGTCAATTAAATCTCCAGAACAGTTTCAATACCTTTTAAGGAAAAAATAGCCTAATCTGCATGTGTCCAGTTCTAAGGAAGGGTCGGGAAATCTGAGGCCTCGAAGCCATATGTGGCCCTCTAGGTCCTTAAGTGGGAGCCTTTCACTGAATCCAGTTTATTCTGTGAAGTTTGGATTCAGTCAAAGGGGCACACTTGAGAACCTAGAGAGCCACATCTGGCCTCAAGGCCTCAGATCGCCCCCCCCACCTTTACTTCTCTCACCATACCAAGTCAAGTCATGAAGCCTGTACCTACTAAGGCACAGAGGTTGTAATCTGGGCCTGCAGAGGGAATATCCACAACATTGAAGTTGTGGATCTTTAAAAATACTGAAATGAGCAAAGACGTACAAGAAACAGGGCAGAATTTATCATCCATGCTTGTTACCTCCTGCCTACTCCTGACTTAGCATTTCATAGACTTATGTATATTAATTACCTCCTTTGCTAAAATAAGGCAAAGCTCTAAGTTCAAAATTTTCTTTATAATATTATTCTCTTCTCACAATCCTTTCAGAATGCTGTACTAAATCTAGAATGAATGTTGGATGCATTCATTAATCATTAAATATATGACTATGAAACATTTTCATTTTAAAATCTATTTTAAATGTATCTGCCCTAAAATAAGGAGAGAATGGGAAATATGGTAAACAAAAGAGGATTTGGATTTGTGCAAGTGTGAGTTCAAAGCATCATAAAATGTTACTGCTAAAAAGGGTTTCAGGGTCCATCTAGTTCAGAACTCTCATTAATATAGATAAGAGGAACCTCAACCCCCATGAGCCTGTGCAAAGCGTAGTAGGTGATGATGCTGCCTCAATCAAGATTGATTGGATGGAAACATTTACAGCATGCCTTTTCAGAGTCTGGGCATGGACTCATTAGAGAAGGAATATGACAAGATTTATTGATAGAAATAGGACAGAAGGGAAAAACATGGACGTTGTGCCTTGAGCTCTGGCGTCTTTTCTGATTATTGACCATCATGGGGAAAAGAATCACTCTAAAGATCCACCTGGGATTTCAGTGACTCTTTGCCACTTCATGGAGAAGCTGGGCTCCCTTTGCCAAAGTTGCTCCAAGAAGACAGTGTTTCCTGGGCTTTCTAGGTTGTTACTGAACCAGGAAGCCAAGTAGAGGACTGCTCCCAACAATGGTTTTTGACACTTGTCCATGAGTGATTTTTGTGATATTTCTGCCATGTAGTAGAAGGAACAATTTTAAAAATGGGCAATGGAGTACCTAACTCCTCATTTTAATTTTTTTTTCTATTTCACTTTCTACATCAAGTTGTAGGGTTACATTTTATTGCAATTGTATGTGTGTTTTACATTGCTATTGTAGTACCTCTCAAGGTGGGCAGGAAGGGGGGGGGAGGGAGGGTCCCTCACCAAATCAGCACTGTTACTGATTGGATACCCTAGACAGGGATGGGGAACTGGAGGTCTTGAGGCCACATGTGACCCCCTAGGTCCTCAAGTGTGGCCCTTTGACTGAATCCAAACTTCACAGAACAAATCCCCTTTCAGTCAAAGGGCCACACTTGAGGACCTACAGGGCCACATGTGGCCTCAAGGGTGCAGGTTCCCCACCCTTGCCCTAGAGGATAACTACTACCCTTAGATTCAGCAATATAGTTTGTGAGTCCTCATTCTGAAAACTACAACTTATGAGCCCCCACCGGTGAGCTTACTTTTAATAATAAGCCAGTAGACACTATTAGCTCAAAACCAAGGCATTACTAAAATATAAGAATACAAAAGATTCCCCACCACTACCATAAACTTGAGGTAGAATGTCCCACAAATACACATAGTGGAATAGTGAGAACAAATTCCAAGTACACTTGTAGTAAAGCATGCATGTTAGGGAATACGTGTGGGCAAGGCAACTCACACTTCCTGTACTGTAGGGCCTCAATGTCCTTTCTCTTCTTTCAGAATTCTCATGCTGTCCTCCCACCCTAAATATAGGCATAGGTCAGCTTTCAATTGTCAATTAATTCTCTCTTGAATCCATGATTGAATCTCTTTTCTAATGCCAAGGGTCGTGCACTTTGAAGCCGCTTAATATCTTAAATCTCAACTGTATCTATGTGTCTGTATCCAAATAGAAAATATATCTACTCTTTACTGCTTACAATTCTCCTATTGAGCAAATAACTCCATTGGAAAAATCCATGAATGATGGGGAGGGGTAGGAAAAAATGGACTCCCTTCATTCTGCTGCCCCTTGCTAGAGACCCAGGAATCACCTTCCATAAAGCAGTTCCTGCTTCAAATGTCTACTACATCTCTTACATAACAACTAACTCCATGACTGGAAAGCTTTAAACTGGTTAAAGGTCTCCCCAGGGCCATGGCCAGTCTTCAGCTAGCCATTTTCAAGCCCCCCTTTGAGTTCAATAAGGGAAATGGTTTCTTATTTTATAAAAAGATAATAGGGTATTAACACGTCTTTATAGTTCATTAACATATTAACACATAAATACCTGTTATCTGTCTCTTTCTGCAATTATATCAACTAGCTGGTGGGAGGTAGGGAGAAAGAAAAACAAATTCCTTAACCTCACCACAACATTATGTTGCCCTGTGTGTGCAACTATGCCTGAGGGAGATTCAGAGATAAAATGGAGTTTTATAAGCAATAATATATAAATTCAAACACATTCTGCATAGGTATAGGTAGCATTCAAAGGTACTAAACAGAGATGAGGAAACAGTCCCAAAGGAGTAAAGGAACTTGTCCAAAACTGTTGTTGCTGTTCAGTCATGATTTAATTGTGTCTGACTCTTTGTGACCCTGTTTGGGGTTTTCTTGGCAAAGATACTGGAGTGCTTTGCCATTTTCTTCTCCAGTTCATTTTATAGATGTGGAAACTGAGGCAAACAGGGATAAGTGACTTGCCCAGGTATTAAGCTAGTAAGTGTCTGAGGCTAGATTTGAACTCAGGAAGATGAATCTCCTGACTCCAAGCCCAGTGCTCTGTGCACTATGGCGCCACCCAGCTGCCCCTATCCAAGGTTACTCAGAAAGTTAATGTCAGAGCTGAAACTAGAACCAAAGTCTCATGATAATTTTAGTTTTACAGTAGTCTAAAAGTGTTTTATTTTTAACTATCATATTTGTTTTTGGTTTGTTTTTCATGTTTTGAGGTTTGTCAGGGGAGATGTTGTTGCCTCATGTGTTTTGTCATTATCACTTTTTCTGGTTGGTCACTAGCTCTGAGATTGGAAGCTTTTCTCCACTATTCTATAAATAGAATCTTTAGGGATAGGCTGGCCATGATCAAGAACAGATGAGTCACAATCAGAGACAGGTCAATCACGATCACAGGTAGGCCAGCCATGATCAAGGACAGGCCAGCCATGAACAGGGATAGACCAGCCACAATCAAGGATCAGGACCTCCACAACTACCTTTGGCAGAACCACGCCAAGCTCCAAAAATGGAAAGTTGTGATTCTAGAAACAATTGATCCATTGACAAAAAAGACCAAAATAATTATTAATCTTGCAAACTAAACAATGAGGAAGTGACCTGTACCCTACAAAACTTATTGGCTGTTATAGATAGCAGTATTTCCTTGATATCAATCTAACAATTTCCCTGGTGAGTTGAAATAGATTACTGTTGAGGGGAAAATTCAATTTGATTCAACAAGCATTGACTAAGAGCAAAGTACTGTGCTAAGTGTTAGGGAGAGAACAGTAATAACCGAGGGGTTATTAGGGAAAGACTTGGGAAGGTAGCCCATGAGCTGAGCCTTGAAGGTAACTATAGATTCCAGGATGTAGAAGTAAGGGAAAGAGAGCGTTCTATAAGCAGAGAAGCTAATCAAAATGATGCGAGTTCCCCAATCAGCTTGAAAAACTTAGAGGGCTTTTCTTTAGGACTTTGAAGTCCTACATCTTGAGGACTGAATCTCCCTAGAGAGCATGGATTTGCCCATTCCCAACCTTTTGAGAGAACTATTTTCTGATTTAGTCTTAGTAATTGGAGCTGCTTCCAAAATGTGAGTTAGTTGGTTTGGAGCCACCTCCTTGGTACCTCCTAGAGAATGGATTTCACTAGCAGAGACTGCCTTTAATATGAATTCATTGGTTCAGATTTTTGGCAAGATAGACTGTTGGGAGGAGCTACCCTTTCTCTATGCTGGCCTACAAAAGGAATCTTCAGACTTAGGTCTTCTTTTGGCCTCTTCACACTCTTCTTATCTTTTTAAGATATCCTGAAAGTACAGAATATGAGTTTGGAGACTCTTTTCCCTGATTCCTATTTAGAAGAAAGGTGGCCAAAGGGAGGAACAAGTATTTATTATATGCCAGGTACTATGCTATGTATTTTTCAAATAGTATCTCATTTCATCCAGACAATAACTCTATGAGATTAATGCTATTATTATCCTCATTTTACAGCTGAGGAAACTGAAGCAGATAAAGATTAAGTGACTTGCTCAGGGTCATACAGCTAGTAAATGTGATTTTCTAGACAGTATGCTTCTAGAATCTAGCCTTCTAGAGAGATAGTAGAGATTTCTTGGGCAGTGCTAACCTTAATGATCACCTCAAAAGTGACTCAGGTTTAAGTGTTCAGGCCTCCTGCCTTATATCCAGATAAGGGCAATTTCCTGAGCAGCATGCTTTTTAGAGAGAGAAGAGAATGGTGCTCATCACTCCAACTGCTGGGCAGAACAGTGAGATAGGATTGAAAACCAAAACATGGAGATGCCAGGGATCAGGATTTGGCATTTCAATGTTACAATTAGTTATTCAGGTAGAGTGGCTCCAATTAGAATGGAGTTGCTGCCTAGAGGTCCGAAATGTGTTCCCTTCTGTGGAAGTCCAAGCCCTCAGAGAGTCTCTGTGCTATAAAAGAGAGACTTGTCAGAACATTGGGATGTTACCCCAAGTTCAGTTCCTTTCTGGGGAAAATTCAAATCATGGAAAGTTGTTGAATCTGAAAAGCTTTAAGGTACTGTGGCAAAGGAGGACCCTTGAGAGAGAGAAGGGAATTAAGTGTTTGTGAACTATTTGTAGTCCTTCATGTGTTTTTTTGCATTATTTTTAATTGGATCATAAGAGCCCTTTACATTCTTTGTGGAATCAAAAAAGCTGTTGTGCAATGCCAGATAATGTACTTGTTGTTTTGAATGCTTGTATGGGAGCTGATGACCCCATCACCCACATCTGTGAAACCCAAAACTCAAAATATCAACTCAGATTTCTTAGAGGAAACTCTTAGAGGACACAATAAACTAAAGAGAGATTAATCTTTCTGAGCCACCCCACCCCAGACCAGAGCTACTCTAGATGAACTCAGATCACCGAGGCATGAAGAGACCACCAATGCAAAGACATAGAGGCAAGAGAGAGAGAGAAACATCCAAAAAGAAGGGGGTCTTAAATAGATGTCCACATCCAGAGAAGGAATTCATAGATTCCAAATGCAGATAGAAACATATTCTTTTCACTTTAATTTTTGTGTGTTTTTTTCCCTTTTGGTCTGTTTTTTTCCTTCTGGTCTGTTTTTTTCCTTCATAACATGACTAATATGGAAATGTTTTTATATGATGACACACACATATATAATCTATATCAAATCACTTATCATTTTAGGAAGGGGGAAGGAGTGAGTGGGAAAAATTTTGTAAAATGAATGTTAAAATGCTGTTAAAATAAAATGAAAAGAAAAAAGGGGGGACTTAAAAGAACAGCATGAGAGTCTTAGAGGGAGAGAGATCTTATCCTCTACTTCTGATCCCCTAATTCTCATTGAATAAGACACAGAAACCTTTCTGTTCATAACTGAATTATACTACTTATTGAATTTACTTTGGACATTTAATTTGCAATTTAGGAAAAGCTGTGATTGCCACAGGTCCTTAATCTAATGTAGAAAGCTAAAGAAGAGCAGAACTGTTAGCTAGCATCACCAGGCAGTTTTCTTAATTAACTTTCTAATGTATTTTTGAGTTTTGTGTGACAGTACATCCAAACACATGCATTTCACCAAAGTGAAAAAATCATTGGCATTGGTCTGGTCTTTATTTTTTTTTTTAATAACACTTATGAGAACTGTATTTTTGCTCTAAAAAAAAATCAAGTTTGGACACCAAAAAAAATTTTGTTTTAAAGTAGAGGAATATTTAGTGACTTGGGATATAGGCAAACTAAATGACAATTTCCTCTCTGGGGTCTGATTTCAAGGGGGGAGGGAGGAAGGGAGGAAAAGAGGAAAGAAGGAAGGAAGGAAGGAAAGAAGGAATGGAGGGAGGGAAAGAAGAAAAAAAAGAAAGAAGAAAGGAAGAAAAAAGAAGGAAGAGAGAATAAAGAAAGAAAGATGGAAAGAAGGAAGGGGAAGAGAGGGGGAAGGAAAGGAAGGAGAGAAGGGAAGAAGAAAGAAAGAGAGAAAGAAAAGAAGGAAAAAGAAAAGAAGAGATGAGAAAGAAAGAAAGAAGGGAGGGGGAGAGAGACAGACAGAGAGAGACACAGAGAGAGAGAGAGAGAGACTCCCTTGCAAAGCTGTTAACTGAGCAAAGTTTCACAGTACCTACTATCTTCAGTCACTGACTATCACAGGAAGGCTGAATTTGGAACATTGCACAGATGCCATTGTAGAAATGTGTAGGGCTGCACTAAAGTCTGGACCTAGATTGTTTTTTCTCTCTGTCTAGCATATGGTACATGCCTGGGTACTTCATCCTTAGGAGAACCATTCATAGCTGCATATATAACAGAAAAGAACCAAAGAAACTCATAAACATGTGATTATTAAAAGCTTAACTCCGACAACAACAAAATTTTACGGTGGAATTCTAGGAGGCCATCTTACCTCTCCCCTGCTTCCAGGCAGAATTGCTTTAAAAACTGCCGCATTCTATCCTCTTGGGAAGAAGGATCCCACAGCCTTGCATTTCAGATGATTCTAGGGTCCAAGGCGCTAATTTTCCTCCATGGTATAACTGACCAGATTCAGTAGGAGACCATAGTTGAAAACATAATACACCAGATGTTTCTATTCCCTTGTTTAAAAAGTGCACCCCCAAAAAGCATTCTGGCAAGGTGAAAAAAAAGTTGATTTCACAGTCAGGAAGACTTGGGTTCAAGTCCTGACTCGAACATTTTCTAGCTCTGTGACCCAAGCAAATCTCTTGATTTTTCACGTTCCCTAAGGAACAATGAAAGACTGCAAGTTGGAGAGCAATTGCCTATCTCTATTCATAAAGGGAGTTTACTCACCAAGGGTTCTCTGGGCCAATTAAGTTTCAGTTCTATACCATTGAAAAAAAAAGTTTCTTAAAAAACGCATATCACAGTTCATAGTTCATGCAACTCAGGAAGCTAGGTAGCACAGCGGAGAGAGTATCGGACTTGGCATCACTAAAACCTAAATTCAAAGCCTGCCTCAGACACTTACTGTGTGACCCTGTGCACGTCACTTAACTTCTATCTACTTCAGTTTCTTCATCTGTAAACGGGGATAATAATAGCACCTACCTCCCAGGTGCATTGTAAGGCTCAACTAAAATATTATTCATAAAGTACTTTGCAAACCCTAAAGCACTATATAAATGCTAGCCATTAGTTATCCCTTCCACCTTGCAAGGGTTAGAGATGCGCAATGTGCATCTGGAAAAATCTGTGTAAAATTTTTTGGCCCTCCCTTTGTACCAGAGAAGAAGTCTGAATTGTTTCTTTTTCTTTTATGGGGCATTTATAGTACCTTATTGTAAAATTTGGATTAAGTACTTGATCATAGGCTCTGTGTTGTCTGCTGGCTTTTGTGTGTCATCTGCAGCTTCCACAAAACTCTCAAAAAAATTCTCATATAACTTCTTATGCCAACCCACAATATATCAAAACTGCGACGGGAAAAATCATGATGTGGAAGGGACAATTGTATTATTATCTACAACTGGGGAGGATTTCAGAGGTCATCTTGTCATTTTACAGATGAAGTAACTAAGTTCTAGAAAGGTTGCCCAAGGACATTTAGATAATAAGGTCAGAAGTGGGATTTGAAGCCAGATCACCTAACTCCAAAGCCAATGTTCCTCCCACCGTACCACACTGCCTCACATACATCATAACACTTCAAGAGAGTAACCTTTTAAAACCTGGAAAGTACAGAATAGAAGAGTAATACCCGCCCTCTGCACTTAATATCCTCAATATGTGTATTTCTTGGAAGCCAGATATGAAGAGAACCTAGGAGTGCATTCAGCACAGGATGGGTTTATTTAACCTGAATCAAGACATTTCATGCTGACACTGTAAAGTCAGAAACTGCACATCAGCAGATTCCTTTCATAATCACCAGGGCTCTCCGTCAGCTATCACCAGTCCAGCTCACCAGCTTGAATTGCTCTTTGCCTTAGTGTAAAGATGGCCTGATTTAATATCTAGGGTAAAATTATCCACTGAAGCTCCTCACTAATTTCCTTATGCAACTCAAGAGGGAGAATTGCCCCGCTAAAAGCCAGCTTGCCAATTTTTTTTTCTCCCAGCTTCTATTTGTGATGTGTGATTGCTCAAGCCTGAAGTCTCACTAAAGCGAGTGAAGCCACGGAGGAGAGAAAAGGTCCAAATGAAACCCACGTAGGCAGGGAAATCCTGAGGTGAGGCTGGCAGAGCCAGCCTCTGTCATACTCCAGAGAAAGAGAACAGATTTTGGAAGGCAGACATGTAGGGGGACAGATGCCCCCCCATCCAACATGTTCCTGGTTTCTACCTTGCCTCCCTGGAGACCTGAGAATTTCCCTTTATATGAGACTGGGGATGACAGCCAAGCATCTGTCATTCATCACGGTACACTCATTTGTTGCATCATCAAGGCCCCGTTTTAAAAAAAAAAATCAGCAGAGGCTTTTAAAACTTCAGTTTCTTACAGGGAAGAAATGTTGCCTTTGTTCACTTTGATTTTCCTTTCTCCTTCAACTGAGTTCAGTTTAATTTAATTCAAAAAGCATATATTAAGTAGATGCTCTGTCACAGATGTTGTACTAAGGTACAAAGACAAAACACTAAAAATAACCCTCAAGAAACTTACATTCTACTGGGAGAGGGAAATAACATGCACACAGATAAATATGAAATACATTTAAAATCAATACAGAAATCAGAAATCAGGGAAGACTTCATGCAGGAGGTAGCCTTGAGCTGAGCATGAGGTAAGATTCTAACCTAGGTTCTTCTGATTCCAAATCCAGCATTATATCCACTGCAACCCTTATCCTGTCTAGGAAGCAGATCCTCAGCTGGCTCAGCAGGTAAAGTTTTCATTTGGGCATTAAAGACACACTTATGCCGTGCCACGAATTGACTTAATAATTGTTTCTGTACTATAGCTTTCTAGATCTGAGCATTGCCTCATCCATGGGCTTTCCCACCTCAGTGGTGGGAAAGGACCTATTTCATTTGGGAAATCATGGTCATTATGTTTGACTCATCTGCCTCTTGTTAAACAATTTGCACTATAGTATAGTCAGAAAGTTCTGGTATTAGGTTTTTGTTAAGATTTGTATAATTTCTGTTGTTGTTTGTCCTTTGTTTTCGAAGAGGACCAATGATATCATGGGGTGATGTCTTGACTTGTTTGTGAATTCGATTTAAGTGAGGGAGAGCTGCACAAAGTCATCAGCCTCACTCTCTCTTCCAGAGTCATCAAAGTCCGGTAGCAAGACAAAAGTCAGGACAACTGGCGATGGCCCAGGATGTGGTGGACGACCTTGGTATCTTCAATGTCTGACTAAGCTCCAAGTAATCCACTTTCGCGGTCATTAGAAGACATTTTTCTCATCCATTCATTCCACCAGCGGAAGTTTTCACATGTTTAGAGTAGACCCAGGTCCCCTTTCTAACTCACTGATGGGTTTGAGGCCTATCGGCTGCCTTCAGCTTGGTTTAGCCAGTCTGTGGGTTATCTATTGCTCATGCTACAGCTTCTTGGAGCCACGGGAGAGAGTTGAGTGCCAGGTGGACACCAAGATGGATGAGCAGCCCTGAAAAGGATTCAGCAAGCCTTCGCACCAGACGTGCTAGTCCTCCTTGAACACCCATACACTCCAAGTACTATCTGTAACCTGAAATTCAAGCTTGGTTCATTTGCATAAGAATCTGGTCTCCAAAGGGGAGAATAGTTACTCAACATTTCATGACTGCAGGAAGGGCAGAGTTGGAGGGTTGACCATGGGAGAAGAGAGAATTTCTGGCTTCCTGCTTTGAGAGGGGACATACAAGATTCCCCTTTCTGCAAAGAATACTCCAGAGAAAGAGAACAGATTTTGGAAGGCAGACATGTAGGGGGACAGATGCCCCACATCCAACATGTTCCTGGTTTCTACCTTGCCTCCCTGGAGACCTGAGAATTTCCCTTTATATGAGACTGGGGATTTTCTCTTTCAGTTGAGCTGAGAGATTTCTCTCCCAGTGGAGAGTTCATTCACTCTGCTTATTGTCCGGTATATTTCTATCTGTATAACCTCTGATGTCTGTTTACAGTCTCTTGGACAAATTAATTTATTCATTATCCATTATTTGTGATGGTAGTTTTTGCAACTAGCATTTCTCATTCAGTAAATAAACATTTTTAAGTGCCTATGATGTGCCAGGCATTGTTCCAGGTGTTGGGGAGTCAAAAAGAGACAAAAGATAATCCCTGACCTCAAGGAGCTCACAATATAATGGGGGAGACAATATGCAAATAAATATGTATAAAGAAGCTATATATAGGAAAATTTGAAAATAATTAAGAGGGAATGCACTACAAATAAAAGGGTTGGGGAAGGCTTCCTGTAGAAGATGAGCTTTTAATTGGGACTTTATGGAAGCCAGGGCAGCTGAGATAAGGAGGCATTTCAGGCATGGGAGACAGCCAGAGAAAATGCCTAGAGCCAAGAGATGGAATGTCTTATGTCACTGGATTGAAGAATATGTGACTGGAAGTAAAGTGTAAGAAGACTGGAAAGGTAGGTTGTCATCCCTTAAGTGTAAGAAGTATTATTGTATAATAATACACAGAACATCGAATATTTTTTTTTAAAAAAAAAAGCAGGATGGTGACTTGTCCCGGGACCATTTCTCTCTAAATGCCGATGAAAAAGATGAGAATGAGATGAATAATGATGGTGATGATATGTAAGTTCCATACAGGTTTGTCTAAATGAGGACAGTGGGGAGGATTTAATGGCCACCCCTCTCCAAGGGAGAATTTGACGCCTCCCTGGAGAGGAGTAAAAGGACTGTGTTCTCCTTCTCTGAAAAAAGAAAAAACAAGAGAATTATGGGTGTCTGCCTTCCTAAATATGACTAGTCTGGGGAAAATGTTTTAGTTTTTAGATTTAAAAACTAATTGCTATTTCTTAAAGGGTAAGAAGTACCCCAGGTTCATCTCCAAAGTTTTGTTCCCTTACTAACAAATAGGCATGGCATGTTTGTAGGCAGTACAGAAGTAGCCAACAGGTAGGGAGAAACTGAAGATAAATAATAGAGTGGGGTTTACCCCCCCCCACCTCTGTTGTAGGAGATGGAGTGGAATGAGATCACTTGTGCGGTTAGAGGGATTAACCTTGGTAAGGAGTAAAGCCATAATAGTGGCTTAATAGGGAAAGGCATAATAGTGAAAGAACAGAGAAGAGCAGTGAATGGCCTCAATTTTTTCTGTAAAATATGAGGCAAGCTTTTCAACTGAGACAGCGGGAGCCACAGGAGATTTGAGGAACTGGATATGCAGTAGACATCTTAAATTCAGCATGTCCAAAACTGGATTCATTATCTATCCGCCTAAACCCTCCCCCATTCAAAAGGGTACATAATAACTGCTTTTATAATTTAATAAAAGTATTATAAGGTAAGTTCATCTTCTTTAAGTTGACTGAAAGCTTCTTTGGGACATTTGCCATAGCAAATACGATGACAGAAATAGCATATGCCTCATCACATATTTTCAATTTCTTCCGCCAGGTCTCTATATTTTAAAAGTTTTTTCATTCCATAATTTGAAAAACATGAGTATTCAACATGATGTATTATTATCAATTTATTGTTCTTAAATGTTTATGAATCAATATTACATCTGGGCACTTGGGTCTGTAATGATGCTCTGGATCCAATATAACATATTTACTGAATTCTCAAGGACATTATAGAGTACTATTGCTAGAATGGGAATTTGTCATTTGTGAGTTTATAAAGGAAGCAAGCTTATGGTATATAATTCTAGTCACCTGATTGTATCTTCTAGGTACCTGGTAGATGCTGAATTTTTGCATCCAATAATGATATATGGTAGTTTCCTCTACTCCACTGCATAATATTCATCAGTCAATAAGTGTTGTCTCCTTAAGGATGAATTTCTAGTAATTTCTGGTAGAAATGTCCTGATCCTGAGTTGCTATCACCATTACCTCCATTTCTGCAAATAAATCCATATGATATCCATTTGCTCAATTTGTTATTGTTGTTGGTGTTACTGTTGTTGTTGTTTTTGTTGACATATGTTTAGTTGGTTGAGTTGTTGTGGATGTCGTATATGGAGTGATTCCATTCTTGGATCGTATCCATTTCATAGTATCGGTGGCATGTTACCAACATTACTCTCCCTTTTTCTTTCTGGTTTGGCTTATTCAATCCTACCTTTTACTTGCATACTGGCTGATTGGGAGATTCCCAAAGTGGAATTCTCTCAAAGTCCTGGGGCTAACCTTGATGGGGAGAAGACACTCTTACTACTTACTCTGTAGCTCCTAAACCCATATTGGCTTCTCATTGAACAAATCAGCCAAGATGAAATCTATTAACTCTCAGACAGAATATTTCCTAAACAGAAGGTAAAGCAAGAATAATTAAAGCATAATATTCTATCCATAAACTGTAGGCACTCTCCCCCCACCCCACAATGCACACATTGTGGGGAAGAGAGAGCATAAACTTACTTATAAGTATCCAAGACAACTTGCAACTCCAGAATTTAAGCTTTGATGCCTTTTGTTTTCTTCAGAAACAGTCTGAATAACAATCCATGGGCGGGTGGAACTATTCCTCTTCCTATCTCTCCTTTCTCCTGAACAGAGCTGCTTCTCTGCTGATTGCCACTGACTGAATGCTTTTCTCTGGGCATCTCCCCTCTCTGCTAGCGGCTCTCCTTCTGATCTGTGAAAGCAATGTTAAGCTCTTTCAGAAAAATAGAAAGCCTTGAATCTATAGAATTTTTCCAAGTCTTCTCCTTTGAGTGGATTCTCAGGATTTTCCACCTCTTGGGCACAAGTGTCAGAGCAAACTCTAAGCTTTGTTTCTAAAACTTACTGAAGGTTTGTGCCAAGCTCTCAGCTCTCAGTCCAGCTTAGCTCCATTACCAGCCCACCTCTTCCCTGACCCCTAAGCTCATCCCTGCTCCACTCCCCTCCAAACTCAGCATTACTCTAATCCCAAGGCTCAGTTCAGCTATCAGAAGCATATGGCAAAAAAAATTTTTTCCTCCTTTCAGCTCTTCCACACAGAAGGTGACAACGTAGTCCCCCAAGACAACTAGATGTCTCTCCTGGTCCTGTTTCTAAGGATTATTATCAAACCCAGATCTGAGGTCTATTCTAACCTCCTCGGAGGTCTAGTTTTGATCTAGTTTTGATCACCCCTACAACTCCAAAGCAAGGTCTCTTGTTTCAAATGACTCACCTGTATGTCATGGTGAGAAACCACATCAACCAAATCACAGCTAGGCAGTATACAGTTGTCTTATACTCATCGAAAAATTTTAGGTATTTAAGTTTCCCAGCGATCAACCTGTAAATCCCATCTCAGTTAAATTAGTCTTTATGTCAACAAAATCAGTTCTAGGAAACAGATTGCTTTGGTCATCTTTGTTAAGTGGGTGTCTTTTCTACATGGCTTATTTCTCAGTGTTTTTAATCATGACTGTCCTTGTTTCTACCCTTTTTTAAATTAATAAAAGTCCACATCAGGAAGGGCCACCATCTTACAATAGAATCTATCTAGAGATAAACCACTTTCAACTACATTCAACAAGTCCAGAGGTATATATGTGTTGTCAGGCTTTGCTATTGCTTTATATATCATATTATATCATACAATATATATTCATGTTATTCAACTTCAACCGGACTCTCACTGAAGCAAGGAAATAATTTTATTCCTTCTTCATTGATTCCTCATTTTATTCTCCATAGAAACAATTCTAAATTTTCTCTTCACTCCCACACTTTGCCCTTTTACTTATGACCTAAGGACCTCACATTTTACTTACTGAGAAAATTGAGGCCATTCTATGTGAACTCTCTTCATCTTCTCCCCTTATCTTTCTCTCAAAACCCTTTGACATCATCTCCCTCTCTTTCTTCTTTTCCCCAAGTGTGACAATGACATGACCATCTTCTTTGCTAAGCCCAACCTCATATATGTGCTCTTGAGCCCATTCCATCTCATTTTCTCTAGCATATTATCTAGTAATCTTCTGACTCTCTCTAATCTTCAACCTTGTCCTTTCTACTGTTTTGTCCTCCATTGCCTTCAAGCACTTAGCCTTAAAAAAAAAAACCTTTACTAGACCCTATCATTCCCCTTAAGCTATCACCCTACATCTCTTCTCCCTTTCTTAGGCAACTGTCTAAAAAAAGCTGTCTCTACTCATTACAGGCACTTCTTCTCCCTCTCACTTACTCCTCAACCCTTTGTAACCTCATCATTTAATGGAAACTCCTCTTTCCAAAGTTTCCCATGATTTCTTAATTGCCAAATTTGATGCTAGTCTTTTCTTAGTCCTCTTCCTTCTCAATCTATTTACTACCTATCTCAAACTCAGTGAAAACAGACTTATTAGCTTTCCCCCAAAATTCACCACTTTTCCAAACATCCACATTTCTTTGAAGGTAACTACACATTTTCTTGTTGCCAAGGTTTACAAACTTGGCATTATCCTTAACTTCCTTCTCACTCTCCCTGCATATTCAAACACTTGTCAGATCCCATCATCTTTATCACTAGACTGTCTCTAACATCTGATCCCTTCTCTGTCCTCATATAGGTACCACCTTAGTTAAAGCCCTCATTACCTCTAACCTAAATTATTTCAATTGCCTCTGAACTTGTCTCCCTGCCTCAAATCTCTCCACAATCTAGCCTTTCCTATAACCTGTTGCCAAACACTTAAATATCGCCTAACACTCAGTTCCTCACCCTCACCACCTTTTGTACTCTATTAGGGTGCAAGATCCAACCCACCTACTTAGGTTCTGAGACTCACGCAGCAGTTTTCTTCCTGCTACAGTCTCTGTGGGCACATATCACCATAACCTTTACCCTAGCATTCTGTTTCAATAAGCAGCAAACTTCAACTCTGTAGAGGGGAATGGGGCAGAAGAGGAAGGCTATTCTCTGCCTGAGGAGGCTGCTCTCAGTCTGAGATGGTCTTAAGGTTTGAGAATCCCAAGGCAACAGAAACTCTGACCAGAATACCTTCTCCCAAACCTCAGGTTTGTCAGACTACTGAACAATGGAGAAAAGTAGGGCAGGGGAGCCAGCATGGGAGGCTGCACCAGGCCTGAAGGAAAAGAGAATGACGTACAGCAAGGTTCAATCCTGGCCACCTAAAAGATACTTGGAGCAAAGACCAAGGACAGTGGGAAGGTAATTCCCCAAAACAGGAAAAGGCTAAAATAGCTTTGAAGTCCAGCGCTAGGTATAAACCCATCATCAAAGGGGAGAGAGTCAGAAAGTTATTAATAGGGAAATAACAACAACAATAGCCACTATCCCCATAATAATAATAGAATATTAAAAAAAGACTGAAACTTCCAAAGGTCTCAAGAGGAAGAAAACTTCATTAAAAACCTAGAACATAAACAGATAAATAAACAGGGGGGAATTAAAATCAGAAAGAAAAAGGAGTAACAGAAGAGCTAAAAAATGGTGAATATCTCTAAATAAATGTTTCAAGACAAAGGAAATTGAACTTAAAGAAATACAAAACTGTGTGGATTCCCAAGAGAACATGGGAATGTGAAAGGACTTTCCAGAATGGTTCTAGAGACAAATCAAACCTTAAGAGAATAATGCAGACAAGAATAAATGGCAGCATTTATGGCCTATGCAGCAGAAATAATTAGCAAAATAGAAAAACTTGGGTCCATGGTGACAAATCTCTACAAAGAAGTGTAAGAGAATAAACACATTGAAAACACAAATATTATGAATTAAAGAACAATCTGAAGAGAAGCAAAAGTAATAATGTTAAGAGAACATATGAGAAAATTGGAACACTAATACATTGTTGGTAGAGTTCTGAACTGATCCAACCATAGTAGAGAGCAATTCAGAACTATGTACAAAGGGCTATAAAACTATGCATACCCTTTGACCCAGCAATGCCACTTCTAGGTCTATATCCCAAAGAGATCACAAAAATGGGAAAAGGACTTACATGTATGAAGATATTTATAGCAGCTCTTTTTTGTGGTGGTAAAGAATTAGAAATTGAGGGGATGCCTATCAGTAACAAGTTGTGGTATATGAATGTAATGGAATACTATTGTGCTATAAGAAATGATGAGCAGGCAGACTTCGGAAAAACCTGGAAAGACTTATATGAACTGATGCTGAGTAAAGAGAGCAGAATCAGAAAAACATTGTACACAGCAACAGCCACATTGCGTGATGACTAACTTTGATAGACTTATCTTTTCTTAGCAATGCAAGGATCGAAGACAACTCCAAAAGACTCATGATGAAAAATGCTATCCACATCCAGGAAAAGAACTATGGAGTCTGAATGCAGATGAAGCATATTATTTGCTCTCTCTCTCTCTCTCTTTTTGTTCCTTCTTTCTCGTGGTTTCTCTCATTGGTTCTAATTCTTCTTTACAACATGACTAATGTGAAAATAGGTTTAATATAATGTATATGTTGAGCCTATATCAAATTGCATGCCATCTTGGGCCGGGGGAGGGGAGAGAGGAGGATAAAATTTGGAACTCAAAATCTCATGGATGTGAATGTTGAAAACTAAAATAAATAAATTATTGTTTTAAAAAAAGAACATGTAATTTCTATATAAGCAAAATCATTGATCTCAAGGAGAGGATGCATAGAAATAATTTAAGAGTCATAAGCTTCCCAGGAAAGAACTTTTGCCTGTTTCAATGCTTATGCACCAATATCTATGATGTTATTATGCCTTTATGAGTATGGATTTTGCATTATGGGTTTTTTTTTAAATCTCTGAAATCCTAAATTTCCCTAGAGTTCACCTAGAGCAAATGATGATAGCTCATAAATGTTCACGAGTGGGGTTTTTTATTTGTTTTTATTTGTTTGTTTTGGTTTGGTTTGGTTGTTTTTTGTTTGTTTGTTTTTGTTTTTTACTTTCAAGAAGTTCTAGACTGCTTGCCTGGTTTTTCTGAAATCCTTATGGACTGTGGGTTCATAGAATAAGTTTTGCCCACTGGCCTGGAAGAGCTACATAATGAACCCTAATGACCTTTTGGGAACCTCACACTTCTTTCCAGGGCTTTTCTTAGTATGTTTTCTTTAAATTAACATATGTTATCCTAGTGAGGGGTACGTTAGAAACTCCATTTGGACTGCCCTTGTAGTGGCAGTTACACTAGACTGCAAGGGTGGGGAACCTGCAGCCTCCAGGTCACACGTAGCCTTCTAGGTCCTTGGGTGCAACTTTTTGACTTAGTCCAAGTTTTACTGAACAAATCATTTTATTAAGGGGATTTGTTCTGTGAAATTTGGATTCAGTCATAGGGCTGTACTTGAGGACCTAGAGGGCCATATGTGGCCCCAAGGCTGCAGGCTCCCCATGCCTGCACTAGGGGAAATTTCAGGTACCCTTTGGTACAGAGACCCAGAAAAAATTTCTTTGGACTTCCAAGAGAATCATCTACAGTACAAGAACCCCTGGATAAAATTTAGTTTGCCCCCTATAGAAAAGTGCATTTAAAGATTTTTGTCTAACCCTCCATTTGGACTTTCTGTGTTTCAGAGACCCCCAGAGACAATTTGGGTACCCAATGGGGTTGCACGAACTGGGAGGAACTTTATAGCATTAAATCCACTCTGTGCATGTGAATGAGAGGAGGGTCATGGTGGAAGAGGGAGAGACTGAGTGCTAAGACTAGTGCCATCTCTTCCTCCCTCCTCCCCAGTCTCCATTACAGAACCCAGAACTGTTTCGCAAGCACTCAAACAAATTGGTTTGGTTTCTTACCAGAGGTTAAGAGAGTGACTCCCAGTTGACCTCAGGTTTCTAATCCATGTGAGAAGCCCTCATGGTTTGGGAATCTCTAGAGACTTGATTTTCTTTTCCTTTTTAAATTAATCAATGATTAAGCCCATGTCATTGAACTGGGGGCTGAAGGGAGTGCTCTAAAAAGGGAGATGAGTACTCCAGTCCCCCCTGGACCCCAATGCCAGGTTTTTGGTAGCACTCGGTGCCCAAATGAGCCCAGAGAAAAGGGGCGAGGGAGAGGACCTCATGACATTTTGGATCCAGTGGCCCAGTGTTACCACACAATCAACCAAGCCAAATAAGTTTTATTTCCCACCTGAAGGGTAAGAAGGTAATTTCTAGCCTCACACTGCTCCAGGTCTCTAATCCCTGCAATAAAAGCTCCCCTTACTCAAGGGACCTTGTAAGGCAGTGGTGTTGAGTTCAAAAAGAAATGAGGGACATCAAACCACACTGGGGAGTGTTGTAGGACATGCAGCCTATGTGTTTGACATCTCTGCTGTAAGGGATGAGGTTCTCTGAGAAGGGAAACTTGTTTTTCTTTCCTTTCTTTCATGTTCTTTACTGTTTGTAATTGGGGAGGATCTCTTTTGCAAGCACCAGAACAGGCAACTAATTAATTAGAACATTTGATTGTTAAGTTGTATCATCGTATGTTTGGAGGTATAGAAGAATACTAATTATCAGATTTTATTATTAACTGAGACATGCAGACTTTTTCCAAGACTTTTTTGGTACAAGGTCCTGGGGAAGGCAATCAAAAAGCATAATTCAGAACCTCCCCAAAGTCCATAGGACTTTGCCAAACACACTCCAGTAGATTTGCTGGGGACAGCAAATGTTAAAGCTTGAGGGGGAGAATAAAAGAGCAGGGACAATTGAGTAAATCAATCAAACCATCCTCTCCCTCACCCCCATGTCAAGATGCTAAGTAAGCCCTGTTATCTTCACCAGGTAAGAACGTTTATGTATTGAAGCAATCAATCACAGGTATTAGAATAAGTTCAGAAAAGACCTTATTCACTTTGAATGACTTGCACAGAAGTATATTCGGTCTGTATGAGGAAATTTGGTCCGAGGTCATTTTCAGTCTGTGGGTCAGGGGCCATTTTTTACCCAAGAGATTTGAATGTATAGCAGTAGAGAGTAGAGCAAGGTCCAGCTAAACCCCAGAGAGAATGTAGTAGCCACATTCTGAAGACCCCACTTGCCAATGGGAGGGATAGTCATCACAGAGCATGAACTGAATATGTTAGTTGTCTCCCCTATTAAAATGCAAGCTACTAAAGAATTGGAAACTGAGTGAGTGCTCATCAATTGGCGAATGGTTGAACAAGTTATTGTATAGCAGTGTGATGGAATACTGTTGTGCTCTAAGAAATGATGAAGCGGATGGTTTTAGAAAAACCTGGGCAGACCTGTATAAAATGATGCAAAGTGAAGTGAGCAAAACCAGGAAAACAAATTATACAACACTTATAAAGACAAACAACTTTGAAAAACTTAGGAACTCTGATCAACACAATGACCAGCCACAATTCCAGAAGACTCATGTTGAAACATTCTCCCCTCTCCAGATAGAAACGTGACATATTCATAGTGCATACTGAGGCATACTTTTTTTGTTTTGTATTTTTTTTTTGCACAAGGCTAAGGTGGGAACTTGTTTGACTTGATTATATATGTTTGTAACAAAAGGAAGAAGAATGTAAATTGCTTGAAAGTAGAGATTGTTTCATTCTTTGTGTTTGTATCCTCAGCACCCATTGCAGTGTTTAGCATATAACCAGACTTAATACTGTAATTGTTTTTGATTGAATCGTTGATCAAAGTGAGACCTGTTTCTTCCAAAAGAATTTCTGTAAATTTTTATTCTCTTTGTTGTGTGTTCTGAAAATGTCTATCAATCCTCCTCCTCCTTTTTGACATAGAAGTGTTAGCCTTTCTCTAGCTACCTTGGGGTGATTTGCATTAGGTTTCAATAATATTGTATGGATCTTTGTTTTTATACCTTCTAGGTTTATTGTATCCCATTTTTTTGGTGCCTAAAGCTTATGTTAGGAATGGTATTATGTAGGTGTTCATTGTTCTACATTGCTCTTCCCATCAAATTCTGACTCCTAGAGACCAGTCAGTCTTTTAGCATACACTGCCTCAGCTTTTTCCTGGAGAGTCTTTTCCTCACTGAGTCTTGCCTGGGGAAGATGAAGGTATTTTTAGGTATCGCTTTCATCCCTTAGTTTAATTTCTTGTCTAGATTTAAGCTCACAACTTTAAGCCCCTATTCCTCCTTTGATATCATTAAGAATTTTATACTTATTGAGTCCTTATGACTTATAACATTGTTACAGTTGCAGAAAATTTCCATAAGATGATGCAGCTATTAATGTGCTTTTCAGGGGATCCATATAACTTTACACAATCACTATGTCAAATAACGTTAAATAAATATTTTTTTTGTTTATTTAACAGCTCCCTCTTTGACTTGAAAGTCATGTTCAGTTCTATCCAGGAGTAAAAATGTGAGCTTAAGGATAGGCAGAATCATAGTGAATTTAAACTGTTTCCCCAAAGACACAACATTTTATATCATTTGCCCTTGATATTAATGTGTTGGTGGTATGTTTTAAATAGATAACGGTTTTCCACATGAACATCAAATACTCGAGAATTCTCATGATGTTTGGATCTCTTTATATATTTGCAATAAAGTACACGAATTTCAAATCTGACCTCAGACACCTAACACTTACTAGCTGTGTGATCCTAGGCAAGTCACTTAACCCTGATTGTCTCACCAAAATAAATAAATAAATAAAGTATATGAATAAGCCATGCATGGGGAACTGATTCAAAGGTTTAGGAATAATCAATAAAGGCATGTTAGTATTATGGAGCTTTAGGGTGGCTTATTCAGTAAGTACTCATTTGTTGTTGTTTGCAATACATGGCTATATCATGAGTGCAGAACTGAGACAAAGGTTTGGAGAGAATCAATAAAAAGGTAGAATAAATGCTACCATCATTTTTGGGTAGCTTCTTCAATAACCCCGAATCAATAATGAGCTGCTCTTTATAACCTCTGAGATTTGGGGCATATATTTGCTTCTCTGCCAATATTGTTTTCTTTTAAGTGTTTGCAATTTTTTTTTCATCGTTATAGGCTGTGAATGTATTTCATGAATTATATGACCAAAGTTACCGGTGTTCTAATCTTTTGGTGAGAAATATATAATACTTTCTGTTAAGAAAAAAATAGGATTGCATCTGAGAAAAAGTTGGTGAAAAGTTTTAGCGGTAAGTCTTACAACACTGTGAAGCCTTTTGAGCCCATAATTACGGCCCTGATGCTATCCCACTTTGTAGAAAAATGAGAGTTTTGGTCACTTTTCTTGACACAATCATTCTGTCATTCATTATATCTATATTATGTCAGCTTTCTGCTTCTCAGTTGATACAACTTGCATTTTAATTGTGTTGGACTTCTTGCACCTGAGAGTTTCTAAGTCTTATTTTTTTCTGGTGTCCTATGTCACCTTTAATTCTTTTGCTTTTCAAGATTCTATACTATAGTTATTGATTGGTGTTCAATTATTTACTTCCTTCTTTGCTTTGCTTTGGCTTCTCATCTCAAACTTTTGGCTTTCACTTTTAATTGTTGATTAATGGTATCAAGAATGGCTGCTACTTTTCTTTTTGTATAACTGCAATTGGGCAACATGATGTCCAATATGGTGTCTTTTTTGTGTGTTTGCTTTTTGGGTTTTGGGGAGTTTTTTTTTTAACTCTGTGTACTGTCTAGATATTATTATAATCCTCCAGAGTGTTTCTGCATGTCTATAATAATTTCCTCAGTCTGCTTCTGCCTTGGCAGTAGATGACCCATGTCATCAATAGTATTCCTGGATAGTTCTATCTTTGTTCCTATGGTCCTTACCACAGCAACTGCTGCAGCATCTAATGCTCAGGTCCTGAATGATTTTACACTCTCTATAAGCTGTGAAAGTTTTTAAGTGCACTAAGACTTTTGGGACATTCATGATCAATTAATAAATAGGTATTAAGCACTTACTATGTGTTAGTCACTGTGCTAAGCACTTGGGACAAGCCTTGAAACAGATAGGCATTGGCCATAGATTGGATATGGGGCGTGAGAGACAGTGAGTAATCCAGGATAACTCCTACTTAGTGAGTCTGAAGGAGTGGGAGAATGGTGCTGCCCTCTATAATAATAGGGAATGTAGGAGGTGGGGAAGGCTTGGGGGGCGGAAATAATGACAAAATACATTTGTTCATGACAGTTATAGCAGATACCAGTTTTTAAAAAAAAAAATTACTGTTTTGCTGTAGTTCATCTGTTAATTAAATCCATACCATCAAACTCAAAAAAGGCTTCAAAAGATAGTCTAACATTAATAATAATAGCAGCTAGCATTTATATAATGCTTACTATGTTCCAGGTATCATGCTAAGCACTTTATAAAAATCATCTTATTTCATTCTCACAACAATCTTGCTAGGTAGGTCCTATTATTATCCCCATTTTACAGGTGAGGAAACTGGGGTAAGCAGAAGCTAAGTGATTTGACAGAGTCACCCAGCTAGCCAGTGTCTCAGGTAGATTTGAACTCTGGTTTTCCTGACTCCAGGTCCAAATCTGCACCACCTAGCAGCCCTAAGAATGTCCATCTCCTCTTCCAAGCCATTTAAGCTTTCAGAATTACTTTTGCTTTCCATTTCATTATTAAGTAGCACTTCTGGAGTTCGTGTGGTATAAATTTTCAATGCCTTTAGGTTTTTTAGCTTTTCCTTTTTCAGATTTAAGTAGCTCTGCCATTTCTGCTTTTATTTCACCTAATCTGAGTTTAGGAATTAAACTATTCATAGTGATTACTCTGTATTGATCTGTAAGGTTACTGTGTAGCTTGGAGCTGAGATTGCATTGACAAAAAGCAATAGGAATTTCTTGCCTGTAACTGATAAGGTCTCTTTGCAATTTTTATAATATAATACCAATGCATATCAAAATATTTGTAACCTGCATACGGTCTGAAAATTCTCCTCCTAATTCCCATTCTCAAAAACAAGTTGGGTTCCCAGAGCTAGGTTGACTCCATCAACTCCTGGGGATCCTAGGGATACCTGCAAGGTATCATAATTGACTTTCTCTAATGCTATCAGCTCAAGCCCCCACCAGTGTACTTTCTCCAAAAAAAAATTATCAGTTGAGAATTAATTAGCTTTTACAAGGGGTATTTACTAAGATGGTCCTATAAGAAGAGTTGGTACAAAACATCCCCCCAACCGTCTGTGACCCATTCTCCCACAAGTACTTACAGACTCCAAGGGAAAGTGGGCTCAGCATAGAGAATACATTTGGCAAAGGGGCAACTCACAGCTCCTGGTAGAGGTCATTTGCTCCCATTTTGGGGATGTTAGCTTCTCTTAAAAATGAGCAATCTGCATCCATCTATCCTGGGCTCCTGATTCCAACAGAGCTGTCAGTGGATCGGGGTAGGGGGTTGGGGGGGACGGTGCTGTCTATGTCACCTATAGGGAGACTCTTTGAAGTTGCTCTTCTCTGGTCAAAAAAAAAAAGAGTAGGAAGGAGATCTGGCCAGGCTGAGACCTCTCCTCCCCATCCCCATCTCCAATAATTTCTTCTTAGAACTCCAGACTCACTCCAATTTCTAAAATTCAATCTCTTCTCAACTTGCTTGATTTATATATTATCCTTGTCCTGGACAATTTTTACCTTAGCCTATTTGAACATGACTCTTGTGAGAGTCATTCTAATCTGAAGGCTTTTTTCTAATTTAGACTAAGGACTTTTGATTCATCAATTGGCTGAATGACACATATTCTCATCTAGTTAAGAAATCAGAGCTAAAACAGGGCTGGGGTGGCTTCAGTCCCATCCTTATATTTCTGTAACTTCAGCCCATTTAAAATGCACACTCATTTTCCTTGTTTTAATGGGAAAAAAATCATCTGTATTAAAGCATTTTCAGCAGGTGGGGTAATGATATTTCTGATATCTTCCAATGTATCTTGTTTTCTTCTGTCATCAGAAAATGTCAGCTAGATGATACATAGGATATAGCGCTGGACCCAGAGTCAGATACATCTGAGTTCAAATCTTGCCTCTGGCATTTACTAGCTGTATGATCCTGAACAAGTCCCTTAATTTCTGTCTTCCTCAGTTTGTTCATCTATAAAATGGGGATAATAGCACCTATCTCCCAAAGTTGTTGCAAGCACCAAATGAGATAATATTTATAAAGTCCTTTGCAAACCTTTAAGCAGCATATAAATGCTATATATATTTTTATTATTTTTATTTATTTATCATCATCATCATTATTTCTTAGATTCATAGAAGCAGTTATATTGCACTGGCTGATCTACTAACCTAATCAGTGGTATGGCCCGAGACCAACTGGCAGATTTTGCAATGTCCCAATGAGGTCTTTATAGTTATTGCAGACCTCAAGGCACATGAAATCCCCACTGCATATCACCTTGGCTGGCATTCTACTTTATCACTGCTCTGCCCCCACAATATGGGTGATGGCTCAGGCTATGAGATGGTGAGGAAGATGATGATGGCAATTGACAGGTTCACATTTTCCTGTGGACTTTACTTCTGTGAAGCATTTTTCATTTAATGGGTCTCATTGGAACAGGCAACTCCTTTTAAACTCAGTGTTCAGGAAAATAACAGCTACATTTACAGCCCTCAGTAAATAATAACAAAGAACCTAAAGTCACAAGTGTAAAAATTGGCTACAAGGTGCTAAACTTAAGTGCTCATATATAATTAAATTCCATCAATGATGTCAAGTTATATTCGAAATACTCTTGCAGAAATGCTTTCTCTTCTAAGCTGTGGTTTGGGGTTTGGTGTGCTTTTTCACACATCGACCCAGAAACAAAAGTGTCTGTCACAGCATTTGTTTCAAAAGGGCAATTAAAACATCCTGAATCCAGTATGACTGACTTCTAAGAGCCCTAGTGCTCCTGAAAATACTTCACTAATTACAGCCTAATTTAGTCACAGGGCCTAAACAAAAGCAGCCTGCCTGCTTGCCTCACTTTTCATATGTGAATAGTGTTTAGTATTTCAGAATTCCACTCCATTATGAACCATCAAGGCCCACTGGGCCCCATATTCTATCATGGAGAGCACCAACATTGATTCTCATGCAGATTTCTGCTCTAGCCCATGTCATTGACACTGTTGCTGCTAGGCCTTTCAGATACCTTTATGACAGAAGTTTAAAGTGCCTCAATTTCACCATCTGTTATGTAGGGAAAGATAAAGATGGGCGATTTAACCCAAGATCACACAATAGTAAGTAAGCTAAAGAAAATCCACTTTCATTCATTATATATGGTAGATGAGAAGGGAATCTAAGGACAAACCAGGAAGATAGCATGCCATAGCAGAAAGATTACTGGACTTAGAGTCAAGAGACATGGGAGGTTTGAATCCTGGCTGAGCCACTTCTTATCTGTGTGACCCTGGACAAATCATTTAACTCTTCTGGGTCTCCATTTCCTTATTCTGTATGTAAGTGTGGGTTCAAAGCCTAAAAAGTTTCTCAACTGCACATACTAATGCAAGGACAAGATTATGACTCCTTAGGATCTTGTTTCGGGGCTTAGCCTCTGAGCTTCATTCATTTATTCATTTATTCATTCATTCAGATGCAATGAGAACCATCCTATGGAGCATGTCTAGAGATGGGTCGTTGCCGTGGCCCCTTCTGAAAGGTCACATACTCTGGCCCCTTACTAAAGGACCAGCAGCTCCTGGTTGTTCTCTGCTTTTACTGGGGCTTGTGTCAATGATGATTGGTGACTGAAGCAAAAGAGCTGCCCATTTGATGGGCCATCAGGAGGAGGGACAACTTCTGGTGTCTTACAATGAGGCCTCTTTGTTGCACACAGTTTCTTGTCATATAGAGACCAACCATGAGTCCTTCACATCCTTCAGGGAGGGGCCAGAGCATGGGACCTACTAGAAAGAGCCAGGGCTCTCAGTTCTTTCACCTCTGTCAGCCAACACACATTTATTAAGTGCAGACTTTGTGCAGGCCTGTGCTGTTGAGGGTATAAAGACAAAATCCCCATCCTTAAGGAAAATGCATTCTATTGATGCATATATACAGAAAAATAAATGCAAAATTTATACAAAGCAGATGCAAAGGAATTCCCAGGGAAGGGGATGGGCTTCCTGTAGGACGTGACCCCTGAGTTGAGCTTTGGAAAAGGCTTTGGATTCTATGAGGCAGAGGAAAAACCAGAGTGAATTCCAGGGATGGCATGTCATATATAAGAAAGAGCAAATGGACCAGTTTGACTGGATCACAGAGTATGTAAAGGAGAGTGATGTGGAATAAGACTTGAAAGGTAGACTAGAAGAACAAAGCATGAAAGCTTTAGATGTCATACCAAAGAGTCTCTATCTGATCCTGGAGACTATAAGGATACACTTAAATAGTTGGGATGGTTATACCTCCAGCTCAGGGATATTACCTTGGTAGCTTTATGGAGGATGAATTGGAGAAAGGAGAGAGAAAGAATGCCACATGAGAAGCTCAGATAGATTTGTGTTGCAGTTGAAAATTATTTTGAGTCCTCAAAGACATACAAGAGATTACATACAATGGGCTTTTCTATAGAGCTGCTGTGAAAAAAAAATCCTCAAAATAAATTTGGGGGAGCATCTTCCCAATGTTATTTCTGCCTAAGAAGGCAAATATATCGAAGCAAGTACAAAACCCAGAATGTAAGGGTTTTGTCTCCCCAACCTAGCCACATTCCTATTCTTTCGTATGTATTTATTGTTCAGTCAGTTCAGTCATGTTTGACTCTTTGTGACCCCATTTGGGGTTTTCTCGGCAAAGATACTGGAGTGGTTTGCCATTTTCTTCTCTAGCTCATTTTACAGATGAGGAAACTGAGGCAAGCAGGGTTAAGTGACTTGCCCAGGGTCACAGAGGTAGAATTGTCTGAGGCTGCATTTCAACTCAGGTTTTCTGACTCCAGACCTGGTGCTCTATCCACTGATATGCCTCATCTAAGCCCTTCTAGTCTCTGAGCCTGTCCTTATCAGTAAAACAAAGGGTTCTCTTGGTGAGTTCTGTTCCATCTTTAGATCCTATCAAAGCCAAAGCAAAGTCAAACTGGCCCAACTCAGGTTTCAGGTACAGTAGGTTCCCTCTGAGAAATCCTTCCTGGCTTTTCCAAATCCAAAGCTTTTCACATTTGAACCTAAAATATAGGAAGGGATCATTGGCTTTGATGAATTTCTAAGAGCTTGGTTTATTGCATAATGCCATAATTGAAATGGAAACATTAAGTTCTTTTTGAATGGAAGCAGAGATGGATAAGAATCATAGCATAGAATGTAAGAACTAGAAGGAACTGAGAAACGATTTAGTCCAACATCTCCCCCGTTGTGCGTATGAGGAAACCAGGACCTATATGTGGCAGTGACTTGCTCATGTTCTAAATCCCTGCAGCTTGAAATCTCCCTCTAGCCAATACTTTTAAACTACTTCCCAACCAAACCCTTTGCCAGTGACTAATGAGAAGAGCAAGAGAGTAGAGTATTATCTCTCTTAATTCTTCTTTCTTTCCATCCACTGGAGATGGTGATAAACTGGGAAATAGACAAAAGGATGGTAACTATAGGAGAAAGAGAAGTCAAAAGTCTAGATGACTTATAGAAAGTAACAATCAATTCAAAAGTAATTTTTAGTTTCCAAGTAGAGTAGGTCCCTTCCCTCCTAAACTCCTTCAAAACCCTTGGAATCCTCAATTTGGAAGGAACCAGCCACTACAAGAAGTTACAGTTGACTGTAATGAAGGAAAATAGTAGAGATACCAACTAGAAAAACATACTCTCTCTTGCCATTTTGTGTAGGCTCAAGCTGCCCTCAGTAGCAAGCAAGGACAAAATACTTTACTGTTTCTTGTTCATAGCAGTGACCTTAAGTCACCCAGAAGAGGTTCAACAATATTCTATACACTCTGTTTAGCTAGGCAGGAAAGAGGGTAATATATTCCTTTAAGTTTTCCTTAAAAACTGCTCTTTAAAAAAAATTAAGCAAAGGGATAAGCTTCTGTTTTCAGAAAATTTTATTTATTTGCATTCATCAACATATTCTTTGATTATATTGAATTAGTTGGGGATTGAGTTTTTTGTGGGGTGCTGTTTGTTTGTTTGCTTCTGTGGCATTTCTGTCAGTGTGTTCCTAAGCTTATTTTTATTTCCTATGCAGTTACTTCACACCCACTTTAAATCTGACTACAAAGGCTAAAATTTTGTAACGAATAGGTCTATATATGAAATGCTAACAATGTGAAAAAGTTGTAATGTCAGATTGTCAGGATCAAAATTGTACAGGCTCTTAAAAGTAATAGCTAGCATTTAATTTTTATAAACCCTTTAAAGTTAGCAAAGTGCTTAACAAATATTGTCCCATTTTACCCTCACAACAACCCTAAGGTGATATTATTATTCCCTTCTGACAAATGAGGAAACTGAGACACATAAAGGTTAAGGGATTTTAGTCACACAGCTTATAAGTATCTGAGACTGGATTTGAATTCAGGTCTTCCTGTTTCCAGGTCCAGAACTCTATCCACTGTGCCATCTAGCTGGCTCTTGCTTCGATATCTTACATATTGCAGGATCTAATGTAACAGATGCCAGGAACAAGAAAATGCAATGCATCTACTTACGGTAGACAACCTAAAGTGCTACAAATAAGCATATCCATTGCAGGATCACCTTCCTTTTTAAAAAAAAAAAGATAAGTAAATCTTCAAATAGAGTGAAAAAATGACTGGTGTCTGATCTCCCTAAATTCTCTAAACATTATCAGTTCCACAAAATGTATCTTCCTTCTCCACCCAGGACAGCAAACTATCATTTTCTCAGTATCAAGCCCCTATAATTCTGAAGACCCAATTCAATAGATGGAGAATGAAGATTGGTACTGATCAGATAAAAATGGTGAAAAGAGAAGGAGAAGGGGGAGAGAGGGGACCGGGGGGGGGGGGGGGGAGAGAGAGAGAGAGAGAGAGAGAGCTAGCCCAAGGTCATTTATGAATACAAAAGCTGAGTATGCTCTCAACCATTTCTTTCAACCAATTCTCCTACATAGATAGTTCTGTTTGTTAGAAGTCAAGCTAACAATCTGAATAGTTTTAGTTGAAAAAAAAATGCATCCTTATTTCTAAACACTGGTTTACCGCATGGATTGTAGCTCACATCCCAATTATTATTGCCTATAAAGTCATGCATACCCTCTCTAATAAATGTCCACTCAGTACAAACCCTTGGCAAAATTGCAAACTGAGCATAATTAGGCTACTGACCATTTAATCTTTTATTAGTAGGACTATAAACAAATTAAAAGATCCTCAAGGGCAAGGTATCATTTTTTAAATTTCTTTTTAATATTATCTTATTTGATTCCAAAACATTTATTAAGTACCTACTGTGTGAAAGATAATATATTGAGTAATGAGGGCACGTAGAATCAGATACACACACCCTGCTGTTCCAGGGGAAGGAAAGGAAGGGAATAAGCATTTGTATAGCAACTACTATGTGCCAGGCATTATGTTAAGTACTTTTTACAAATATTATCTCTTTTGATCTTTCTAACAGTCCTGCAAGGTAGGTGCTATTATTATCCCCACCAAGTAGTTAAGGAAACCAAGGCAAACAGAGGTTAAATGACTTGCCCAGGGTCACACAACTAGTAAATGCCCTAGCCCTGCCATTCTATGACTCTGGGTAAGATACTTTAATTGCTGTGCGATTTATATTCCTACTCTGTAAAATGGGGGCAAATGATACATTTTGTCCAGAAACCCTGAGAGTCTTCCCCTCCAGGATTGATTTTTTTTTACTAGGTAAAAGATGCCATTCTCTGCCTCATTTCTTACCTATCCTTAACCACTATTTGGGCATTGCCTCAGTCAAACTGAGACCTGCTAAAGACCTTAGCTTAAAAAGGCCAAGGTCTCTCACTGCATCCAAGGCCATCCCCAGTCATCCTGATCTATGTCTGGCCACTGGAACCAAATGACTCCGGAGGAGAGAGTGAGGCTGGTGACTTTGCACAGCCCTCCCTCATTTAAATCCAATTCACTTGCCTGTCATGGCATCACCTTCCTGATGTCATGATCCTCTTTGAGATGGAAGGATAAACAACAAGAATCTGGTCATCTCTGAGGATCTAGGGTCCTGGGAAGGCCCATTCTCACCCTGGGCATTGTATATGTCCCTCTGGATAAAAGCTCTAAATCTTAAACTCTCTGGTTCTAAGAGTCAGTGACCTTCTATACCCACAGCATTGTGGGGTGGGGCAACTGACTCATATTTGAGGATCTAAGGCTATAACTAATCAAAAGCCTACCCTTTAGCCCCCGCTTGCTTCTTTTAGGTGAGCCCTGCCTTCGTTAGGACTTTTGCTGAATTTCAGTGAGCTCTAATCATGTAACTTGATGCAACTGGCTCCCCACAGAGTAGGCAAACATGCTTAGTTACAACATAACTTTTTTTTTCTTTCAGCATAGCATCAGTAAGCAAATACATGGTGCTTACTAACAAGAAAACAGTGCCTGATAACAACACATTTAGTACGCTGCTGTGAGTGTGCCATTCTAAAAACCCCAGATGCCTGTAAGGCATAGGATCGATCTGAACCAATGACTTCTAGAGAACGTTCCTTCCTGACAGCCCCCAAACCAGCACGAACACAATCTCCACAAGAGATTCGACTTAATACATTCAACAGGGCTTGTCATCAGATGGAGACACATCAACTATGGTTGAGAGCCTTGCTCATTCTGGAGCATGGAACCCAGGATCCAGTCTGGACCAGAGGTGTGAGGGTTTGTTGTTTCCTCGTCTGTATTATCTGGCAGGGACGTTTGACCACTTCTAGCCTCTGCTAACAACACAGAGCAGTGTGAACTCCCAGACTGCTCTGGCAAGGAAGCCTGATGCCATATTCTTTTATCAGATCTGTCTCTCCAATGTTTTCTCCACCTACTCTTGTCTTTCATGACTTTCTGTTGGCATCTCTGGCCAAATCCCAGCTTTGAGCAGCCGGAGTAGGAAGGAGTGGGTGTTGTTAAATTTTCATGCCTCTACTGTACCTAATTCAGTGGTATGTATATAGTGATCTCCATAAACGCTGCTAATGGTCAGCATTCTTCCTATATGGTAGTAATAATAATATCTAGCATTTATGAAGTGCTTTAAGGTTTGCATCTCATTTTATCCTCACAACAATCCTGGGAAATAGGTGATATTAATATTTTCTCTGTACTCATGAGGCACACATACATTAAGTGGCTTACCTCGGATCACACAGTTAGTAAGTGACTGAAGCATTTCTGACTCCTGGTCCAGCACTCTATCCACTAAGTCACCCTAAACCTACACGTATGAGCTCTCAACAATAATATTACTAGGACTGTCTAGTATTTCTAGACAGCTGCTAACTACCTCGTAATGGCAGGTACTCTTTATCTCACGGTGAGAAAAGTGTTTATAAACTTTAAAGTTATTATAAACCACAAGATTTAAATTACAAAGAAATATGAGTCACTAATGTGAAAATATGTTTAATAGGAATGTATATGTACAGCCTATATCAGATTGTGTGCCATCTCAGGGAGAGAAGTGGGGAGGGAGGGAGAGAAAAATTTAAAACTCAAAAGCTTATGGAAGTGATTGTTGAAAACTAAAAATTAATTAATTAATTAATATAAAATATTAATATAAAATAAAATAAAGAAATATGAGTCAATTTTTTTTCTTGTCATGAAGATGGACCTAAGATAATTACTGAACTGGACAGTCATCAGGACAATTTTACCGATGAACATAAACCAAACTCAGGAAAACATGTACCCATGCACTGAAAGGTGTTTGGCTCTCAGAGCTTGTCTGATAGGCAAGGTCAAATTAAATGAGCAGCAATGAGACAAAGGAGGAGGATGAGCCAAGCCAGGACTTGGCTTCCACTAAACAATTCCATTATAAGGTGTTCAGAGAAAAAGAAAGCAGCAGCAAGTTGGGTAAAGCTAAAGGCTTTGGCCAAGTCAGAGCTCTACCTAGCAGCCCACAGGAGACAGTTAACAGGCATATTTAGTCTGAAGGAGCCCAAAAGTCCTGTTGAGGAGACCTTGCTGAGCATTAGATTACCCACATCAGTCCTGGTACTCACACAAAAAGGAAAAATCCAAATGAAATACAAATCGACTGGTGAGCTAATAGAGGGAACTTCTTCATCCTCAGTGAAGAAATAAGTTTCCTTCTTTGGAATGGTTGAAAAGACCCTCCTGACCCAGGTACATCTCAGAGAAGCTAGGGGCAACACTCCATGGGAAATTCAATTCTGTTAAGGGCAGCGTCTATTTCTTGTTGTCTCTATTGGACAAAACAATCTCCAAAGTTGCATTCAGTTACTATCTTCAGTGAGTTTAGACCTCCAGAGCCCAGCCACCTAGCCCTCCATATCTTCTTTTAGGCAAACACAACTTTTAGAGAAACTATGAATCAAAAAGCAAGCCCATCTAGAACATTTATATGTGTGTATGTATATATGCATGTGCATGTATATATATATGTGTGTGTGTGTGTGTGTGTGTATACATATATATGTATGCTTGCATGTACGTATTTTGCAATGCCTCTAGGCCTAGGAGTGTGAGGAGCCATCTCTCACTAAGAGAGCCTTGGCTCTGAGCTCCCATGTACTAGGTTAAGTCCAGGGGGACCATAGCCTCTAAAGAAAACTGACAGATATTTTCTCATTGTCTCATTATGGCCCTACCCTGGGGAGGTAAAACAAATCTAAGGTGTTATTTTGTTTTTGTTTTTGTTTTTTTACTTTTGGTTAAAACCATCAGTTTTCCCAAAAAGTATTAACAGGATCCATTCCAGAAAGTCATTTAATATACAAAGGAAATCAAGCGTGGTGTGGTTATTTATTTCTTCAACCACAAAAGAAATGCTGAAAACACAAAAGACTAATAAGTGTACGTTGACAGATATTTTAGAACGTGATGTAGTAAGCCATCGAAAATTATGCTTTCCCTAAACATTGGTATTTAAGATATTAAAACACAAAACACTTTGTGTGCCTGCTGAACAGACATATATTGTCTTCACCTTAGTTCTGTGCTACCTGAACTTACTCAGGGTCCCTTTGTTCTGGCAAGTCAGCACTTGGCTTCTTCTCATTCTCCTAGCAGTTATCATCTTCTCTGAGAAAGGTGTAACCGAAGAAAATGCCTGGGGCTGCCAATCACTAGGACCTCTCAGTGATTCTGGACCTTTTGAGTCTATGATGTAGCTCCCAAAGGTTTGAAAATGTCAGTCTTAAGATCATTGTTTGACAATCCATGTTAAGGAAAGGGAACACAAAGCATAAGAGGTAGTCAGGGAGCTTCCACTCAACAACTTAAAGCTATGTGGGAGCAGGCTCCATTGCTGGGGGTGAGAGGTAGGGAGGAGAGAGTATTCCCTTCCTCCACAGGAAGGCAGAGGGAGAGCTTCTCACGCCTCATACATGGGGATAGAGAGCAAGTGAGAGGCTGGAGTCATTCCTCATTCAGTCTACTGACTGGGTTTTTCAAATAGTATTCACCACTAACATATAATTATGATTTGGGAGGGGGGTTAAGAGAGAAATTTATAAAGGATTTTATTAGCAAACATCTGTATGTTGTATTTTTATATTTTAATTAATTATAAATTTATCATATTCTTCATTTTGTGAACTAAGAAAATGACTGGTATAGATTGCTTTGTGAAAAGTGCTGGGGGTTAAGCATTTTTCACTATATGTTTTGCAGCATAGACTAGGACTAGGAAACTCTGTGGCTTCCCCAATTTGTTTGTTCTGTACCTTTCCCATTATTGCACTGTCATACTCTACATTTGGATGTTTTTCATTACAGGGCAGTGTTGTATCACAGTGAGGAAAACGCTTTGTAATCTTTAAAGTACTAAAGAAATGTGAGGCATTGAGATTAGTGTCATTAAGATGCTTTTAAAGAGAGGTTAGGCACATGCAAAATCCATGTCAAATTGCTAAACTTCTCAAGGAGCGGGGGCTGGGGGGGAAGAAGGGAGGGAAAGAACTTGGAACTCAAAATTTTTTTTAAAAAGTCTAAAAATTGTGTTTACATGTAATTGAGAAAAAATAAAATAAAAATTAAATGAAAGACAAAAAATAAGATAAAGAGAGGTTAGCGTGGTTTCCACACTTTACATAGCAAAACGTACAAACAAAAATGCTCAACTCCCAACACTTTTCATGAAGCAATCTATGCCAATAGTTTTCTTAGTTTGTAGTTTCTTGGTTCATAAAATGAAGAATGTAATAATTTTATAACAAATTAAAACAACATACCTAATATAACATACATATATTTACTGACAAAATCCTTTATAATTTTCCAACTTATAACCTAAAAAATAGTAATCATAATTACATTAGCAGTTGATACTGTATGAGCATGTACTTTGGTTCCATGGGGGCTGAGACAGAGGCTTTGACCCTTTGATGAAGGATATATACAGCCAAAAGTTAGTGCCTACGTGTGCCTGCTGCCATGTCCCTTTCCCCCAGTTGGGTACTGGCCACTAAGCCAAGAAAGAACCATCCACTCAGTAGACTGAATGAAGAATGACTTCATTTCCTCATATGCTCTCTATGCCCATATATCATACTTGACCCAATGTAGCAACGGATTGAAGACAACAGAGGGAGTAACTTGTCAACTGGCTATACTGCATTGAGAAGTGATTTTTTTTTTGGTGGGGGGTAATATTTTGTAGGAACTGCTTTAATTTTGAGCCCAGTCTCTCCAAGGACCAGGGAGTATAGGGGAGAGTGTGCTACTGTATTTTGAGGAAAATTATTTGTATTTCTGTTATTGTTGTATCATCTCAATAAATATCCCTTTGCGAATGCTAAATGATGTTAATTATTTAAATAGTGGGGTGCTCACCACTGGTGAATGCTATTGGGAAGCATATATCAGAATGAGGGACTTGAGCCAGTAGCATTAGGTAAGAACCCCATTGCCCTTGAGGGGTTCATCTAGAGCCCTGAGGAGATGTAGCTTGTGTTCTCTTTGATGACTTTACTTGCCAGTCAGAGTGGGAGTTGGATTAAGGCTCCTTAAAGTTTATAAGGACTGCATATCACAAGTGATAAATTAATAAGCAATGAAAGGATGGAAAACAAGAAAACGAGAGTTCATTTGAATCACTGGCTTCCTAGGAGCTGAAACTAGTAGGGAACATATGTCATCCCCTTTCTAGAAAGAAGGAATGTCAGAAAATAAGTGGTTTGAACAGGTAACAGAGGGCTTCTCTTTCACCCAAAGTGGACAAAGAGGAATAGAAGGTGTCAGAGGCACATTGTTTGCCTCCCCAGCTTTCCCACTCAGCTCTCAGCAGTCTCTCTTACTCAGTCTGATCATCTGATCATCTCTGATCATCATCTTCAACTACAACCCTTAAGAGTTCAGAGCTCTGCTACTGCAGGAGATGTGAAAGGGCATTCAGTGACATGGACTACCACCCTGAAACCCAGCCCAGACCCTATGATAATAAGTGACTTGGCAAGACAGAGCCTCTCCAACCAGGCCATCCTCCATCCCAGCATTCTCACTACCAAGTTCAAGATATCATTGTTCCAATTTTTCCCCATCCCCTCCAACATCTGTCACTTTTCCCTTCAATCATTTTAGCCAATACCACTACAATATCACTAGGTCTGTTTCCAAAGATGATTAGGGGGGAAAAAAAGAAACCGTATGTTCTAAAATATTTATAGCAGCTCTTTTTGTGGTGGCAAAGAACTGGAAATTGAGGGGATGCCTATCAATTGGGGAATGGCTGAGCAAGTTGTGGTATATGATTGTGATGGAATACTACTGCATTATAGGAAATTATGAACTCAGTGATCTTAGAAAAATATGGAAAGATTTGCATGTAAAAATGAAGAGCAAAATGAGCAGAACCAAGAGAATTTTATATATTGTATTGAACTATTATATACAGTAACAGCAATATTGTTTTTAAAATGACTTTGAGCAAATAAGTCATTTTGACTATTATAAATACCCAAATTAACTAAAAAGGAATTATGAAGAAAGAAGCTATCTGCATTCAGAGACAGAACTGATAAAAAGACGTATGCATAGAATAATTTTACATGTATATATTTGTGTCTAATGGTAGCCATCTGGAGGGGAATGGGGAGGGGGAAGGAAAAAAACAAGAAATAACACGTGATAATTTTATTATATATTTAAAAGCAATAGCAAGTGGTATGTAACAGAGTTTTAGTTTCATGTGCAATCACCTTATTTTTATTATACCATGTTATGTAATTGTATGGTTTACTCCATAAATTAAAAATAAAATAAATAAATAAATTTTTTAAAGATACCATTGTTCCTATAGCCTCTGGATAAGAGTCTGTTCAGTTGTCTCAGGCATTTCTGAAGCCATGATTCTCTGTTGCAACACTTACTGCCTGGCAAGTTGGGAGGTGGGCTACATGAGTAACAGACCATTCAAATCTTCTTTACTTTGCTAGTGTGTGAAGAAGGCCTTGCAGTGAACACCACGGCTTACTTCCCCGAAGTCCGGCCAAGCAGTCTGGCATTGCAGAAACCTGCTTGCCCTGGTTCAGGTGCACTAGGAACAGAAACAAAGATATATCTTACAGAGCACACATTGCCAAATTATCATAGAACGATATTCATCCTCTTGACCTGTGAATGTATTTCTTTTAAACAGAGAGACTCAGATCATCTGAAGAACAGGGAACATTGTTTCCCCAACTTTCAAATTTAAGAAAGTCCAGTAAAATCACCATTTTGAATTTAGATTAAAATACCAGGAATCTTCTATTTTTAATTAAACTGAGAAGATCTGGACGATGTGCGGTTTTATTCTTCTGATAGCTTAATTATGTGTCTATGGAGGCAAGAGTCAAAGTCCTGTAGTATCCACAAAATGGAAATTCAATTCCTAGAGTTGTAGCTGCTTTGGGAAAAGTACTCAAACTCTTTGAAGACTCTTTAAACAATGTGTTTCTGTGTGTGTGTGTGCGCGCGCGTGCACGCATGCACACATATATGGAATACATGAGTTATGTATACATACGCATATACCTAAGTATTAATCGCAAATTAACTGGGGCAGGGGTGGGGAACCTGCAGCCTTGAGAACACATGTGGCCCTCTAGGTCCTCAAGTGAGGCACTTTGACTGAATCTAAACTTCACAGAAAAAATCCCCTTAATAAAAGGATTTGTTCTGTAAAACTTGGACTCAGTCCAAAGGCCGCAGCCAAGGATGTAAAAAGCCACATGTGGCCTTGAGGCCACAGGTTCCCCACCCCTGGGCTAGGGTGCTAGACTTGAAGTCAGGAAGATTTAGTTTCCTGTCTCAGTTTCAGACATTTATTAACTGTACAACCCTGAACAAGTCATTTAGACTCTCTACCATAGTTTCTTCATCTGTAATGTTTTTACTGGGTAAGTGAAAAATATTGATTTAGCATGAGAAATAGTGGAATTAGAAATCACAGAGAAAATATCTATTTGTTTGTTTTGTAATTGGGAAGCTTTAGAACAGTCCATGAGATTTATCCAGATCTAAGTGATTGCCATGTATTTGAACATTTCCTCTGCTATTCTGGCCTCAGATGTGTATATTCAACTCTATTGAATAAATGTTTATTAAGCATGTGCTAAGGTTACAAATTTTTTAAAAAAAGCATAGTTATTGCCCTCAAGAGTTTGCAACTTACTGGGATTGGATTGAACATATGTCTACAAGTGTGTACACAGACAAGGGTGATGGGAGATAAGGAGTAATGAGGGAAAAGGCAAGAACTGGATGGTGTTCTAGGATTTTGAATAGAAAGAGAAATAGGTCAGCTGTCCAAAAACAGTCTAGGTGATGATTTTCCTCCATAGTGATAAATAACTCAGCTTTGACCACAAGTAACATCATGCCTTATGGTTAATCTATAGTTAACGGAAAATCACTCCTACCTGGTATTTCCATTTGTGAACAGTTTTTTAAGATTCAGTACAGATTTGGTGGCACAGTGGATAGCGAGCCAGGCCTAGAGTCAGGAAGACTTATCTTCCCAAGTTGAAATCTAACCTCAGATACTTACTAGCTGTGTGATCCTGGGTAAGTCAGCTAAACCTGTTTGCCTCAGTTTCTCATCTGTAAAACAAGCTGGAGAAGGAAATGGCAAACCACTCCAGTATCTTTGCCAAGAAAACCCCAAACGAGTCACAAAGCGCCACAAATAACTAACAACAGCAACAAAAATAGATTTATCATGTAGAGAGGAAGGCTATCTGTTAGGTCTAACTAGAATGTCTTCTTTATGGGTGGAAGCCAAGATCAAATCAGAACCAAGAAATCACTTGTCACACATATTTCTTTACACATATGCCTCACTAGTATTATGGTCTAAGATTAAGCTCAATCTTCCCACGGATGCTGTGTATATTTGTGGAAAGGGATAAGCCAGGTTTTTAGGAGAATGCTTTGTGTTAACTCTCTTTACCATGTTATCTGAGAGTAGTAGTGGCTACCACCAGGGGATACACGTGCCAATTCAGGCAGAAGTTGGGGAATGTTGCTACTTTTCATTCTCTTTTTCTTCCTCCTCCTCCTATCTTCCTCATCTTTCTCTTCTTTTTCTCTTCCTCCTCCTCCTCCTCCTCCTCCTCCTTCTTCTTCTTCTTCTTCTTCTTCTACTTCTTCTTCCCCTTTCCACTCACCACATGTACTCCTTCTCTCCATTTAGAGGGGTATACCCTTATATGTGGATGCTGTTAGTCCTTATGTTTTGTTAAATATTTGGAGGTGTGGGAGCAGCTAGGTGGCACAGTGGATAGAGCACCAGCCCTGAAGTCAGGAGGACATGAGTTTAAACCCAGCCTCAGGCCAAATACTTGACACTTACTAGCTGTGTGACCCTGGTCAAGTCACTTAACCCCAATTGCCTAATTAAAAAAAAAAATTTGGAGGTATAGGGGCTAGATTTTTTTATTTAATTTGTATTTATTTATCATTGTTATTATTATTTTCAAAAAGCTGGGACATTTTTATTTTTGTCCTGTGCAGTTTTCATTTATGACTTCTTCGTGCAATATAGTTCTGAAAAAACAGGCTTTAAAAAAGTCCATTGTGTTTCAAATGGAGCTGCTTGACTATACTTTTAAACCCAAATCACTCTGGCTTTCGTTGAATGACCAATACTAGCTGCCAGCCCAAGCCTCTGTAGCTCATTGTTTAGTTCTGATGGCTTAGAATGAGTATGAATAATAATTGCTTTCTATTCTGGCCAGAAACTCTGAGGGTCTTTCCCCCCTCCACCTCTCCAAGCAGTCTGATATTCTTGTGATGATAAACCATCTTTTGTCTCAATTCTTTTCTAGCCTTTAGTCATTGAATGGGCACTGCCTCATACAAACTGAGAGCTGGGAAAGGCCTTAACTGAAAAAGGCCCAGGTCACCCATTGCATCCTGAGCCATGCCAGTTGTCTTGACTTTCGTCCTTGCCACTGGTCTTCGATGACTCTAAAAGGAGAGAGTGAGGCTGGACTTGGTGCAGCTCTGTCTCACTTAAATCCAATTCATGGATAAGTCAAGATATCACCCTGGTAATGTTATTGATCCTCTTCTAGAAAAAAAGAACAACAACAACAAGAGTTTGCTTGATTTCTGTTTTGCTGTTGTTTTAAAGTAGATTTACCTAACATAAAGTGATTAACTATTGTATTGCTGATCCATAAATTACATTACTCAAATGCAGCTGAGAAAGACACATATGTGGTGAAATATGCAAAAGAAGACAGACATAGATGATCTTTCTAATTGCTGTAAGCATTTGCTGGCATGGGCCTTGGAGTTGAGCAAAAGAAAATTACTGATTCTACTTTTTTTTTTTTTAATTACTTTCCAGAGAACTGAAGGGAAAAAAAATCAGTCTGCATTGTTCTAGGAAAATGGGTTTAGCAGTTTTGGTGGGGATGGGTTAGAATAAATTTTAAGGTGATACCATGGGCACCTCCCCTTCCCATTGTTTCTTTCCTTCATCTGGTTTGAAAGGAAAACCAGCTCCCACCAAAGGGGAGGGGCTGGTGAGAAGATGGCTAGTTACTGCCTCTTTCTGTGTGGGCTGTGCCATTCTTTCCCAGCTCCTCCTCTTGGGAATATCTTTCTTTTTTCAATTCCTTTAGCTCCTTAAAGGTCACAATTGTAGCATAAAGAGTATTGATTTTGGAATCTGAGGATCTTGGTTAGAATCTTGTCCCTATCATTAATTACTTTATGACCTTGGGTAGGTCATTTACCCTCTCGTAACTTCAGTTTCCTTATCTATAAAATAAGGGGGTTGGACCAGATAACCTCTGAGGTCTCTTCTAACTCTTTGATCTGCTGCCCAGTGCTTGGCCCATAGTAGGCACTTAGTAAATGCTATCATTTGACTAATCCCATTATCCTAACCCAGTTTTCCTGACCTCAAATCCAGTATTCTTCCCTTTTTGGAACACAATGGATTTCAATATCTGGAAGGGCTCTCTGAAGTATCATATGACCACTTGGCATAATTTAGGAAATCTCTTATTCTTAATGGAATTTTCCAGCTTCTAAGAAAACAGCAACTATGTAAACATATTTAGATAAATATGGTCACAAGCCCTATTGACAAGACATCCTTTGCCAATAGGCATCCAGTCTCAACTCTCTATGTCAATACAATAATCCTTTGAATACATCTCACTTATCTCTAATATAAAATCAGATAAAGCTTCTCTAGAGAAAAGCCACAAACTAATCATAACAAGAATAAAAAAATAAAAACAAAACAGTCATTGACTTGGGTAGATGGTAGATTTGTCTCTATAATTTTAGTTGTTAAATTTGATTTTGTGTTTTCAAAATGTATGGCTTCAAGAGCCACAGAATGTTTAGAATTAGAAGGGAATTTACACATCATCTGATCCATCCCACTCATTTTACAGTTATTTAGCAGTTATTTTTGTGGTAGAGGGTGTTTTCCTGGTGAGCAAGGGACTGGTTACTCCCTGATTGGGGTTCCATCCTCATAGGGAAAGCATCACTTTTTTCCCAGCTCCTCCCACTGGTCTCGCCTTGTTTATGAATGTTCTATAGTCTGGGGGGATTTTAGCCTTTTGTGTGTGTCACAGATGCCCTTGGCAGTCCAGTGAGAATTCTTCTTGACTAATGTTTTTAAATTCACTCCATGGGGTAGGGTGGGTGGAGAAAATGAAAATAAATTTCTGTTCATTAATTTTTTTTATTTAAAGTGCATAGATTTATAAAGGAAATCAATTATATTTAAATATAATTTTCAAAATAGTTTTTAAAAACCAAGTTCATGGACCTGAGGTTCAGAACACCTGCTCAATTCATTCCCCAGTTCTACCCTGAAAGGAAAGGGTTTTCCTTTTAAACCTCTGAAGGTTAGAAAAAAATGGAAAAGGGGAAGTGCCTGAGGTGATCACCTTAAAAAGACTAACTTCTAGTTCATTTTTTTACTTTTCTCCACCCCACTGCTAAACTCAATTTACCTAGGACTGGTAGGGGTTTCCATTTTCTTTCTCTGTTTTTGAGAAACTATAAAAAAATGAATTTGAAAAAAACCTCTTTTCTGTATAGCCTCCAATCCTAGGAGTTATAAAAATATCTCTCTCCCCTCTGGGTACGTTACCACTTTATGCCTCCCCCTCTGCCGCCATTTCAGAAGGACACACATACGTATCAAAAATTCAATGGTAAACCACTTTAATTCAGAGAAACAGCAACACAGAAAGTAAAACAAACACTTAAGAAAGATGTATCAGGAACCAAGCTTATGTCTCTCCAGAAAGAGGATAACATTGGGAGTGAAGCAAAGGACAGGAAAGTATGGATTTACCAGATTCATGCTCAAAAAGCATGAATAGCTCTAGCAATTCTGTATGTGTTCTGTGCAGCATCTGCATAATTGATCTATAGTCTCTGTCTTAGTGTTTCAGCTTTTGATTCTCTGCCAATTCACTCATGGTGGTAGTGCCAGTGACTATGGCATCAGCAACAGTAATACCATTTGGCAATAGTCCAGTAGTCCCATGCCCCCAGCCTACTTAAACCTTTTTCTCATCCTCTTCCTTCTGAGACAGTTGTCTCTTCTGACACTGGCACCCCACCTGACATAGCAACCAATCTGACATGCTTATTGTCAGGTTCTATCCCCAACCCATCCCTACTCTTTTAAATTTTGTTTATCTTGTCCTCCCTCACTTAGAATAGGTTAGGTTCACCATCAAGCGACAATCTCACAGCTCTCTCTTTGGCATCATCAAAAGCTTCAACATCAGAAACTGATATGATTTTATCGGAGAAAGGGACATTAAAAAAAGATGTTTCTACATCCTTTTTGCCACTGCACACAAAATACCAAGAGACCTCTCTATATGACTTTTAACTGAAGCTTTCCACATGTGTTGCTTCCCCCACCAGAATGTGAGCTCTTTAAAAGGAAAGACTGTCTTACCTGTCCATTTGTATTCCCGGTGCTTAGTACAGATCTTTGTACATCATAAGTGCTTAATAAATGCTTATTCACTCATTCTCAAAGGGCTAAAGTAAATAAACACTGGAGAATTTCTGCCTGCCAGTGGCCATAGGTCTCCACCAGTAACCTGGGCTAGGTCCAGAGAGATTAAATATTATCCCAAGGACACTCAGGTATAGTGGCAGAGGTGGAATTCAAACTCGGGGGTCTTGATTTCTAGAGCTCAGGGCTTTCTTACTCATGACACTGGACTATTTCATAGCATCTCAGGAGAGTACTGAAAAAAAAAATTGTGAAGTATCCTAACCTATGCTGAATCCAGAGGAAGGTAGGGCCAGTATTCTAGTGGATGCAGACTTGAATAAAGAGTCAGGAGATCAGAAGTCTTTGTCTCTTAATTTGGTTGATCCTAGAGCATTGCTATGGAAAGGAAATCTATTCATTTGAAAGAAATTTCTTTTTCTATCTCTTCCTGCTGGTTTTTGGTAAAATACAGAAGGGCTGATTTTTTTTTTCTAAATGTATTTTCTATCCTGCTTTTACTAAAGTTATTATTTCAATTCATTTTTGAGTTGGATCTCTAGTTCACCAAGTAAGTCTTCCTATCATTGACAAAAGTGATTATTTTGCTTCCACTTCCTATCCTATAGATATATCCTTTCATTTTTTTATTCATTCAAGGAGCATTTATTAAGAGTCTACTACATGCAAGGCTTTATGTTAGACATTAATGATTCTAAGACAAAAATGACACTAACCACTGAATACAACGAACTGACATCATCCAGAGAAAATCACACTCACACAGATAAATACATGCAAAATATCGACAAAGGAACTGCAAGCATATGGTTTTCTCTTTGCTGGAAGTGGCAGAAGGCATGAGAGTAGAGCAAGGAGGAGTAGGCAGATGGTGCACATGGTGCTGGGGCATGTAGGTGGAGGTGATGAGAGGTCTGCAGACAACCTCTATATTGTCTGCCAAGAATGAATGTGAGGGTCGTGTAAACGTCTGCCACCATGTCAGAAATACTGAAAGACCCTGTCTGATAGCTCAAAGATCATAGATTTTGAGGTGGAGGGGACATAAAAGGTTGTCTGATCCAAACTGTTTATTTTTTTTTTAGGTGAGGAAGCTGAAGTGTAAAGGGATTAAGTGGAGGTTATCCAAGATTATACAGGAAGTAGTAAAAGAAGCATTTGAATCAGATTCTCTGGTTCCAAAACCAGCTCTGTTTCCACTGTACTACATTGCCCTCACTGCTTGGGTTGACTTTCAGATTGGTCACTCAAAGACTGAGGAACCTATAAGGTGTCACACATATTTTAGGGGTTTAGTCCCTGATCTTTTGGCAAAATATTGGACCTGTAAAGGGATAGGAAAGGACCCGAATTTGCAACCCCAGTTGCTATTTGGATCTCTATTAGATGGAGAAGAAAGAGAAGAATCTTTGGCAGGTAGCTAGTTTCAAAAAGGTGGTTGGTAGGGAAGATGGGGGTCTGTGTCTCTCTCAACTAAGAGTTGGTGATTGTAGATGGTCTCACATGCAGTCCTCATATTTGAGAACTTCAGTATGCATTTGGAAGTCTCCCTAAAGGTTGTCATGGTCAGGCCCTGCTTGGCCCATCCCAGACTCCTGCTACTGGCTTCCACATTCTCTCGTGTGTGTACTCAGAGAGTTACGGGCTTCCAATTTCCCTAAACCATTCCCAGTCAAAATGCTGCCTCCCCCCACTACTCTATACAGAGTTCCTACTCATAGCTGCAGGCTTTGGGTGCCCTTTTTGGGTGCGCTTAGCATACCCAGAGGCAAAGCAATGATAGGCTTCAGGTCCTCTTTAACTGAGCTCAAGCTGAATTTCCTGGAAGGTGCCCTCTCCCAGTGTCTGCAGACTTCAGGATGTCTTTTCAGGGTCTCTATCCTGAGCTGGACAAAGAAGCTTACTTGTTTCTACTTGGATTTTTTTATCATTACTTAATCTGGTACCCCATTTGAGATCTTTGGTGGTGTTATGTGTGAGAACTGGGCTTCTCAACTCAAAGTATAGCAGAGGTCTTCTACATTAGACTCAACAACAGTAACAAAATAGCTGCAGATTGTTTTCCATCAATGGTGGACTTTGCTTTTCATTACTGCATTTATTTCAGGTCAAACAAGGTACAGAAACTGGCTGTGGTTTCCTAGTGAAAGAGGAATCACAATAATTGCCTTCATTAGCATAACTTCGGGAGCCTTAATCACAAAAGTTCTGTGGGAATTTCTCATTCTGTGGGAATCTCAATCACAAAAATTCTGCAGGTGGGAATTTGCCTATCTCCAAGCTTGAGAAGCAATACCTCCACACTGCCTCCTCTAAGTATTTTCAGAATCTGAGTTACCTCTACCAAAAGAGCTCTCCCAGGATCTTTGTTATGCGTGTGGAACACATCCAAAAGCAAAAATAAGAGTTCTCTAGTTCCCAGGCTCTCAGAGGTGAGCTAGTAGATGGGCACTTAATTGAAGCATGTCCTTTTTTTCTCTTTGCATCTGTTGTGTACAGATAGATTCATAACCCATCCTGTCTCCATTTTAATTCTAAACAATAATATCTGTTTCATTTGTATTTGAATGAGCTTACTTAGCCACACTGCCTTGAAAGCTTCATAATAAAAGGATATAAAAGATGTCCTAGTTCAGTGTGAGGTTACCCATTTACTCACACCTTCATTAAACAGAAACAAGGAGACCTGAGGGTCTGAATGAGTTATTGTACAAGGTAGCTTTTGGTAGTATCAGTCACCATATAGTGAAATACATTTCATCATTAAGAGAGTTCTGATGCCAGCTCTATACTAGGCAGGGATGTTTTAAAAAGTTGGCCCAATGTGTAGATAAACCAGGTGGCTGCTGACTTAGCAGTGCTATGGTACGCTGCATAGTGTGCTGGGCCTGAGTCAGGAAGACTCATTTTTTGTGAATCAAAATCTGGCTTCAGACACGTTCTAGTTATGTGACCCTGGGCAAGTCATTTAACTCTGTTTGCCTCAGTTTCCTCATCTGTAAAATGAGGAGCTGGAGAAGGAAATGGCAAACCACTCCAGTATCTTTGCCGAGAAAACGCCAAATGAGGTCATGAAAAGGCAATCACAACTGAAATGACTGAACAACAACAGCTTACATGGAATTATGGTAGTGATACTTAAAGTATGAAAGGATCATACATTAAGAGTTGAGAGATTCAAATCCAGCCTCAGACACTTAACACTTGCTAGCTGTGTGACCCTGGGCAAGTCACTTAACCCCGATCACCTCACCAAAAAGCAAAAAAAAAAAAAACGAAAAAAACAAGAAGAGTTGAGAGGGACCTTAGACGTCATCTAATCCGATCATCTCATTTCACAGGAAACTGAGGCCCAAGAGAAGTTATCTGACTTTTCGAAGATCAATCAAGAGACCTAAGTCAGATCCTCTGACTCAGAGCATCTTCTATATCAACCTATCCAGCAGCCTAAAATTCCCACAACTGGTTATTCCTTATGAAAGTTACTATGGAAATGTGTTATTTGGTGTATAGAGAACTCATCAGCCATCAGTAGCTTAAAGTAAACATAATATGAAATATAGGTAAAGGGGCTTTGGAAAGAAAGTTTTGGGTTCTTTTTTAATTACAAATAAAAGCTAATATCAGATTACCGAGCAGAGAACAGAACTTGGAAGGGCATGGTACGCAATACAAACTTTGTTACAGGGCCGCTTTGAAAGTGGGACCTGGCCTGAAACACCATCATTTTTGACGCTTCCGGTCCCTTCCCAGACCACTTCTGCACATTTTCTTAACGGAGCTTCTAGTTTCATATTTTACTGAAAAAATAGCCAGTTCTTTCACTGAGAGCTACATCATCTTCTTTCCTCCTCATCTTTTCACAGCTCTTTGACATCATCGCCTGCTCTTTCCTCCTTTACTCTCATCTCTGATGAAGAGGTGGCCCTTCTCTTCAACCAGGCCAACTCTGATACCTGTACCCTTGCTTGATCCTATCCTCTCCCATGTGATACAACAGATTATCCCCATTAATAGCCCCTCCCCCCTCTCTAATCTTCACTCTCTCCCTATCTAGTAGTTCTTCCCTGTGACCTTAAAATACTCCCAAGCCTTTGACATCTTTAAATCCCTCATTCAGTTTCAAGATCCCTGCTATCATCTGGCATCTTTCCTCCCTTTCTCAGACAAACTCCTGGAAAAAAAAAAAAGCTATCTACACTTGGCATCTCAACTTCCTCTTTTCTCATTCTCTTCTTTTTTTTTTTTCCTTTTGGCAATTGGGGTTAAGTGACTTGCCCAGAGTCACACAGCTAGTACATATTATGTGTCTGATGCCAGATTTGAACTCAGGTCCTTCTGAATCCAGAGCCGGTGCTCTATCCACTGTGCCACCTAGCTGCCCCAAAGATGAGTATTCTTGACTTCAGGCCTGGTGGTCTATTCACTGCGCCACTTAGTTGTCCTGGCCCCTTCTGCATCCTCATTCTTTTTGATCACTCTATTCCCTTTAACCAAGCTCTTCTTCTGAAAACTCTGAGTTTTCATGACAGCTTTCTCCATTTCTCCTCCTGCCTCTCTGACTTTTCCTTCTTACTCTCCTTTTCTGACTCTGTCAATGTCATGCCCACTGACTTTGGGGGGACCCAAAGCTCTATGCTGGATACTCTTCTCTCCTTGATTCTATCACTTGATTAACTTATTGGCTTCGATGACCATCTCTATGCAGACTATGCCCAGATCCATACGTCCTTTCCTATTCTTTCTTCTGCACTCCAGTCTTGGGTCATGAATTCTCCTGATCATTTTGAACTAGATATCCCATAAGCATCTCAAATTCAATGTATCCTGAAGACAGCTCATTATCACTTCCCCAAAACTCACCCCTTTTTGAACTTCTCTACTATTGTCAAGGGCAGGTAGGTGGCACAGTGGATCTAGCAGTAGGCTTAGAATCAGGAAGACCTGAGTTCAAATCCAGCCTCCAACACTTACTAGCTGTGTGACCCTGGACAAATCACTTAACCCTGTTTACCTCAGTTTCCTCATCTGTGAAATGAGCTGGAGAAGGAAACAGGAAATCATTCCAGTATCTTTGCCAAGAAAATCCCAAATGGGGTCACAGTCAGGCATGACTGAAACAACTAAGCAACAACAACAACATTACTTTGAAAAACAGTACCAGTATTTGGGTTTGCAAATTTGCCCCCATCCTCAATTTTTTGCTCTCACCCTACAAATTCAATCAGTTGCCAAATCATGCTTTTTCTACCTCCATGTTTTTCTCTTACAGTGTCCCATGAGAGATCTATATGGTCTCCAGAGTAGTTAGGGCTCGTAACAGTGCTTAGACTATTACAATATCCACCTATTTGTTCTCTCTTCCTCAAGAGTCTAGCCACCAGGGTTTTCCCTAAAGCACAGATCTAACCATGTCACCACCACCCCCACATGCAATCAAATGCAGCATCTCCTTATTACTTCTAGGATCAAATATAAACTCCTATATGGCATTTCAATCTCTTCACAATGTGGCCACTTCCTATATATCAGCTTTCTCACATATTGCTCCTTTCCACCTGGTCTGTGACTCACTATACTGGCATACTTGTAGTGGCCAACACAATTCTCCATCTTCTGTCTTTTTGCCTTTGCATTGGCTATCATTCATGCTTGTTATATACTCTCTCCTCAGCTCCACTTCTTGGGAGCTATGCTTTTCTTCAAGACTAACCTCAACCTTTCATATATAGCCTTTTCTGTTATCCCTTGCTGCTAGTTTACTCCCTTCCAAAACTACCATGCATTCATTTTATGTGTGTATATATGTATGTGTGTATATGTCTATATAACGTGTGTATATGTATGTTTATGTGTTTATATAATGTGTATACATATGTATATGTGTAGATATGTCTATATAATTATGTGCATATATGTGTATATATCTATGTAATATGTGTATACATGTGTGTGTATATGTTTTATATAATGTGCATACATATGTATATGTGTAGATATGTTTATATATTTGTGTGCATATGTATGTGTGTATGTCTATATAATATGTTTGTATGTGTATATACATATATAATGGGTGTATACATATGTGCATATATGCATATGTATATATACATATAAAGATAGATAGATAGATAGATAGATAGATAGATAGATAGATAGATAGACCTTTCCCACTGAAAAACAAAAAGGGATATGGGGAAAGGCCTGAGGTCTTATTCACTCTCCAAGGAGCTAAGGCAGGCACAAAGTGATTGGCAGGGGAGGAGGGGAAGAATTAGGGGACACAGGGAATTTTGCCTATGTAGCTGCTGCAAGTACTTGGGTTACAGTTATATCATAACTGTGCTGAGGGGTCAACATCCGGGGAAGTTATGGAAATCCAGTTGTGGGATGAAATGGAAGAGTGAAATGTTGAGATATAATGGCTGAAGGGGGTGGTGTAGTTGTGCTGGAAGCAATCCCATGAATGGCTATCTCAGGGACAGAGGGATATCTTCCCACCCTCTGATTGATTGATCACACACATTTGGAATTATAGATTTATAGCTAGAAGGGCTTATAGAGCACATCAAGTCTAACCCCCTCATTTTACACATGAGCAAACTGAGGCACAGAGAGGTTCCCAGAATCAAATAGCTAGTAAGTATCTGAGGTGGGTTTTGAACCTGATCTTCCTGACTTGAACTCCTCTGCCCTATCCACCACTCAGTGCACTTTGCTGCAAGTTTGCAAAGTATTTTAATTCTCATTTAGGTTATAGAAGAAGGTCTATAAATTTTTTAAAAGTAGGTGAAATTGAAAATCAAAGTATTAAACAAGATATGGCTTGGAGCCTTTTTTTTTTCCTCCTGCCCCTGTCTTTATTGCCAGATCCTAGCTTTCTTAATGTCTCTGGAAACATACTTAAGTAGTTTGTAGAGGATGTGGTCTTAAATAGTTCCCCTGTTGCATCAGATATTGAACAACATACAGTTGTTAAGGGCAACTGCAAGGAGGGAGAGAAATAATCATTAAAGAGCAAATGAAAATTTGTTGTGTAAGGCCGTATTTCTAGAATCTCCATTAGACCCAGATGTTTTCCTGAATAGAATGATTTTTGTTTGAAAGTTACTGAGGAAGGACTAAAGGTAGAGTTCACATTCTCCATCTCTACACCATAAATATAAGAATTCCATGAAGATTAAATGACATCCATAAATAATACATGTATAATCAGCTGTAATATGACCATCCCCTGAAAAAAACATTTAGGCCACATTTTAAATATTTTAATGTGCTTTCAAAAAATGTTCACTGAGTAAGTGAAAAATACATTGATTTTCCATATAGACAATCCAGAAAAACACTGGTTTCCCAGGGAGCCTAATGCCCAGAAATGGGAAACTTCACATCATAGAAAGCAATTTTTAATATGGTTAAATTTCTCTAGGAGTAATTCTAACAATAACGATATTGAATGAGTTCATCTCATTTTTGATGCTTTGTGGACACTAGCGCAAACATTTTTCATTCAATTCAAGGGCTCTCCATTTAGCCTGGCATTCAAGTCCTTCAGAAAACCAGGAGTGAATCCACTCCTCTAACATTATATCCCACTCCTCCATACAAATACTCTATTCTAGCCAGACTGATCTGCTTATAAACACACTTAAATAAGGCTTGTCCCCCAAGTCCATTAACAAGGCTGCTCATCCTTTCAATTTATGCCATTGTAATGTTCCATAAGCCTGTGATTCCACACATTATTTGTCTAACAATTTTAATCACAATATTAATATCTATTGGGCCAGTTCCTCCATACTTATGTCTTGAACAGACCCTGCATGGACACTGAGCTGTCCCCTCTAGGCTAGAAGAGGAGAAGAATCTGGGAAATAATATCATACTTTGAATGACTCCAAACTTCACTATGAAACAAAGGTCGTTAAAAAAAAAACAATATTCCTCCAGTGATACTGTATTGTTATGTCATTAAATAGAACAGTCACTGAAAAATCAAAATTGAGGTTCACCCAAAGGGCAAAGGAGAGGTAGGAGTAGGCTGCCACACATTATCAACCAAGAATTGTGCAAGAGATGCAACGTTAAGAATGTTATCAGAGTGCTACATGAACAGAAAATGAAGTGGATAGCCCATGTCTCAAGCGCACATAATAACTAATGGATGGTTTGACTGCTCCATTGATATCCAAGAAATATTAATAGGTCTAGAGCAGGGGTGGGGAACCTGCCACCTTGAAACCACATGTGGCCTCTAGGTCCTCAAATGTAGCCCTTTGACTGAATCCAATCTTGTTTGTTCTGTGAAGTTTGGATTCAGTCCAAGGGCCGCACTTGAGGACCTAGAAGGCCACATGTGGCCTTGAAGCCACAGGTTCCCCACCCCTAGTCTAAAGTAAAGTCCTCTGAAGTTGGTGGACTGCTGATGGAGAATTAAGGGAGGACATGAACAAGAATCACATAGGATAAGAGGGCATGAATAGGCTGCAATCTGCATCATTAGAGTTTAAGCTCTTTGATTTAAAGTACCAGGTCTGTACTAAGGAGGGACCAGGACTAAGTCCAGCAGTGGATTGATCCCCCAGACAAAATGCCATATCGTACAAGAGGGAGCAACTTGTCCATCAGCTAAGCCAAATACAAAAGTAGAACTGGTAGGGCAAAGGCTTTGCAACAACTACTTTAAGTTTGAACCTACCCTCCCCAGGAACCAGGGTGAAATAAGAAAAAATAGGGGGCAGCTAGGTGGCATAGTGGCTAGAGTGCCAGGCCTATGGTCAAGAAAGCACTAATTATTAGGAGTTGATATTGAGGAGAACACCTGGAATGGTAGCTCGAGCCCATTGCATTAAAAGAATCATACCCCTGTTCCTTGGGGATATACTTGATATCCCTAAGGGGGAGATGTAAAACTTGCTCTCACAATCCAACGTGCCAATGATAGTGGCAGTTGGGATAAGGACTCCAGAGATTATATAAAGGCTACATTTATATAGGTCTTGAGCAGTTATTATTGCTCTAGTAATACTTAAATGGATCTGCAAAACATCTCTCACGCATCATCTCATTTGAGCTCATAGCAGCCCTCTGAAACAGGTAGTCCAAGTATTGGAATCCCATTTTTCAGATGAGGAAATGGAAGTAAAGACTTGGTATTTAAATGGAAGAGCTTAAACTTGACACCAGGTCTTCTGACTCAAAGTACATTGTTCTTTCTATGACAGCAAATTGCACTGACTAAATTTGTACAATCCTACTCAATCAAACTGAATTCTTCTTTCCTTATAATCGGTCAGATGTTGTATGCCCAAAAGTCCTGGCTTCCCAATTGCCCTCTATGCCTGCCCTGCCCACAAGCTGTTTAAATATTTTAAGGAAGGTTGAAATAAACACCCAAGTATCCTTAAGAATAAAAATAAATCACAAAATATACAGCTTAAAAAGGTCAGTAGAAAGGGAGAAGGGAAATTCAATTTACTGTGCCTTATTCAAATTGTGATTATCCATTCAATTTTCACTTCAACAAATATTTAAGTGCTTAATAAGTACAAAAAACTGTTTCACTCCTAGAGACACAAAGGTAGAAAATAGTATCGTCCTAGTCCTCATAGAATAAAGAATACAGAAAAGAATGGGAACACATGGGAATTAATATAAAGTGCAGAAGAAGAATCAGAAGAACAATATACACAATGACAAAAACCATGTAAATGGAAAAGAAAAAAAATAATGAAAGAGAATACAGTATAATTATAGAGACCAAGACTTGGTCCTGAAAAAGAGATGAAATACACCTTCCTCTCATTAAGGTTCTCAGTGAGCTGCTATGCAATGGATTAGCAGGAAAAAAAAATCTTAATTAGTTCACTTAATTGAATAGAAAGAAGATAAGGAACTCATTCTAGCACTCTGAAGATATATTTTCTGTCTACTACTCCCTAGCTTCCAGAATGAATCTACTCTAGTGAAATAGATAACAAAATTATAGGATTTACAGAGAGAAAGGACCTTAGATACTACTTAGTCCTACTACATTCTTTTGCACATGAGGAAACTGAGTCCCAGAGAGATAAAATGACTTGTCCAAGGTCACATAAATAGCAAGAAGCAGAGGTGGGATTCAAATCCAGGAACTTTGATGGCAAACTCAATGTTCTCCCATCCCACACCGCCTTTTTCTCTGCAGCAGACAGAGATGGTAGAGTAGCTCAGGTAACAACACCAGACCTGGTAAGCAAATAAAAGACTATTTTGGAATCCATATCATGCGAGGAGATCTGTTTGGAGAAGCTGTCAGAGTCAAAGTCAGAACGTCTAATAAAAAATGGAGAAAGCGAGTAAGAGCCAAGGATTGCAGATAAAGATCCATCGGTACTGGATAGAAATCGGGATGGGGGCTCTATCATTTCCAGAAAGTGAGATGTTCACTCCCAAAGTTAGATGATCTGTAAGCCGTTCTTATGCTCAAGCACCACCCCACCTTGTGCTGTGTCAGGCCTGATTCACACCAGTCTACTGTTCAGGTACAGTATTAGAACAATACAAGACACTCATAGACCATCTAACAGTTAACAAAAGGAAGTTTACTTAAGCAATAGCATGGAAAGGATATTCAGCAAGGATACAGCATTGATTCGGTTGGGTAAAGCTTTCCTGCTAGCACCAGTCTATAGTATGTGTCAAGCCTGCTGCAGGAATCTCTGACCTGGCTTTTGTTGACTAAGTGGTTTGAGCCTTGCTCCTCTGGACCAGTTAAATATCAAGGGTAGTCTCAAAGTCTTGTAAGGAAAAACTAACCTAGCCTGAATGCAGTACATGCTGCTTCTATGACTCCTTCCTTCTCACAGGAGTGATCAGAGCCAGGGCCCACGTTGTAGACAAACAGAGGTCTTTCATGATTCCAGCTAAGGTCTTACAGAGTTCATGGGTCCAGAGCCAACTACAGTAAAAAGCACAAAAGTAGCCAAACAGTCAATAAAGGGCCAGAGGTAAGAGAAGTATCTGTGAAAAAAGAATTAAAAATAAAAACTAAACAGTAGGTTATTATCAACCAAGAATTGTGCAAGATAAACCATATAAAAAATGGTACCAGAAAGAGCTATGACAGGAAAAGAAGGTAAGGTAAGTTTGCAGCAATTTGAAGCACTGATTGATGGCCTGAGCGCTCCTTTGGCATTCCCAGAATGTCAATAAATCTAGTCAGGGATTCTGAACTTAGGGTCTATGATTTTTTTTTTATTTTGGCAATTACATTTCAATAAAATGACTTCCTTTGTAATCTTAAGTATTCTATTTTATGTATTTAAAAACATTCTGAGGAGGGGCCCATAGGCTTCACCAGACTACCAAAGGAATCTATTACACAAAAAAGGTTAAGAACCACTGATAGGGAGGAAGGTCTCCTGCAGTTAGAAAGAGTACCTTTGGAAAATGATTAGAGGGCATTTACAAAAATCCACAGGATGAGAAGGCATGGATAGGTCTTAATCTGCATCAGTAGAGGAAGTACCAACATTGATGAGATCCTAGATCTATCAAAGTATTGAATTATTAATGACAATTAATTATATTTAGCTAGGTCTTCATGGTTACAATACACCCTGCATGTACCACCTCATTTAATCCTCATAGCAGCCCTCTGAGGCAGGTAGTCCCAACTATTTCAATCCTCAACTTAGAGATGAGGAAATAAAGGTTCAAGCCTGAAATATGGTCTATTGCTCTTCATGTTATACCATAACAAAGCCGTCAGGAATGGCTAAACAGTTGGAGCTGAAGGTTGATATAGAATCATTCTTGTTCTGAATCTGTACCTCCCTTAGCTCACAGCTAGGTGGCGCAGTGGCTAGAGCTCCAGCCTTGGAGTCAGGAGGACCTGAGTTCAAATGTGACCTCAGACACTTGACACTTACTAGCTGTGTGAGGCAGGGCAAGTCACTTAACCCCCAATTGCCTCACCAAAAAAAAAAAAAAAAAAGAAAAAGAAAGAAAAAAAGAAAAAGAAATAGAGAAGCACAAACCAAATGCAGTACCTTAAGAACCAGGAGGAGGGCTATGCCAAACCCTGAGCCAAGACGAGTGTCCTATCATTCATTGGCCCCAGAGCGAGTCTGTCATCTCGAGCTTACCAATAAGCTGTGAGCTAAGGAGGTACAGATTCAGAACAAGAATGTTAACTCAGTCTGGATTAAGCCACCAGGCTCAAGGAAAGAGATTATAGCGGTCTAATTTTTTAGTTCCAGGCAACACAGCCTTCATAGAGGAGGAGAGCCAGCTGTCCATCTAGAATAATAGACAGAAGAGACAACTTGATCACAAATCTGATTAGAGGGTTTGCCTCAGACTGATAGAATCTGAAGGGAGCACAGCTATAAACCTAAGGCGATAAGGGCACCTCGCTGTCTACAACTGCTAATTCTCCCCCAGGCTATTTAGGAACTGTCAAAGCTGGCCCTTGACACACTGGTGCTAGAGGTACCCCCTGAGTGAGGCAGTCAGGGAGTGTTTTTGAGAGAGGAAGGAATGAGTCAGGAAGATTGAGGAGTTTTGTGTAAAACTGTGGGAGCGACAAGGAGAAAATAACATAACAAGCAGTGTGTGTGGAGTGTCTGGGAGCTTGAACCTTGGGTGGTGATTCCATGTACAGCATAGGAGAGGGATGGGGAGTTAAGGCTGAGATTGCACTGAGCTTTGCAACAAGAGAAGATGCATGAGGGAGTCTGGGTCCTACCCAAGGATGCCAGTTTTGAGGAACAGTGATAAGAGCAACCTTATCAGAAGGGGACCGGGCTGGGGAGGTAAATTTCCTGAGGTCCCTATGGTCTACGCATGGGAACAGAAAACACCTAGAGGGGAAAGGAAAAACTCAGATTTGAGTATGTTATTGTTGACAAAGGTGTGATTATGCCGCTTGCGCTGGCAAAAATGAGTATGTGTGAGTCCCTAACAGTCAGACCAACCAGGACAGAAAAGAGAGAAAGAAGAGAAAAGGAGTGTAAGGGTAGACAGAAAAGAAAAGGGAAAAGAAGAAGAGAGGAGAGGAAAGAACGAGTATCCCTACTTTCAGGGCCAGAATATCAAGATCACCAAAACAGGGTAATATAGACGACTGCCAAATTGGAGCAGAATGCAATTCAATTCAACAAGTGTTCCAAAATACATTTATGACTCGTGGCCCAGAGCCCCCCAAGGACTCAGTGAATCAACTTCACCTGGAATAGAGACTTAACTTTGGATTGCTGTCAGAGTAACATAAGCACTCTGATGAGTCTTACTCTCCCAGTTGTCTCCTGACTTGTAGCTTAGCCATTGGAGTTTATTGAGTAGGAAAGTGACATGGTCAGACTTCTGTTCTAGGAAAATCACTTGGGAAGCTGTTTAGAAGATAGACTGACAAAGAGAGAAAGACTTAAGGCAGGGAGATCATTGTTAACTGTCATTAGTACAGATTAGTACAATTAGGATGGTAGCTATGTGGCTAGAAAGAAGGGGACACACGAGGAAGATGTTTATTGTAGAGAAGAAATGAGAGAATTTTGGAGAGAAAAGAAATTGTCAACCAATCGGAAGTGCAAGGTGAGTGAGACTGAGGAATGGAGGAAAACACTGAGGTTTCAAACCTTGGTGACTGGAAGCATGATGGTACCCTGAACAGTAGTTCAAAAAAGGCTGGATTTGGGAGGAATAATAATGAATTACTTTGGACATGCTGAGTTTGAGATGTCTATGAGACATCCACTTTGAAGTATATAAAAGGCAGTGGGGCTGCAGGACTGGAGGTCTAGAGAAAAGCTGGAGCTGGATAGATAGATGCTGAATAACTCAATGATTTTGCTTTCAAAGTAGGATGCTGCACCAGAACTTTTAATAGCCTTTTTTCTCCAAGGAGCTTACTGCATTAGGAAATCTCTCTTTAGATGGAGAAGAGGAAGAATGGAGAAGGAGGAGGAGAAGGAAGAAGAAAAAGAAGAAGAAGAAGAAGAAGAAGAAGAAGAAAGAAAGAAAGAAAGAAAGAAAGAAAGAGAAGAAAAAGAGGAAGAAGAAAAAGAGGAGGAAAAGATAATAATAACTAGCATTTATATAGTATTTTAAAGTTTGCAAAGCACTTTACAAGCATTATTTAATTTTATCCTCACAACAACCCTGGGAAGTAGGTACTGTTATTATCTGCATTTTACAGATAATGAAACTGAGGCAGATGGAGGTTACATGACTTGTCCAGAGTCATACAACTAGTAAGCATCTAAGGCTGGATTTGAGCTGAGGTTTTCCTGACTCCAGATCCAGTGCTCTATCTACCGCACCACCTAGATGTCCAGTGATTTGGACTTCTGGGGTTCCCTTAAAAGCAACTTCCAAAGCTGGTATTGCATAGCAAATCTCCCAGGATTCTCTGGGCTAGATTCCAAGATCATGCTGCCTAGGGAGTCCAAAATCTTCATCTCTTTTACACAGGAGATCAAGGTTAAGGGAACAGCTGCCTTGAACTTCCTTATCAGAATGTGTGGAAGATATGTCTACCCCTGCCTTGTACTTCTTTTGTGGGTTGCCATTACTGCTGAAGGAGTTAGGGAGGGGGCTGGGGAGCTGGATATCCCTTACCCTGCTGCATTCTAGAAGTCACAAATGAAAAAGTAAAGAATGAGAATTATCTGAGAAAAGCTTGTTTTCATGTGCCCTGAAGAGTAGTAGCTGATCCTCAGCTAACCAAAAAAGTTTCTTGTGCCTTGTCAACATAACCAGTGGGTATACTATGCCCACTTTCCTGTCTGGAGGTACCCTTCAGCAGCTTTTAGACAATGATCCACAACCTGTAATAGGATGAAGTTGACTGAAAAACTCAATTCAATCAGAAACTCCCTAAGTATTTACTGTGTATGCAATATAAGCTAAATGGAAGAGCTACGGAGTTTAGCTGTAACAAGAAATAGAAGTATGATAAGAGAGCACTCAAAAAGGGATCCTCCTATCTAACTTGAGGTAGGTAGAAGGTCCTCAAATGTAACACTGTCATGATCTCAGGCAATAATAATTATGGCTACTTCTCATACCTGAAACACCCTTCCTCCTCCTCTATCTCTGGCCTTCCCTGGCTTCCTTTAAGTCTCAGCTAAAATCTTCTAGAAGAAGTTTTTCCTGATCCCCCTTAATGTCAATGCCTTCCCTCTTTTGATTATCTCCAATTTATCATGTATTTACCTTGTTTGTACATAGTTGTTTGTCTTCACCCATTAGATTGGCAGTTCCTTGAGAGCAGGGACTGCCTTTTGCCTTTCTTTGGATCCCCAAGGCTTCGCACAGTGCCTAGCACATAATAGGTTATTAATAAATATTTGGTGACAACTAGCATAGGAACCAGGTTCTATGACAATTATCTTCCCTAACCTTCCTCCCACCTTCACCATAGACAAGTCTATCCTCTAGGCTTCACAACTACAAGCAAGGAGTTCACGGTCTAATGGATGAGAAAACATGTGCACAAGCAAGATATATATAAGATTAATTGGAGATAATCACAGAAGGAAAGCACTAGCATTAAGGTGTATTGGGAAAGGCTTCTTGTAGAAGACCCCGGGTGTTACTGAAGTAACTACTGAAAAGGCTGAAACACCTAATAGCCTTACCAAAACAGATCTAGACCAAAAAAAAAAAAAAAACTCACATCTATAAAAGACAGAAATAGACTTTCTTGACTCCAAAGACAAAGCTTGGCAGAAGGGACCCAATCAGGGAAGAGGAGGGAACTAGGAAAGACTAATTCCTAGTTTCCCACAGATTTATATAATAAGAGCTCTCTAATTTTTAAACATTTTCCTTTTAGTTTGTTATTTTAACCTTCTCCCATGATTTATAATAAAAGTTAAAAAAAAAGCTCTAAAAGAAGGATCATGTGTCATTTATATAAAAAAAAAGGCACATGCTTTCTTAAAAGTTAAACTGTGTAGTAGAAAACTCGGTTGAGAGAAGAGTAGTGGAAATAAGCAACCAGTAAGGGCCATAAGCAGGTAAGTCCTCCAGGTCATGGGATGCCATAACACAGCTCAAATGCCACCCCTTCTATAAAGTCTTCTCCATCTTGACAATCATCTCCCCCTCATCTGATTTCATAGCGTTCCGTGCTCTTTTATGCAATTATCATATTGCCATCCGTATTGCATTTATAAGAGATGTCATCAAGGAAATATATAAGAAGAGAAGAAGGGCTGGTCACATGGTGAGGCTGAAAAATGACATAAACTTGTAAGGACATAAACAAAACTCCCTATTGGTCCTGACCTCAAAAGGGAGGGCCTTTATTTGTTCACTCCTGTTCTTTCTAGGCCTCAGATCACTTGGTCAGATCCCTGGTCACCACCCAGGAATCAGTATGGATGAAAGTTTTAGCCACCCCATCCCTCAAGGCTCTCTCGCTCATCAGCCATGTGGCTTATAGCTCAGCCCATTGAGAGTACTTTCCAGGAATTCCACTTTTCAGGGCCTCCTCTATTAACAGATTAATGGCCCCTGAGGTCCAGTTGCATGTGTCTTTCTCTGTATGCTACATCTCTATATTTACCTCATTCTCCAAATCCCCCCAAATCTGACTGATCAGGCTGAACCATGAATTTCTTAGGTTGATCTCCTACCCCTTGCCCCTCATATAGGCCACCGGGGCCTCATCTGGTCCAGTCAACCTTATATCATTAGTGCCCTCAGGAAATGTGGTATCTTTCAGGAGTCAGAGGCTCTTCCCTTAGGCTTACCAACAGCAGACCGTCATGACAAACACAAGGACAGGGAAATTACCTTCAACTGAATCAAATCTGTATCCTAACTGAATATGTTTTCCCCTACTATGGCTAAGTAAATGTTCTTTTGATAACTGTTAGCTGGACCATGAATGTCTCATTTCATTCTAGGCTCTAACCTGGTCCACCAGAGTAGCCTCAATCAGCGCCAGCAACAGATGTGAATGTGGTCTGCGTCTTTAATAACTTGAAAACGGTAAGAGATGTAAAGTGTCATTTGTTGAATTTTCACAATTTTTGCAATTGAAGGTGGTAACGATCTCCCATTTCATCAGCTATGATTGGTCTGGGCCTTCCATGAAGACTAGAATTTGAGGATTGTCTAAAAATTGTGCTGAAGGAACTGCTTAAGACTTTTTCTATGGCATTTAGGAAGCTGACAAGAGCCTCAGAAGACAACCTGTAGCAAAGTTGCTGCTTCCTTATTACACAGGGTTCCCCCCACCCCAGCTTGCTGGTAAGCTTCCTTTACTGAAAGCCTAATGCTCTCTGGCCTCTACCCACATTTCACATTCAAGGAACAAAGCTTGAGTTTCCCTAAGAAATATGCATGCTTCCTCAGAACCATGCCTTTTTCTGAACTCCTTCCTTTGCACCCAGGACATCTCAATTCTCTTAACAATTCTGGGGAGATGTAATATGGACACAGAAAGATAAAGGGAAATTGCGCACCAAAATCAGAATAGACTTTCATGAAATAATGCCCAAATAGGAATGAGTGCAAAGCACTGATAGGTACTAGAAAGGACAATGCTTGACGCTTCCCAGGAATCCAGAGACCTTTCCAGAACTGGGGATAGGGACAAATGTTACTCCAATTGATCTGCTGGTGGCAGTGGTGACTGCATCCATTTGAAAGGTTTAAAGGAAGAGACAGACTCCACTCTGGCTCTGGAGCTTCTAATTATTACACTCTGTCTCTGTCTCTCTGTTGCTGTTTTTCTCTGTATCTCTGTCTTTATTTCTTTATCTCTGTCTCTTTCTCCCTCTCTTTGCCTCTTTCTTCCTCTCTTGCTTCCATGAGGAATAGGCACGGGGTCCCTGTGGGGCAGCTGATGAGGAAGCTGAAACCCAGGGATATTTGGTGATTGGCTCAGGGTCATGCAGGACGCAAACAACAGACACAGGATTTGAACCCCAGGCCTCTGATAGCTAAGTCCGAGCTTTTTGTAAGTTTTTGATAATTGTTTGTTAAATGACAAGTGAATGTATAAATCTAAAGTAAATGAACAAACAGATCATAGGCTCTCCCGTCAAAGGTAATACTGATTCAACAACTTGCTTAGAAAGGGGAAGAGAAAGCTTTTCCTGAATATTAAACACCTAGGCTACTTAAAATTTTTACAATGTAGGGAACTCCACCCAAGGCAGTGTCAGAATGCCCCTTTACTACATTCAAATTGGACTGCTAAGTAGGAAGTGGGGTGTAGAGCATCAAGTAATCTTGGGTTTTAAGGTCACAGATAAATTATTTAGTCAGAAGATAAATTATTTAGCTCTGTAATAATCATAGGTACATTCTATAATACATTTATGGCTTATATATTCTATATACAATATATACTCAGGGGGATCTGATCTTGTAATTAAATAATGTACACCCAAGATGTTCAATCAGGCCACCAAAAACTTTACCTCCTCCAATTTTTAATTCAGAAAGTGTCCCTGTATTTAAAAAGATGCATTAATCAATTCAGGCCCCAAATTATTCCTTGAGAGCAAACACGTAGTTCACCTTGAACAAGTCTGATTCCAGCAGAATCATTTTCCAAAAAGAATGATTTTCTTTTAAAAAAAAATTAATTTATTTATCCTTAGTTTTCAACATTCACTTCCATGAGATTTTGAGTTCTAAATTTCCCCCCCCCTTCCCCCCTCTCCAAGACAGCATGCAATCTGATATGGCTCTACATATACAAAGAATGATTTTCTTAAAAGGAGAGTGAAACAAACAAAAAAAAAAAGAGTAGATACCATTTTTTCATTCTTTTCAAGGGAAAATTATCCCTGAAAGTCTTTACCAAATGGAAACCTGCAAATTAATTGTTTGCTCATTACAGATTTGAGCTTTGACTGCCTCATCTTTGGGTTACTTTTTTCTCTTAGGGCAAGAGGCTAGTTAGAAAAATTGAAGACATAAATAAAAGGAGAATACGACCTTGGTAAATAGAGGTGATTAAATTTGGAGCCCAAACTTAACTAAATATATTAGTTCAACAAACAGGATCTTTCTTTTTTATGTGTAATAGTAGACTTCAATCACTTGTAAAGAGCCTTCCCTGAGTTTTTGGGAAAGCCCAAGAAAATTCTCAGAAATATGGAGAAAATATCCCTAAGAATCCTAAAGAAGAATAGCATAAAAGGGGGGAGGGTATATTTAGACACAAATTAGTGAGGTGTCTTGTGAAAGAGAACCAGGCATGTTATGAAACCACCCAGACCTGAATCTGAATTCAGCTGTCCACTAACCCCTCTTTTAATGCCAGGCTACATCACAACGAAGATAGCTATTTCTTTCTGTTTTTGCATTCAACATGAAACATTGTAGTGGTGGTGAATGTGGTGGGGGGGAGAGGGAAAGGAGGGGTTGGACATGTTTGGCTTAGCGAAAAACAACAACAAAAGCGACCTACTATCTCTTAGATGGCACCCACCCTAAAGAGGGTGAAGCTGCTCTATGCCCAATCCTTCACTTCAGGCATGACTTTCCAACTTTCTTTCTCATCACTGTCCTTAGTTCCTCCTGGGGACAGTTTCTTTAAACCTGCCTGGAAGAACAAAGATACTACTTAGGTTCCCAAGGAGATTATCTCTGACAGAAGTGACTTTATCGTTACCAAACCTCTTTCCCCCAAGGCCATTGTTTTGCTCTGCTGTGCATGAGGGAATTCAAGAACTGTCCATATTCATTTTAATCCCCGCTTTAGGGGAGTTTAATCACATACTTTCCATAAAATCTCTTGGCCCATTCTAGCCCCTAGTAGTACCCAAGCATTTAGCAAGAGAGTCTCCCTTTGCCTGTCTGTCTGTCTGTCTGTCTGTCTCTCTCTCTCTCTCTCTCTCTCTCTCTCTCTCTCCCCTGCTTCCTTTTCTCCCTCCCTCCCCCCATCTCAGTCTCAGACCTCGAGGCAAGCAAACATTGGTGAACTTCTAGTAATATACATAAGAACAGTAGGCTCTACAGACAATGACATTTTGGCTACAAAATCCCACAGAGTCTGAATTACCATCCCTGAAGCAAAGTCTGAACTAGCTCTCTTCAGCTCTGGAAATGGCAGCTATTTCTAAGAATTATATTTTAAAATATCTCAGCCCTGATCTATTATAGCCCCATAAATCCTAGGTGTGACTCCATCTTGTCTCTCCAGTAACTACTCAAAGATCACAGTCTTTCCCTATCCACCTCCCCCCTCAACCCAAGTTACAAGCAGCCACTGAGAAGGTGAGGTACAGGCAAGACTGAGCATGTGAGCTAAAGGGTTTTTCCCCCTCTAAAATTGCAATAAGCATTAAGAGTTTATAGTTAAAGTTTACTAGGGAAATGTATTTAACTTATAACTAGATATTTTACTTCTTTTAATCTTGCTCTATATTGTATCCATTTATTATATTTATAGATATAATATAGATAGCTATTGTCCCAATCCCCAGACATTTTGAGACTTAAAGGATATTACATAAAGGAATCAGTACTACTGAAGCAATAGGCTTTAATTTTCATGTTTCGAATCCCACCAGGGTATGATTAAGATATAAAACTAAATACCTAGGACAAAAACATGGGGGAAAAGGAAAATGGAAGACAAGTTCAGGGTATAGGCTCTAACTGGATATCGGTGGTCAAAGGAAAATAGATAAATCAGTTCTCAGGCACTGGAGTTGAGGTTTCCAGGCCTCAGCTATATCTTCAGGCCCCAGCAAGACGAGGAAAGGAAATCCTCCAAGAAGCTTCCCCCAGACTCACAACAGCAGGTTACATAAAAGCTCTCCCCATCTGCCTGTGTCTTTTATTACTTCTATATTATGGTAGCTCAATGACATAAGTAAGGGCCAAGGGTTTTATATGGACTGAGTAGAGTCTCACTCCAGCACATCTGATTGATTTCCTATTTCTGGTACCAAAGGCAGGAAGATAGTGGGAGCTAGTTTTTTGAGGCCTCAGCATATAAGCAAAAACATGGAAGTTTCTAGAAAGGGGCAAGAAGAAATGGTACATCTAGAGCAAAGAAGATTCATACAAGAGAGACTAGGCCCCCAAAAAACAAAGATGCTTTTTGGACTACTCACTATATATACAATTTTATCGTAATTTTAATGGAGATATTTATATAGAATAAACATAATTGGCTGGACCATATACTAAACAGTTAGTGGATGTTTTGTATTAAGTGCTTAATTTGTTGACTGTTTTCTCCACACTGAAAGAAAGTTTATTTGCAGGGCTTACATGACTATTCACTGAATGCCATCATTCACCTAATTGGGTTATATTCTTCAACAGGATATAGGCCTGGATGAAGGAAGGAATCCCAAAGTAATTCTGCTTCTTTGCCCCTTCTCTGTCCAGAAAATACATGTTTCCTATTCGAAGAGAAGACTAAATCTCAGGTTTCATCAGTCCTAACTATCACCAAATTCATCCAGGCTGTATTATTCTAAGGTATATTCACACCCTCCATACCTGCTGCCTATCTCTTTCCATTCAGCCTTACTAGTTACATCCTGTCCAGGAGCCAATGCCAGCACAGGTACAGAGGATTAGCAGAGGTACCAGAGAGCAAGGGTGATGCTTGCCCATAAGTACAGCCATGGAGGCCTGACCATGAAAATTCAATTAACCTGATTCGGTAACTCCTGACTCATTTCCCAATTTTACTGATTATTCTGTGTCAGATTTCTTGATTCCAACTTTTTCTTTGGTCAACATCACTTCCTGGTTCTCTCTCCCTTCTCATAAAGCCCTACGCTTAACCCTTTTCATCCCCCAGAATATACCTCTCGGCCATAACTTGGCCTCTGGCATGGCATCTCCCTGACTTGAATCCTCCAAAGCATTCCAAAGCAACCTCCCTTGAGCGTCATCCCCTCCAGCCTAGAAGACCTCAGTGATACATTACCTCAACATTGACTCTAAGGACAGGGACCATATATTCTCCATGTCCTATAGAGCAATGTTCCATTAACACACATTAAAGCACTGGCCACAAATGGTTACTTGATTAATATAGACTGAATTAATCTGCTATCCCCACTTCCCTAACTACATTACCTTACCACCTTGGAGAAAGTTGGGACTTCTCTCTCACAAAGCACAGCAGCCCCTCTTCTGCTGCCTATACTTTGGGGTGTATTCATACCTGAACTTTCTCTCTTGGAGGAACAAAGCTTAAACAACAGAGGAGGAGGGATCCAATCTAGAGGAGGAGAAGGAGTGCATCAGGCAAATCATCCCATCTCTCTGGGGCTGAGTGTTTGGAGTGTTTTCATTATGATGACACAGTTCAGCATAAAATGTATTGTTTAAATGGCTCTCCCCGGGGCAGGTGTAGGCAGAATGGAATTGCTAAGCATCATACTATTAAGAAAAGCAAATGTGAAATTAGGTGGCTGCCATATACAGAACAGCACACAACAGATTCTGTGTGTCTTCTTTCACATTATATTATGTTTCCACCCACTCTGCTCTCAGGCTATACCAGTACACTCTCTCCTCTTCAGGATTCACTCACATACACACGAATTTATGACAAACTGTACAGAAGCGTGATTAGAACTTGAAGGTAAAATACACAACTCATGACTCACTGTGTAAAGTGAATAGCACAGGACAAATTGTGATCTGAAAGTCTATCTACCAGGAGGCAAAGGTAGAAGCATCATTTAGATGGTTTTAGGGGAAATGTGGATTGCTCTCAATATGCCACCAAGAAGAGAAATAGATTTGAACTGTCTTGAGATACCCTACAAAATATAAGTGGGGAGGAAGCCCAATGCCTCTATATAACTCCCCACATAACAATAGCTGTTAAATTTTAAGGCCCTGGTTGTAAATATATGTGTATGTGGCTTTATCCATCAGCAAGTCATAGAATGAGACATTAGGCCCCATGAGGACCACTCTACAGGTTCCACCCATTGCTAGTCATGTCTGCATACCTGATCACCTCAGCTTGCTACGGTTTTCTAGTGTCACTGGCTCTGAGTCTAGAATACCCTTATAATGTGATTGTCTGGAAAGACTTGAAGAATGCCATCTCTGTAGCAATTAGTGACTCATCTCTTTTACCTTCATTTTGAGAGTTTCGTGTGGTTGGGGGCTTTAGTCACTAACTCAGGACGGAGCTCGCTTATCTATGTCCCTTATGTTAAAGCCAAGAAATGCTAACAAAGGGGAGAAAGCTATGTGTTTGAAGATGCTGGTGAAGGCAACTGTTCAGAGTAACCAGTTACGTCCCAATTTATTTAAAAAGCATCAGAACATGGTCTCGTTGCTGGTGTTAGAGGCATTGGCAGGAAGCACTATCCCCAGGGTGCGATGAAGAAAGGTGTGTGAATGGAGAATGATTGAACTGATGTGCAGAAGAGTAATATGGGGGAGAGAGAGAAAGAATAAGAGTTTGAATGAAAGTCAGTTCCTTATTTGTGAGGAAGGGTCAGGAGCTTGGGAGGCCCAGTGTTTTTTACAAAATGTGGAATAAAAGGAGTAAGACTATGTACAGAAAGAAAGGGAGAGTAAGCAGGGTGAGTCAGAGGAAGGAAGGGAAGAAGGGAGGGAGAGAGGGAGGGAGGGAGGAAGAAGGAAGGAAGGAAGAAAAGAAGGAAGAAGGAAGAAGGGAGGGAGGGAAAGAAGGAAGGAAACATTTATTAAGTGTGAACTATGTGCCAGGTACTATACTAAGTGCTTTACAAATTTTTGTTGTTTAGTCATTTTTCAGTTGTGTCTGACTTTTTATGACTCCATTTGGGGTTTTCTTGGCAAAGATACTAGAGCAGTTTGCCATTTCCTTCTCCAGATCATTTTATAGATAAGGAAACTGAAGCAAACAGAGTTAAGTGACTTGTCCAGGGTCACACAGCTGGTAAGTGTCTGAGGTCAGATTTGAACTCGGGAAGATGAGTCTTTTTGACTCTAAGCCTGGCGCTCTATCCACTGAGACACCTTGCCACCCCTTACAAATATTATCTAATTTAATCCTCACAACAACCTTGGTGGTACCATTTGGGGGAGAATATTACATCTGAATTAAGGCTGGGTTCTGTAGCCCAGCAGCTGGATGAGAACTCAGTGTGAGTGAGGATGTGTATGGCCAAGGGTTATACTGTGTTCTGGGTACTAGTGACACACACCCCCATTATCCACAGTTATACGAGTTTTGGGAAACCATATTGAGCAATGCTATCAGATTCTGTATCTGAATGGCAAGTTTATGAGCTCCCTGTATTTTCTGCAAAGGGAAAAAAAAAAGTGTCCAAAATATACAATGAAAGGATCCTAGAGTTCAATGACTCTGTGTGTGTGTGTGTGTGTGTGTGTGTGTGTGTGTGTGTGTGTGTGTGTGTGTAATAGGTCCCTTGCTCCCTGGAGAACAGGGTTCTCTTATGAGATCTCACTTAAGTATATTATGGTTAAGAACAGAGTCACAGAAGTGTTCATCTTTGTTAGCAAAGACATTGGCTGCTCCATGGTCTGCGATGGGGCTTAGCTTACAGACTCTTGTCTGGGGCAGCACGATCTGAGACCCCAACTTTTCTGGGCAATGGATGAAAATGAAAGTGAAACTTAGCAACTGAAACAGAAAGTCAGAAACATGGTTAACCCCATCCCTAACCAAACACTTCAGGATAAGTCCAGAATTAGGGATAGGGTCAAAAACTTGGAGATAAAACTCCAAAACTCACTTCCGGCTGAACAACTAATGAAAGAGTGGGTCTATAAGAACATTCTGAGTTTTGCTCATGAGACAAAATTCCACACAACCAAAAGAGTTGCCTTTGGGCAGCTGTTTGAGGCAGCTAGGTGGTATAATAGATCATTGGTCCTAGAGTCAGGAAGACCTGACTTCAAATTCAGCTTCAGATACTTACAGAGCGTAAGTGACTCTGGGTGAGTCACTTCTTTGACTCTCTTAGTTTCCTTGACTGTAACATGGGGATAATGCCTCTCAAGGTTTCTGTGAGGATCAAATGAGATATTTGCAAAGTGCTTAGCACAGTGGCACATAGTAGACTCAATAAATGCCTGTTCCGAGTTCAAATCTGGCCTCAGACACTTGACACTTACTAGCTGTGTGACCCTGGGTAAGTCACTTAACCCAATTGCCTAACCAAAAAAAAAAAAAAAAGAAAAAAGAACATTAGCAGTTGTGAGATTATTTAGATCAGGAATCAGCAAACTATAGCAAATGACAAGAATCAAAACAAAACAAAACAAAAAACCCCTCTTAGCTCTTAGGACAAACAAAAGCAAATGGTAGACCAGATTTGACCTATGGGCCAAAGTTTGCCAACCCCTGGACTAGATGGTAAAAGAGACAGAGTGCTTTGGCCCTTTGGAAAGTTGCATTTTTCTCAGGTCTGAAGAATCAAAGTTATAATATGACCAAATTTCATGTCCGAGTTGTTAGTATCATTTGACTAGTTATCAGTGCCTAGAAAAAAAAAATGGACCTTCAGTTAAGATTAATCAAATGTAACCTGTGAATTCTCCCTACTACGGTGACACAGGGAAGCTCAGGGTGGCAGAACTTTTTTATCACTAGCACCTAAAACAGTGGCTTGCAGATATAAAACAGCAGCTTGACCACATCCCAGGGAACAATGATTTCAAAGACTTTGGAGGTGACCCCTACTTCTGAAGGTTTATTGGACAGAGCTCATTCCCTCCCACTCTGGAGAGCAAGAAGCATGACAAGCGATGGGAGCCAGGGAGGGAGGAAGAAGTGGGGGTGCTGCCACCAGGAAGAGATGGCCACAGCCCCAGAGACTCCCAGCCAAGGAAGTGTGGATGAAGCAAGCACAACGTCCAGGGAGGAACTCGTGCTATTAAAATCCATTCAAGTTGGAGAAAGTGAGACCAGTGACCTCCTTTCTCTTTCTCTTTCCCTCTTTCTATTGAGAAGGTAAGTGACCCAGCTCTAAACCGGATGCTTCCCTCTGGGCTAGCAAGGCATTTATTTGCCCTTGTATTTAAAAGTTTTCTTTGTTCTCAGGTCAACAAATGTGATACATCTGTTGATTAATAGAATTGCTAAACTGTGTCTACTCTGCCTTGAATGCAGCACTGAGATATTGGGAACAACCTAGGAGGGGAGAGAAATTTTAAATTGCTGTATCTGCCAAAGGGGCAGGGAGTTATTGATCTTTTTTTTAAACAACTTCCCAAGGAAAAAAGAACACTTTCACCAGGGTTTCTCCAGGCATCAAAACAACTAAGGTAACATTATGGGAAGCCAGCTGATTTGTATCACATCAGGCATCTACTGTTACCCACAACCCAGGCTGAAAGGCAACCATTCTCACTGAGAGGAGAGGGCCAAGGGAATAGCTAGAAGGTGACCTCCCTCCAAGGGAGGAGCAGTCCAGACCACCAAAAAAAAAAAAAAGTAAGAGGGAGTAAAGTGACAAATAGCTCTGTCTGCCTGCTCACCAGCCCAGCAACAGGATGCATAGAATTATCATTGTTGTTGTTCAATCACGTCTGACTCTTTGTGTCCCCATTTGGGATTTTCTTGGCAAAGATACTGGAGTGGTTTTCCATTTCTTTCTCCGGCTCATTCTATAGACAAAGAGCTGAGGCAAATAGGGTTAAGTGACTTGCCCAGGGTCACATAGCTAGTAAATGTCTGAGGCCAGATTTGAACTTAGAAAAATCAATCATCCTGACTTCAGGCCCTGTGCTCTATCTACTGTGCCACCTAGCTACCCATAGTATTATTATAGGATCATGGAAGGTAACTTAGAGGATCATCCCCTCATTTTACAGACAAAGTAACTAAGGCTCAGAGAAGTAAGTGACTTTGATTAAGCCAAGGTCACAAAAACAGTAGCAAAGCCTGAATTTGAACCCAAGTTCAAAGGCCTAAAGGTGGGAAATGAAGTCCTGTGTATGAGGAAGAGTAAGACCAGTTTGGATCATAGAGAACATGAAGAAGAATCCTGAACAATAAAGTTCAAAAGATAAATTGGGGTCAGGTTGTGAATGGCTCTAAAAGCCCAACAGAGGAGTTGATAGGTGTTTCTAGGGGTAATAGGAAGGCACTGCAATTTATGGAGTGGGAGAGTAAAATGCTCAGACTTGTGTTTTAGAAAAGTCACATTGGCAGTTGTGTCAGAACTGGAGTGGGGTGAGATCTGAGGCAGAAGGGCAATTAGGAGGCCATTGCAATGGTCCCAGAAGAGAGGTGATGAGGGTCTGAACCAAGGTGGCCACCATGGGGGCCGAGAGAAGAGGATGGCTTTGAGAGATTTTGTAGAGTCGGAAAAGAAGATTTGACAACTGATTGTATGTGTATGAGGAGTGAGGGCAAGTGAGGAGCTGAGGATGACCACAATACCTTGAAGGACGGTAGTGTCCTCAACAGAAATGTTCTGAGATCGGTAGGTTTTATGGGGAAAAGATGAATTCTGTTTTGGACATGTTGAATATGAAATGCCTCTAGGCCATCCAGCTTGAAATGTCCGGTAGTCAGTGATGTAGGACTAGAGCTCAGGAGAGAGACTAAGGCTGAATATAGAGTTCTAAGAGAAAGGTGAGCTGAAAAAGTTGACTAGGCTTGCCATCAGGTGCCATCTTTAAATGAGAGCAATATGGGGATTTTTTCCTTTTTTTTTTCTTTTTTGGCAAGGCAATTAGGATTGAGTGACTTGCCAAGGGTCACATAGCTAGTGTCAAGTGTCTGAGAATGGATTTGAACTCAAGTTCTCCTGACTCCAGGACTGGTGCTCTATCCACTGAGCAACCTAGCTGCCCCAATATGGGGATTTCTAGGCAGTCCCTCCGGGAGTGGGAGGATATCTTCCCCATGCTAGGCATATTCTAAAGGATACTATTTCCCTGACTCTTTTTTTTTTTTTTTTTTTTTTTTTTGCTTTTTGGTGAGGCAATTGGGGTTAAGTGACTTGCCTAGGGTCACACAGCTAGTAAGTGTTATATGTCTGAAATTGGATTTGAACTCAGGTCCTCCTGACTCCAAGGCCAGAGTTCTATCCACTGAGCCACCTAGCTGTCCCCTATTTCCCTTACTTTCATTAAAACAATGAGGCACTCCACTGTAATCTCCACCAAGGCTTTGGGGCTGCTGTGTGATGCCTCATGATAGCCTAAGTTTGGAGTCAGGAGCCCTTAATTTACCCAAGGCCCTGACAGTTAAAAGATTGTTAGAGAGATTGCAATTTTGGGTTCTTAATTATGTTCTGCATATTTCAAAATATCCTCTCAAATTTAGGTAAGGCGTGGCTGCCGACTGACCTTTTGGAGGAAAAGAAGAGTGTTTTCCTATTCTTTTTACAGCTAGTCCAATAGTTGATCTTGTTCTAAGAATTGGGTTCATTGCTCAGGAGACAGTAGGGGGAGAAGGTTCTTTTTCCTGAAGTACGCCTAGGTAGACATGCTATGCGTTCATGAGTTTAACATTATTTAAGCACTTCCTGTTTTCAGAGAATTTTGCTAGCCAGCAATGGAGATGCAGAGTTTGAACAAGGGACAGCTCAGTGGATCAGTGAGTAGAGCACTGGCTCTGGCAACAGGAAGACCCAAGATCAAATACACCCTTGGATCTTACTAGCTGTATGACCCTGGGCAAGTTACTTAACCTCTATCTGCCTTAGTTTTCTTATGATAATGGTAATATTGGCAACAGTAATAATAATAGCACTTACTTCATAGGGTTGTTGTGAGGATAAAATCAGACAATATTTGTAGAGTATTTTGAAACTTTAAAGAGCTATATAAATACTAATTATTATTATTATTATTCACAAAGCTTACAATCTAGTAAGCTTCTAGTAAGTAATCAATATAAGACACAATTACAGATATCTATAATACATGATAAATGCACTCAAAAATAAGTTGCTATATGAGGTCAAAGGGGAAAGAAGGTTAAAATCCAGGGAAAGCAGGGAAGGCTTTGTGGAAGAGGTAGCATTTAAATAGATAAAAATTCAACAGATGAACATTTCAGGCAAAGGGAAGTGTCCAACAAGATCAGCTGTAGATACTTCCCAAGGATTCTCTATCCTTCCATGAAAGTCTTCCAAAGTTCTGTGATCTTACTAAAATTATAGCTTCAGTATCCAAAGTCTTTTTGATCCTGGACCTTGAGAAACCTGAGGGTCTTCTGACACTGGTAATCAATGAAATAGGTCCGCTGGAAGTTGACCTTTGGATCTTTGTGTCAAAATGGAGTGCAAAGCATGTAGGGAAAAGAGTATTAGTGTCGGGATTGGAGTGATTTGTGCTATAAGCTAGGGAGAGAAGGTGGTGAGTTAGTAATTAGGATCTCGTTGTAAGGAAGATAAGTCTGGCATCAGCATAAAGGATTTATTTGGGATGTGGAAAGAGTGGAGGCAGGAAGACCTGTTAGAAAGCCATTACAGTATAGTAGTGCTTGTGGGTAGTCATGAGGACCTGTACCAGGGCTTGATGAATTATATTTTAGTCCCATTTTAAATCTTTTCTCTCTAGCTGGGCTTAAAACTCTCCTAAGGATTCACAGAAATAAGTAAATTATAAGACATGAACTGTTTTCACAGCCTCTTTCCTATGGAGGTGCCATGAATGCATTCAGAGGGCAACTCTTTCTAGCTAACAAAGACCTGATCCTAGAACCCCAGAATTGTATGCCAATCACTCAATCTATCTCTGTGTCTGTCTCTTTGTTTCTGTCTCTCTGTATCTCTCTCTCTCTCTCTCTCTCACACACACACACACACACACACACACACCAAACATGGCAACTACCCTTGAAGTTCCTGCCACCAGTTTCTAAAGACCCAGAAAAGAAAGTTCTAGCCACCCAAGTCCTTAGCAGTCGAGTGGTTCAGTATCAGAAACTGATTTGATCAGTGGAAATGACACTGAAGGAGAAGCATGAACATCTGCTTTGCTGCTGCATCCTGAAGACCATGAGACTTTTCTACCTGACTTGTAGCTGAAACCTTCCAGATGTGTTATCTTTCTCATTAGAATGTAAACTCCTTAATAACAGAGATTATCTTACTTTTCTATTTGTACCCGCAGCATACTTTCCACATAGTATTTGATAAATAGTGTTTTATTCATCCTCCAAGAAAAGGACTATTAAGAAACTTGCCTCCCTCAGGGTGACAGGTATCCAAGTCTAACTCAAGGACTTTTCAGCCTGGGAGCTCAGAAACTCAGGTACTACAAGGTAAGTCTCAGGGTTGGAAGTGTCCTTTCTCAGGATTGCTAGACTTTGACCTGTACTCATAAAAGGAAATAAGCTCTTCTTTCAACTCTCAAACTCTGGCACTTCCCAAGAGTGGGAAGGGATGTCCTTTACCTCAGCAGCAAGTAACTTATTAACTACTCCCCTGTGGTAACTGAAACAGAGACGGTTAGGCAAGCTGAGCCTGAGCACTGGGGCCCCTGGCTTCCCAGGAGCTTCTCTATCCCAGTGAAGTCACAGATCCTGTCCTCATTCCTAATTTACTATAAGTATCAAGAGATAAATGAACTCTGACATTAAATTTATAATGAACCTCACGGTCTGAGTCACCCCGTAAGCTCCGGGAAAGCAATTGCTGCTTACTGGAATTCCCCTTGACAACTTTCACAACTGCTCTTCAAACTAGTCTCAGCCCTGCTCCATTCATCTGCCATTAGTCCTGCTCTTTGGTGCATGGATTCATCTGTTTGTATCTTCCCTTTTCACCTCCTCATAGCCTGCTTGAAAATTGGGGAAATTCCCTCCTTCAAAGTCGCCAGAATTCCAAAACGACTGAGCTCTTCTCAGAATGTCTGTGAACAGTCTAGCCCAAGGATTCTCTATCCTTTCATGAAACTCTTCCAAAGTTCTGTGATCTTACTAAAATTATAGCTTCAGTATCCAAAGTCTTTTTGATCCTGGACCTTGAGAAACCGAAGAAAGAAAGAAAGAAGGAAAGAAAGAAGGAAAGAGAAAGAAAGAGAGAAAGAGAGAGAGAAAGAGAGAGAGGGAGAAAGAAAGAAAGAGAAAGAAAGAAAGAGAGAAAGAAAGAAAGAAAGAAAGAAAGAAAGAAAGAAAGAAAGAAAGAAAGAAAGAAAGAAAGAAAGAAAGAAAGAAAGAAAGAAAGAAAGAAAGAAAGAAAGAAAGAAAGTGGGAGAGAGGAAAGAAGGAAGGAAGGATGGTGGGGAGAGAAAGATTCAAGTGTAGCTTTAGTACTTCATATATGCAATACAGATTTACTTAATCCAGACAACACTCTAAAATGTGTAGTATATGCCACATTCAACTAATACCCTTATTTTAAGATATGAGCATGTGGGTCAAAATCCTGATTCTGCCACCTGCTTATAAACTCTGAAAGGGTAGAGGCACAGAGACCTGGGTTGAGGAAAATTCAGAGCTGTTGATGATAATCATTGAAAGTTATACACTTGGGTTATAATAAGGACAAGACATTCTCCTTGTAATTAGTAAAATTGGTAAGGTTAGGAAACAGGTCCTAGGAGTCTTTAACTGTGGTTTGAGAGCTAAATGTTTGCTTGCATAGAGGATAGAGTAGATATGAAGAATTAGCAGTGATGTGAACCAGAGGGTAAGAAAGAACCTATAGAGTACTATGAGGGACAGAATGAGTGAGGATATATCTAAATTTGAATTCCCCAAAGTTTGTTGGTTGGAGGTATCCAGGCATGGAACACTGGCAGTAAGGGGTGAGATGGGGACAGGGTGGGGGGGAGCGTGGAGAAGAGCTTTATTTTGGTGTATAGAGAGAGTAGAGGATTATGGCAGTGCTCAAAGGTAGCTAATGCGTCTAGTCAACAAGATGAAGTTCAAGCAGGGTCAAAATGACCTTGAACAAAGCAATTTCATTTCTTGGAACAGTGATGAAAGAACACTGTGAGATACGTGAATCCCCTTGTGGTCTTTAAATGGAAAGAGAGAGTGTCCCTGGAGGAGGAGACCTGTAGATACAGATGCAAGTGGACACGAGGTCCAGAGCAGCAGTGTAAGCATAGATGGGTATATGACATCTCATGAGCTACGTAACCCTGGAAAACTCATTTTCCTTTCATTTTTCCTTCTGGATCTAAAAATCTGGAAGTGTTAGTCTCCCAAATAAAGTCAGTCATATAATTTCCACTAAGCATTTCAAGACTCTGGAAGTTCAAATCAGTCTTCTGATTGAAATGACATCATGCCATGTCCAGTCTATTTGTGGGGCAGACAAAAGCTGAAAATGAGGACTCCACACCCTAGGACGGGGATCACCCTGTGCGGGAAGGGTCAATATCTGAATTAACCAACAGAGGTGCTTCTTAGAGGTCAACAAACTAGAGGATCTAAAAAAAAAAAAAAAAAAGAATTACCTCTTCCATCTAGAGGCAGCAAGGTGGCACTATAGTGCATGAAGATCTGGGCCCAGAGTCAGGAAGACCTGAGTTCAAATCCAGCCTTAGACACTTACTAGTTACGTGACCCTGGGCAAGTCACTTAACCTCTGTTTGCTTCGGTTTCCTTAACTGTGAAATAATAAACTTGGATAATAATAGTACCTACTTCCCAGGGTTGTTGTGAGGATCAAATGAGATATTTGTAAAGTGGTATGCCTGACACATGGTAAGTACTTAATAAATGCCTATTTCCTTCCTCCTTTCTTCCTTCTTTCCTTCCTTCTTCTTCCAGGCTCACTACAAAGATGAAGGTGAACAAGAAAAGGCCACAACTAGTACATTGCTTCTGGGAAGGCTTATTCTCTTGGTCAAAGAAAGACATCCATCATTCTCAGACCCCTTGTGCTATCTATCCATACACAGACTTAACCTTTTCCTAATTTTAGACCACTGACTTTTGGCCCTTATTTCAGAGCTCCTACCTAACTTTCTGGATTTGTGTGTTGTTATAAATATATACATATGTGGGTATGTGTGTGCATATGTGTCTATATGTTTATATATGAGTATACACACATTAAATCCTATGGATTTGTATGTATATTAATACATAAATAGATTATTTTAAAAGTTTTTGCGCAAATAAAGCCAATGCAACCAAGATTGGAAGGAAAGCAGAAAGATGGGAAAAAATTTTTACAGCAAGTGTGTCTGATAACAGCCTCATTTCTCAAATATATAGAGAACTGAGTCAAATTTATAAGAAGACAAGTCATTCCCCATTTGATAAATGGTCAAAGGATATGAACAGGCAGTGCTATTTATAGTCACATGAAAAAATGTAAAACATGTACACAGTAACAGCAACATTGTGTGAAGATCAACTTTGATAGACTTAGCTCTTCTCAGCAATACAATAGGATCTAAAACAATTCAAAAAGACTCATGATGGTAAATGCTATCCACATTCAGAGAAAGAATTAAGGAGCATGAAAGCAGGTTGAAGCATACTATTTTCACTTTTTTTGGCTTTTGGCTTTTTGTGACTTTTCCCTTTTGTTCACTTTCTTCTTTCACAACATGACTAATGTGGAAATATATTTGCAAGATTGCACATGTATAACCTATATCACATTGCTTGCCACCTTGGGGAGGGGGCATAGGAGACAGAAAAAATTTGAAACTCAAAATCTTATAAAAATGAATGTTGAAAACTATCTTTACATGTAATTGAAAAAAATAAAATGCTATTTACCAAAAAAGTACATATATGTGTGTTTGTCAATATACATTTACATCTATATACACATGTGAGCATACATATGTATGCATTCACTATATATGTACATATGTATATGTGTGTATGTGTGTGTGCATATGCATACATACATACAATAGATGATTTCTGGAATAGATTATCTCTAAGATTCCTTCTGGTTTGGAGTCAATGATCCTATGAAACCCCAAATACAGGAGGAAAGAGCACAAGCTGAGCCAAAGATGCCAAGACAAAATGGGTCAAGGAAGTTAGGAAATTAAACAATGATGGATTACTGTGCTTAACACATGTTCTGACAGACTGTCTTTTACAAAGTGGAAGCCAGACTCTATTCTGTTCCTTAAAGGGGAAATACTGTGAAAATTCTGTAACTGCATTCAACACAAATCATTAGAAGGGTTTTGAAAACTCAAAAAACATTTATAAAAATAAAAATAATAGCCAACATTTATATGGTACTTTAAGGTTTGCAAAGTCCTTTGCATTTATTATCTCATTTAATCCTCACAACAACTCTGTAAGGTAGACACTATTATTATTTCCATTTTACCGATGAGAAAAACTGAGATTAAAAGAGATTACCTTTCACAGGGTCACACTGCAGCATTGTCTAAGTGAATAAAGCAGCATTGAAACTCAAGTCTTTCAGACTCCAAATCCAAGACTCTATTATCCACTAACCACCTACCAGATGTATTAAGCACTATGTGTAAAACTCTGGGCTAGGGAAGGGATACTAAATTTAGATTAGACCAAGTCACTGACCTCATGGAACTTAGAGTCTAGGAATAGAACATGAAAAAAATGTGAATATGTAAAGGAAGAATTGTTGTTGTTTGTCTTTTGTTTTTTAAGAGGACCAGTATTATCACAGGGTGATATCTTGATTCACAGGTAAACTGGATTTAAGTGAGGCAGTGTTATACAAAGTCATTGGCCTCACCCTCTCTTCCAGAGTCACTGAAGTCCAATGGCAAGATAAAAGTTAGGATGACTGGCAATGGTCCAGGATGCAGTGGATGACCTTGGCATTTCCATGTCTGACCACGCTCTAAGCGCTCCAAAGCACTGAGAGGAATTAAATGAATTAAGGAGGAATTAAAGAGTTTACCTATGACCTAACAACAAAGTGTGACTAAGTTTCTTAACTTGAAAAGATTATAGGACAGATTCCTTGGACGAAGGCAAACTGATACCACATAGGAACTACCTAATCTAGCGACATGTCCCTTGGGTACACACACACACACACACACACACACATGTGTACATGTGTATATGTGCGTGTTTGTGTATCTCAAGGAGGGGAGGGGATTCCTCTCTCCTACCCTCTTCTTCAGCAATGGATCTTATAGTGGAGTAACTTGCTAGTAAGAGATGCTACACCCAACAGGGAGTAAGACAAGTTGTAAGCTAATTGAGTCAAAGAAAGGAGTCAAGAGTCTGACACCCAGAGCTGGGATCCTGATTGATAGATGGCAGGCCCCAGAGGTAAGACACCTGGTCATCATAAGGTGTGGGCTCTGATTCTATCCAAAAGAGCATAGTATGACCAGGTTTATGTTTTGTTGCTATTATTCTTATTTTTCCATTTCAGTAAATGACTTAACTTTGATCTTACTTGTGTTGACCAATTAGGCATTGATGATAAACCTTTCTATTGATGGTAAAAACCACTCAAGTAGGCACTCAAGTGATATTTTAAGAGTATGGAGTCATACAAAATTCACAGAAGGATTCCATCTCAAGATTTGGGTTCTTGTTCCATAACTGACTCTTTTCTCAATTACTTGGAGCTCTCTGTATATATGTGTATGAGTATATATATACATATACATATGTGTGTATGTGTGTATATATGCATGTATACACACATATAAATATATGCGTGTATGTATGGGGGTGTGTATATATGTATATGTGTGCATATATATACATACATATGCCTATATGTATATTTGTTTATCTATACCATATATTGTATATGTATACTATATCCCTTCAGTGTGTGTATGTGTACATCTGTGTATGTATACACACACACACATATCTGTCACTAGAAATTTTCTCTGTTATGTTAGTTGCTTTTATGTAATGGCCAAGGTCCTATAACACTCTGTATTCTTCACACCTCCTAACTTCTTCACACCTCCTAAAGGAAAGTGTAAGCACTTCTTTATAGCTCCCTTACATTGGCCATAATTCAAAAGAGAAGATAGTATCCCAAAAAACATGTTGGTTAGCAGTGTCAAATGATGAGTAGAAGTCAAGGAGGATGAGGAATGAAAAAAGTCCTTGGATTTAGCAATGAGAAAGTTATTGATAACTTTTGAGAGGGATGTTTTACTAAAGTGCTGTAGACAGAAGTCAGACTGTGAGGAGAAGGTGGTAAGTAAATACATTCAGTCTAGGTAGCTTTTTTCCAAAAAAATTTTGTGGGGAAGGGGGAAGGAAGAGATATGGTTATAGCTAAATATACTAAAATAGACAAGGTAAAGTTTTTTTAGACTTGAGGTGACCTGCTTCCAAATGGAGACAGATAGGAAGCAAGAAGGAACTGAGAAGATCTGAAAGAGAGGTTGTGCCTACTAGAGTAAGTTTTGAATCATGCCAGAGGATATTGGACCAGGGCTACAGGTAGAGAGAAGCCTTAGTGAGGCAGAAAAATATCCTCTGTGACTATAGAGAAAGGGAAGACAACAGGCAATAGAGAAGGTCAGAAGATAGAAAGGTTAGTGGGAGAGATAATGGGCTAAGTTTTGGACATGTTGGGTTTAAGATGTCTTCAGGACATCTAGTTCAAGATGTCGAATAGGCAGTTAGAGATGAGAGTCTAGAGAAGAAAGGTCAGGGCTGGATAAGTAGCCCTGGGAAAGATCAGCTTAAAGATAATTTAATTCATGGGAGCTGAAGAAATCACTCATCAAAATAGGATAGAAGAATGGAAAAGGGTTCAGGACAAGAGGACTTCACCTTATAATTTACTGAAAAAATATATACTATTCACAAGCTCCCTCTTCTTCCCTTCTCATTTCAGAACCTTGTAATATCATAACCTACTATTTCCTTTACTACCCAGTAGTAGTATTGTTAAGGTGGCCTTTTTCCTTATCAAGGCCAACCCCTCCATCTTTGAGCTCATCCCCTTTCTCTTCTCTAGCAGATTGACCCTTCTACCTTCCCTCATGCATACAAACAAACCTTTATCTCTCCCACCCTTAAAATATCTTCACTTGATCTCACCATTCCCACTAGCTATCATCCTACATCTCTCCTCTCCACTATTTGCAATAGCTGCCTCCATTTTCTCTTCTCTCACTCATCCTGCCTCATCATTCAACTGAAACCACTCTGTCCTAATTTACCAGTGACTTTCTATTTCAAATCTAATGACTTTTTCTCAGTCTTTATCCTTTTTTATCTCTCTATAGCCTTTGACAATGTTGACCATCTTCTTCTACTCTCTCGCTGCTGAATTTTCATGATTCTACTTTCTTTTGAGCCTTCTCTCAATCATCTGACAATGCCTTCTTTGCTCAATGATCATCTTTCTTATGACCACTAATAAGGTTGAATCCAAAGGCTTTGTCCTCGACCCTCTTTTTCCTCTCTACTCTCTACACTTTAGCAAGGTGACCTCATCAGTTCCCATGGAATCAATTATCATCTCTATGCAGATGAATCCCAGGTCTATATATCCAGTCCTAGATGCTGAGCTCCAATCCCACATCACCAACTGCCTACTGGACATTTTGAACTAGTTGTCTCATAACATCTCAAACTCAGTACATTCAGAGTTAATCATTCTCCTGAAACTACCCCTTTTCAGAAGTTCTCCATTACTATTCAGAGCTCCACCATCCTTCTAGTTCCCTAGGTTCTAAACCTTGGCATCATCCTCCACCTCTTACTTAACCCCAAATATTCCATCAGTTGCCAAATCTTGCTCTATCTTTATTACATCTCTCATATGCATCCCCTTCTCCCCAGCAGCACAGCCATCACCCTAGTACAGGCCCATATTACTTCTTACCTAAACTACTGCAACAGCCTCCTAATTGAACTCTCTGCCTCAGGTTTCTCTCCATTCCAATATGTCCTCCCCATTGCTGCCAAAATTATTTTCCTAGTGTGCGTATCTGACCGTGTCACTTCACTGTTCAATAAACTCCAAATGCTCTTTATCATCTCAGATCAAATATAAATTCTACTTTTTGTTATTTAAAATTTCCCATAATCTGGCCCTTTCCTACCTTTCTAGTCTTCTATACTACTGCCTTCCATTAACTCTATAGTCCAGTTCTAGTGGCCTTCATGCTGCTCTGATTAAGTAATGTTGTGTGTCATTCACCAGGGTTTCTCCAGGCTCCAGGTTTTCACCAGGCTGCTCCCCATACCTGGAATGTTGTTCCTCTTCCCTCCAAATTTTGGAGTCCCAGGCTTCCTTTAAGACTTAGATCAAGCAATACTTTCTATAGGAAGCCTTTCAAGAATTTTCAAATGCCAGGAAGATTAAGTACTTGTCCAGGGTCACAATATATACATGTATACACACATGTATGTGTGTGAAGGCCATTATATGTCAAAGGTAAAACTTTAACCCAGGTTTTCCAGGCTTAAACACTGGCTCTGCATAGGCTATCCCATGCTTACTGTACTGCGCATAATAGGTACTTACTTGATTGTCAAGCAACAAGGTTTGAAGTGACTAAGTTCAGCACTCAGGTCAACTCTATTCTGTTTCCCTAACCTGATCCCTAACAAACTAAATAGAAAGGCTGGGCCTCTCACTTTCTTGATATGAAGACTAGGCCACACTCACTGGACTTTATTAGATAGGCACATCTGTCTGGCAGAATCAGAGACAGGAAAGGTAACAGATGAAGAGAAAAGTTCATGTATAAATATCAAATAGACCCAATTTGGCTAAAGAGCTCTAAGACAGTATCTTCACTAGTCTCACATCATTAACAGGATTTTATATAGATGACATTCAAATTGGCTGCAACGCATAATCCACGCCCACACAGGGAAAGACCCTTGGGGAATGTGCTATCTGGAGAGCTGCTTTGGGCACAGTTGGTAAAACAGTGCATTAACATTTAGCGTTTGTGTGCAGAGCAGGCGGTGTAGTAAATTTGTCTGCATCCACAAATGTTACAGGAATAGATCACCTATGAGCTCAGTGCAGCACTGAAGAAATTAAAGAGTGTTCTCAGAAAGGCCGCATTCTTGAACTAATTTGAAATGTATTTTGCAATGGAAATATTGGCTACATTGGATTTATTTATGTTAATGGCTGACAGTCACAGGATGGAGGTGGGCTATCCACTCTTCTCATTAGTCAATCAATAAACATTTACTGAGTACTTAAATATCGTGTCTTTTCCTTTATCCATTGTCTACTGTTCATCTTGTTTGAACAGGTCATGTGGTTTCAAAAACAAGGCATAACCAATGGACAGATCATATTCTCCATCGGAATCTTCATGATATTGAAGGAAAGCAAAGAAGACCCTAGCACATCGCCAGGACTCCTGTTTGAAAATTAAGTGAGGATCATACTGTACATTCTTTTGATGGGGGCCAACTCAAAAGGAGAGGCAATCAGATGCTTGCTAGGAAAGACAGAGTCAGGAAGGGAGCAGTATTCTTCCCCCTTTGCCTCCACTCCCTCCATACTTGGAGAGGTGGAACGCTGAAAGACTTCAAAAAGAAATGGTTTGGCCAGTCCACAGAAAGCTCTGAACTGGTCTGCAGAAGCAGCAGCACCTGTGGTGGAGGCAGCAGCACCCAATGAGAGGAAGGGAAGACAATGATGGTGATTAAATAGATAGTAGCCGCCTCCTGGTTGTACTAACTAGGCCCTATGGGTAAACCTGTAATCATGAATAAAAAAAGAGCTCTGTGAGAAAGGTGCCTGAGCTGCAACTCTCTAAGAGGCCAAAGAGATTTTGGAGAGGTGTTTTCTCACTCCAACCTCCCCTTATCAGGAGTTTTAATATGATTTGCATGCCTGAATTTCCATAAATTACATTTATTCTGATTTTGGCTTTCTCATTACATCTTAAAAATCTGATTGACTATGAAAATTCTATATAGTATATCAGTACCCTACTGGAGAAGAGAGGGGGATTAACTGGAAAGCCAGGGGCTTTTTTGACTACACATAATTTAACTGGCTGGGAAGTTTTCTTTCTAGCTTAGTGACTAGATGTTTCCTTGGGGTTTGATGAGCTTTTATAACTTTATTACAAATTCAAGTATTTGCATAAATCTCCCAAATGGCAGAACTTTCAACTGATTTTGGGGTTTTCACTTCTGCCTCTCCACTGATGTGCACCCAATGCAAATGCCTGAGGTTAAGCTCTCTCCCTCCATTCAATATAAGAGAAGGAACGGAGTAAAAGGGAAGGAAACAGCAGAGACCCTTCCCCAAACCAAGCCCTAGAGATTGGAAACAGGTGTGTTCTGGTAAAGATTCAGCTCTTCCTATTCCCAGAAGGGAAAGGAAGTACTTCCCGGCTAACTGTCTTCCACAAGACCACTTGGTAACTTTGAGGACATAGATTTCAAGTTGGAAGTGTCCTTGGAGGTCATCAAATCTGACTCTCTCATTTTATGCGGACAAAAATCACACAGGATGGATAGGCAAGGGTGAGTTTCAATCTACATCCCTAAAGAAAACACTCACACAGAACAGAACATAGAATCCCTTAAAGCATTTGAGTATCTGAATTTTAAAAGGTCAGGTTGGAATTATCACAATTGCATCCAATAACTTCTCATCTTTATCCCTTCTTCTGGTTTTGAGTTGATTTTATTGTAACTAGTCAAAGGTCTGACTACATATGACATCTAATTGAGAAAAGACTCCCATATCAATAACCAATTTTTCTGACTCATTTCATTTTTTGAGATGTTCAGGATTCACTATGTCTAGTGCCTTTATACTTTTTTCATATAAGAATAAGTTGAAGGAATTTTTAGCCTAGAGAAAAGATGATTCAGGACAGATGTCATAACTGTATTTGAGTATCTGCCTATCGTTTGGAAGAGTAATTAAATTCATTCTGTTTGGAGGTAAAGGGCATAAGTAGGAAGAATGAGTGGAAGTTGTAAAGAGACTAATTTAGACTTGTTGAAAGAAAAAAAAATATGGTTACAATTAGAAGTATCCAAAAATGGAACGGCTGCTTGGGTAATAATATATTCCCCCTAAATCAGGACTTTTTAACCTGGGGTACATGGGTCCCCAAGGAGCTATAAATAGATTTTAGGCAATTCATGACCTTAAGAAAAAATAACTTGATTTTTACTAACCTTTAATTAAAATTTAGCATTTTCTTTCAATTATTTAAAAACTTATTAATAACAAGTCCATAAGCTTCACCAACCTGCAAATTCATGGCACAAAAAATAGCTATTAGCCCCTTCCCTAAACGAAGGCCTTTACATTAAGACTGGATGACCACTTAGTAGGTATTTTACCGACAGGTATTTGTTTAGTTATGGATTAACTACAAAGTCTCTGAGGTCCCTTCTAACTGATTCTGTGTATTCATGATACATAATTCTCAAATATCACAACAAGGGACCAAAAGATCCCTGAAACCACATCAGCATGTAAGCACTTTATCTTCTCTTCAAAAAGAGAGAGATGTAGCAGTCAGTATTTGTTTGGCATTTAAATACATTTTCAAAACATTACAGAGGAGAATGATGGAAGGTTACAAGCAGTATCACTTTATAAAATATTGAAGAGTAGTAGAAGGGAAAACAAGTCTGCAGAAATCTTGGTATGACTAATTAAAGTCAGACTATCCCAAGAGCATTTACAAATGAAACTTGGAGAACAGCAAAATTGGAGATCTGCCAAAATTTCTATAGCAATCTATTTTCCATATCAATGATCAAGGAACAACTTCATTTGGACCCAAGAACTTCACTTTCTGATATGGTGTAGCAGAAAGTGAAAATGTCTTTGAAGAAAAAGAAATTTTAAAACATCTGGACCAGTCCAAGTAGAAGAAATCCATGCTGAAAGTGAAAATATATGAAAACAATGATGAACTCTGAAGTTTCACCTCATACCCACCAAATTAGCAAAGGTAACAAAAAATGGAAATAAGTTAATATGGAGGAGTTGCAGGAAGATAAGACACATTAACTCATTGGTATTAGAGTTGTGAATCGAGCCAACCATTTTGGAAAGTATCTTGAAAGTATTTTGGAATTTTACTAAAAAAGTGACTAAAATGTCCATACCCTTTGACCCAGAATACTCATTACTTGGTCAAAGACAGAAAGGTACCATGTATACCAAAGCATTCATGGTTACACTTTCTTTGGTAGAAAGGAACTGGGAATAAAGTGATGTCCATCAACTGGGGAATGGCTAAAGAGCTGGTGAGCCATAAATGTAATGGAAAGTTACTGCACCATAAGAAAAAGACAAATACAAAAAATTCAGAGAAGCAATGGAAGACTTATACAAACTGATACAGAGGGAAGTAAACAATCAGAAGAATAATAACTTTTGCAATGTAAATGGGAAGTACCAAAAATAAAGCAACTAAATGCTATGTAGAGCAACTAGATTGTACAGTGGATGAAGTGGCGGGCCTGGAGTCAGGAAGACTCATCTTTGTCCTCAGACACTAGCTGTAGGACCCTGGACAAGTCACTTAACCCTGTTTGCCTCAGTTTCCTCATCTGTAAAATGAGCTGGAGAAGGAAATGGCAAATATCTTCAGTATCTCTGCCAAGAAAACCCCAAATGGGGTCACAAAGAGTTGGACTTGAGGGAAAACAACTGAACAACAAAAATGCTATGTAACTATAATGACCATATTTGACCCTAGAGAAGAATTAAAAAAAAAAAAAAGCATCTCCCTCCCCTCATTGCACATGTCAGGGACAATGGGTGTGGACTATTGCATATACTATGAGACATGGATGATTTGTTGGCTAGTTTTGCTGAACTGTTTTTTTCTACTTTCCTTTTTATTCTTTGTTATAAGAGATAGTTCTCTGGTCAGAGGAAAGCAAAGGATATATTCAGAAATGAACATGATACAAACAAAGACATCAATAAAAATTAAAAAATTTAAAGAAAAATGGCACACTGAAAAGTATCAAGGAATTCATGTTCAAAATATATGAGGAGGCATAAGATACTAAATTATTAGGGAAAAAATCACATGGCATTATTACCCAAAAAGAGTAATCAGAAAAACTTCAGCAACTACTAACCCCCATATTTACTGTCTCTTCTTCACAAAATCTTTTTTTTGAGAATGACCTACACATGTCAAAGTACTCTTAATGAAAATATGAGAAGGAAATAGGCAAGCTTCTAAAAATGATTTTCTACAGGAAACCCCAGTGTAATATCACCGTCATACAATTAACTGAAAAGTATAGAAAATAAAAGATGTCCCACGTTTGTTGTTGGATGATTCCAAATAGCACTTGACTAGATAGAGCAGAACTCAGTCTTTAGGGCTCACTTCCAACAGTGTCTTCTATAAATAGATTAAGATTACATAAGATTCCTTGATAGCTACAACTACAGAGCTAACTCTACTCAATGATCCTGATTATCATGATCTAGTAGAGTATTAAACAGGGGAATATATACTTGCCAAAGATGACCTCTGGTGTCATAATGTCTCAGCAGTGTTTGAATAGAAAAGGGATTCCCTTCATATGGATGGTTGAAGTTCTCTCAGATTGTCCACTTTCAGCTGACATGGACAGATTTGTTCACATTAAAACTCTTAAGCACTATAGAACCTCCTCACTGAGATCCATGACCACACAAGTGAGATCAGCCTAACAATCCATGCAGGAAAAAAAAAAATAGGGAAGAATGCCCCATTGTCCAGACTATGGCACGCAGTTGGATGGGTAGCCCACTGAGTTAGTTCATCAGTAGCTTGGATAGGCCCTGCGGAACCCAGAATGAATCTGGAGACAGAAAAACAGGCTGGGTTACATTTGAGAGATTGTTCAGTACTATGAAGGACCTAAGCTTCTCTCTGAAACTAAAGCCTACCTTTTAAACACCAGTATTCTTCCAGTGAATCTGTGAATCATGGAATACCACAATCTCCAAAGAATCAAATGTGAGAATCCTGCTAACTAAAACAAAGAAAAATGGAGAAATGGGGTGCTTTTACCCCATTCGGTAGGCTGCAACATGTTAATAATAATAGAACATTAATGTTATTATTAATATTAGTGACATATTATGTGGCACATGATAATATGGTATGCAGTATATTAATTCATTAATTAATATTAATGATTAATTAATTAATAACAATAGCATTTATATAGCAATAAGGTTTGCAGAGGGCTTTACATGTAATCTCGTTGGATCTTCACAAAACCTGTGAAGCAGATATTATGACTCCTCATTTTATAGGTAAGGAAACTGAGCCACAGAGAAGCTAAACGACTTGACCAGGGTCATATAGCTAATGTCGGAGGAAGAATTTGAACTTGGATCTTTCTGACTCCCAACCTGGCATATTCTCTCCACTGTTCCACCAGCTGACACAATGCCAACAATGACTCGCACATCAGAGTGGTGACAAAGATATCTGCCAGAAAATGTGTAGCAAGGGTAAGGGATAACAGAAAGGCGATTTCAGTACAAAGCAGAACATAATAGGGACTGGAGGACGTGTCGAGGAAATGCATTGGCATGCTTGGCTGATGTAACTTTCCCACATGGGGAAGGTAGGGAACTTGCTTTCAGGAGGGTCTTGTCAGGCCTGGTGAATGGAAGTGCCTTGAACAGCCTGCAGAGAATACATAGACATTCTGTAACTGATTCCAGTCTGCTAACTACATAGTTAGGAAAAGCCTTTTTTTGATCAGATAAGTATCCAGAATTGAGCAAGTCTCTAAAAAGATCTGCATCAGCCCTGACTTAGTCTCTTTGACAATTTTTCTTCCGTCATGCTGGTCCCCTTCACTGATAGCATCTTATGAAAAATAAGTGCTCTAAGAGGAGAAGCATTGGGCCCTCCCCACTAAGATCACCCCATAGACCTATGAAAACAGACCTGGGCTCTTTATCTGCATATGCATTCATTATTTTGTTTTAGGTGAAAGAAAGCAGCGTTTCAACATCTAGGCTTTGGCAGCATCGATGTCCCAAGGAACAAACAGTAACCATCAGCAGTGACCTTCAGGATGCAGCCCAGGGTAGCTGAGATAAGGACTCATCCCCCAGTCATGCCACATCTGGCCATGAACTTGGTGGGACCAAGGTTATATAGGAACCAAGCTAAGTATGAGCCCACTCTTCCCAGAAACTGAACTAATATAGGGAAGAGAGTGTCCTCAAGGTATGGGGGGAAACTTTGCAATTTTGTTGCTGCTCTATCTTCAAAGTAAACGTTCCTGTCTGAATAGTAATTGATATTAAATGAGATACCAGTCATTGGTACCTGACAATGTTGGAAGGGACACGGCCAATCAAGGCTTGAGTCATTAGCAATAGAGGAGAAACACCTCAGATCTCTCAAGATGTGCTTAGGCATAGCAGCCTCACTCTGGGAGAGTGGGCCAGACTACATTTCTGACAAGAATATTTAAAGGCCTTCAGGGAGACTTCCAATACATCTAAGGATAAAACCTCAGAACAAAGCTCCTTGGTCAGATTTCCCAGAATACACTGTATTTCTTCCACATATACTGCTTCTAAATTTGTCAGGTTTCCTATTTTCACCAGGCACATAGAGGAAGGTGTGGGGATGCTCATCCAATCTGGCACTGATGGGTGTCTTTCAGGGCTGCGATTTTGGTTCCTGATCACTCCACCAAGCAGACTGCCTCTCATGGTGATCAAGAACCAAAATAGGAAACCTGACAAATTTAGAAGCAGTATACATAGAAAAAATATAGTATATTCTGGGAAGTCTGACCAAGGAACTTTGTTTTGAGGTTTTATCCCTAGATCCTACAAAGCAGCTCTTCTCTATTACATCTATCTGTGACCCAACTTTTCTGAAGAAAAATAACTCATACCTCTTATTCCCTAACCCTCATTCTACTTGCCTTGGGAAGATCAGTTGCCAATGTGTAATAACTTCCTCACACTCCTGTCCCCACCTCCACCCCCATGCTGTAACACCAGTATGCAGATACGTACTGAATAAAATGTCTGTGCCAACGATTATCCTTTTAATTGGTCTCACAGAAATGAAAATATTTGTCACCTAAAAGCTAGTAAGCAATAGAAAAACAGACTAGCTGCTAAGAGGTTATTTTATGTGGGTGTGAATGATATTTTACCTAAATTACATGCAGACAAAGCAGTCTAATGAGAAGCTTCATGTAATATTAATGGGTCTGGTTATTTAGAACATGATGGAGTAGATGATGGCCCTGTGGTTTAGAACAAATGCACAGCCCAACATGACGCCTCACAGGTTTACAGAAACAATACAAAGGCCTTCACTGCAACCATGCTAGAAAGTGAGTTATGGCCCAGTCCCCCGTTAAGTAAGGACACTGACTTTTGATAACAATGTGTAGTACAGATTAGCTCTTCGGTTGAATGATTTCTTTGCCTACCTCAGAGTCTCTCATTTCCTTACTAATGTAATGATGTTGAATTAATGCCTCTATTCCATCAAGATGCAGCTCAGGCAGCATTTTCTACATGAAGCATTTCCTGATCCCTTCAACTGCAAATGCCCTCCTTCTGAAACTACCATATATACTTTAACTACTTGGCATATATACATATATATATACATACATATATATATATATATGCGCCAAGTATATATATGCCAAGTATATATATATATATAGTCTGTGTGTATGTATGTGTGTGTGTATATATATATACATACAGACACACACATATACATATATATATTCTCTTTGTACCTATTCTATATATACTTATACACATTCTTCTTGTCTCCTCCATTAGAATGAAAGCTCCTTTTGGGGAGGGATTATTTATGGCATTTTTATCCCCAGTACCTGGAACAGTGCCTGGCACATAGTAGGTGCTTTGAAAAATAGTTGTTAGTTGATTGATAATCACCCTGTGTTAGGAACATGGTATGAGGTATACCACTAAAGCTTTAGGGCTTTTTTGCACTTAAAACTAGCATGTTCATTCCACAAGGGAGGAGAATTTAGTCCCTTATGTACATACTTTTTTTTAAGGACTAGACAAGATCTTAGAAATCTGGTAGTTGTAAACCTGTGAAATCAGGACCCTATGGGAGGTGGCAGAATTATTTAAGGAGTCCTTAAATGCATATTCATTCCAAACATTGCCATTTTGATTTTTTTTTAATTTGGCTCCAAAAAAATTATAACATGACTCAGTATACTAAATAAACCAACATATCTCCTTGGGACCGAATATACAATTGTTTTGTACCTGTTATTTTTCAAATATATGTAGGTGCTCTTGTGATTAATAAAATACAAATTCAATTAAAACATTATTGAATTCATGGTAACTTTTGATCATCATGTATTTTCTCAATCAATAGATACTAACAGTAAACTGCTATAATAAGAGTCTGTGAAGTGTTTTGACATTAGAAAAAGGTCTCTGTATTTGAAAAAGATTCTGAACCACTGATCTACTACACACTCTTCATTTTAAAGATAAGAAAATGGAAACAAATTGAAAAACAAAGAGGAAGAAAAGTTTGGAATAGGGATCAGTTTTGAGGAAAAGATAATGTCATTGCAATTTCAATACCTGCTTATCCTGTACTATTCACTCTTTCCCAGTAACAAATGAAAAGTGAGTATAGGGGAACTTGCCCCAGGACAAAGGGTCTGTCCACTGAGGAGGATCCTGAAGCAGTCACAAGATGATGGGGAAGGGGTTGGGGAGTAGGATTTTGCCTTTGTAGCAATAGGTTCCTAAGTCAAACTAATTTTTAACTGCCCCACGGAGAGGAGCTTTCCTGATTCCCTCAACCTTCCCTGGTAGACTTTACATTGTATTTTGTTTTGTACTTCTCTAATAATATAATATTGTTTGTATGGGGTGTATGGGATGTTCAGAGAGGAATAGTAAGCCTGGAGCAAGGGCTTGCCAAGCCCTTTTCAGTGCTATTCATCCACCTGTGCTGTCCATCTAGCACTCAACTCTCAGTTGTGGCTCTAAGAAGCCGTAGCATGTGCAACTGCCACACCCCTGTAAAACTGTCTTGGCAGACCGGCTAAACCACGTTGAGGGTATGTGACGCGCCTCAAACCTGTTGGTGAGTTAGTGGAGTGTCAACCCCAAACATGTGGAGACTTCTCCTGGTGGAATGGGCAGACGAGAACAGTTTTTTCCAATGACCATACAGGCAGCTAAATTAGGGAATGTGGAGCACTTAGAGTTTGGTCAGACATTGAAGACTGCAAGGTCATCCATTGCATCCTACAAGTCGTCCTGACTTTTGTCCTGCCACCGGACTTTGATGACTCTGGAAGTGAAAGTAAAGCTGAAGACTTTATGAAACTCTGCCTCGCTTAAATCCAATTCACCCACAAGTCAAGACATCACCCCATGATGTCATTAGTCCTCTTCAAAAACAATGAATGATAACAATATTGCCTGACAAGGCTCTCTGTGCATGAATTAGTAATGCTCTTTTCCTTCTTTTCACATGCTTCATTTTAGGTCTTCTTAAAGTGAAATTAAATCAAAATGACCCCCTGGCCTCCTATCAGTCACTCAGTGTCACTATTTAATCCCAAACAGACATCCTATCCAAAGTTACCAGTGATCTCTTAATGGCCAGATCTGGTGGCCTTTCCTCAGTCCTCATCCTTCTTGACCTCACTGTAAATGGTCACTTTTGATTAGCAGCTCCCCCTAGATAATTGTTTTCTCCCCTCTGGGTTTATTGACCCATTTTTCTTGGTTCTCATCCTATCTTTGAGACTACTCTTTCTCAGTCACCTTTGCTGGATCACCATCCGTATTACACCCCCAAACTGTAAGTGTACCTTTGAGTCTCTCTATACACTCTCCTACTTAGTGACCTCAGCTCCCATAGGTTTAATATTTCTCTATGAAGATGAATCTCAGATCTACACATCCAGCCCTAATCTTCCATGTCACCAATTGCCTATTAGACCTTTCAAAAGTCAATATCCTGTAAGCATCTCAAATTCAACATGTCCAAAACAGAACTCATTGCATCTCTTCAAAAATTCACTCCTATTGTGAATTTCTCTATTTCTCTTTTTTTTGGGGGGGGGCTAGGCAATTAAGTGACTTGCCCAAGGTCACACAGTTAGTAAGTGTCCTGTATCTGAGGCCAGATTTGAGCTCAAGTCCTCCTGAATCCAGAGCTAGTGCTCTATCCACTGCACCATGTAGCTGCCCCATATTTCTTTTGAGGGTACTACCATCCTTCTAGTCAGCCAGGTTTGCAAACTTGGCATTATCCTTATTTCTCAATTTCCATCACCCCCCAATCAATCACCACATCTTATCGTTTCTACCTTGACAATATCTTTTGAATTCATCCCCTTCTCTCTACTCACAAAGCCAGGCCCACATCACCTAATTCCCAGACTATTGCACAATAATCTCCCAATTAGTCTCCCAGACTGAGTTTCCTCTCTCTCCCAAACTATTATCCCCACACACAGCTAAAGGTACTTTCCCAAAGGACAACTCTGTCCATGCCACTTCCCTACTCAGTAAACTCCAGTAATTTCCTATTGACTCTCGGATCAAATATCATATCATTTTTATCTGATCCTCTTAATTTCTATTTTTGTTTCAGTTTTATGATATACATAATTATTAGCATTGTGTTGTTTAATTGTTCTTCAGTTGTGTCTGACTCTTTGTGACCCCTTTTTGGGTGTTTTCTTGGCAAAGATACTGGAGTGGTTTGCCATTTCCTTCTCCTATTCATTTTACAGATGAGGAAACGGAGGCAAACAGGATTAAGTGACTTGTCCAGAATCACACAGCTGGCAGGGGCCGGATTTGAACTCAGGAAGATGAGTCTTCCTGATTCCAGACCTGGTACTGTATGCACTATGGCGCCTACCTAGCTGCCCAAATTAATTCTAGTTCCCACCTTTGGGCACCCTGAGAGCCTAAGAAATATCCTCTTAGTGGAGAATCATCTAGAATATCTCTCAACATTAAAACCACCCTTCTCTGTCCTGTAAAATTTGGGTTCCTTTATCTACACACTCACACACATAGAGGGTAAGCCAACATCAAAACCAAATGCAGACAGTACAGTTATGTTGTTAAAGAAAGTGGGGCCAGGAGATAAAATAGACAGCAGGGGGAATGGCTCAGAGTTACCAAGTAAATCACTAAAAGGAATTTGCTGTCTTTCAGACTCATCGAATGGTTTAAGATCACTGTAACCCTAACTTCAAAGAAAACAGATCATTAACTTGACATTCAATTCAATACAGCATTACATTTTATAAAAACAATCTACTCTCGAAGTCCCTTTTATGTACTAGAAATCTAATATAAAACCTTTTCGCAACTTAACTTTTTTTGTTATTTTTAAAGAAAGAAATTCAGCCAAAGCCAAAGGAGAAGTGAATTTTTCACAGAACAAAGACTTGCCAAACTAGAGGTGAGAAAAATCTATTAGGCCATCTTGTCTCCAGACTTCCTTTTCTATACCACCCACTCTCACATCCAAAGGTCTGAAAAAATTATTCAATCTTTGCTTTTCCAATGCAGGAACCTGCTCTGTGTACCCTATGCAGTATTTAGGACAATTACCCTGTTTCCTCTTGGTGGGGCTTTTTGTATGTGCTTTATTTTTCTCAAAAATATTATTGCTATTTGTTATTTTCTATTTTGGTGAAGAGGGGGATTGGCAATTATATAAGCTGCCATCAGCCAGGCATGGTGACACATGCCTACGATACCCGCTAATGGGGTGGGTTGAAGCTGGTGGATTGTTTGTGCTTGGGAGTTCTGAACTGCAAGAGGGTTGACGTGGTGTCCACACTAAGTCTGGCATCATTATGGGTGATTCCCCAAGGAGCAGGACCTGGGGAGAGGAAACCAAGCTGCCTCAGGAGAGGTAAACCAGCCCAGATCATAAGCAGACTAGATCAAAGTTTCTGGGTCAATAAGCAGAGAGATTGAGGTACAGGAAAACACACTGAATTTTGAGCTCACGTTCAAACCATGGCTCTTCCCTTACTGCTTATGAGGTCTTGGGAAAGTCATCGAAGATTATCATCATGAGCATGGCTAACATTTATATAGCAAATAGATATATTTGTTATATAACAAATATATATATATATATATGTATGTATATGTATTTGTTATATTCTAGGTACTGTGTTAAGCAGTTTACTATGATCATTTCATCTGATCCTCAAAACAACCCTGTGAGATAGGTGCTATTATTTCCCTATTTTATAAATTAAGAAACTGAGGCAAACAGAGGTTAAGTGACTTGTCCAGGTTCACACAGCTAGTAAGTGTCTGATGCTGGATTTTAACTCGGATCTTCCTGACTCCAGGCCTGGCACTCTTTGTACTGTGTCACCTAGCTAACCTCACTGGGCCTCAGTTTCATTATATGTAAAATAAAGGCCTTAGACTATATGATATCTAATCATGCTTCTTGATTTTAAGTCTTCTTAAAGTAAAATGGTCTCATAATTGCCCATGGCTTGCTTTCAATCACTCAGTGTCTCCATTCAATCCCAAATACACATGACTGACATGGGATGGCATCCTTTCCAGGGGATTTTTCCTTCCTGGGAAAACACCCTTGGAAACATCTATGCCAAACATGAGATCAGTTCCAATCTACCCCAATTGGTATTTTCTTTTAACTCTGGTGGCCTAATAATGCTCTGCTTGTATTCTCTGCTCCTATGCGATCCTCGGATTTTATATGCTTATCACATCCCAATCACAGTGTCAGAAAATACAGCGTCAAAAAGCAAAAGGCATGAATTGATTGTGCTTTTGATTAGAAAGATTCCAAGCCAGTAACAAGTAACTGATTATTTATAGTCTATAAAGGGGCTGGCTGCCAAGAACAACTTAGGAAAATGCTATAATTATTTGAAATGGAAGCATTACACTGCCCAGGGACATTGATGTTGTGTGTTTGTGTGCACACAAGTGTAAGGTAGATGCAATTGAATTGTCTGGGGAATCCATTAGAAACTGAACTAGGCGGGAGAGGTCAAGAATTATGTGAAGAAACAAATAAAGCAAAGACTTCTCTGATGATTGACTAAAGGGAGGGGTCTATTTTCTACATCAAAGCAATTCTGCTCTCACTAGATCATAGCTGTGGAGACTACATTGGAGGTCATTAAGTTCAATCATTTCACAAATGAGGAAAATTAGCCAGGCACTGTGCTAACCACTTTACAAATATTATCTCCTTTTATCCTCACAAGAACCCTGAGAGCTAGGTGCTATTTATTATCTTTCCCATTTTCTATATGAGGAAACTGAGGCAGACAGTGGTTAAGTGATTTGCCTAGGGTCACACAGCTAATAAGTGTCTGAGGTCGGGATTTGATCTTCGGGATCAGATCTTCTTGACCCCAGGTCTGGTGCTCTATCCACTGCACCACCTTTTTTGACTTGAGGCTTAATGGCGGATTCTCTTAAAAACGCTGTCTCTAACAATTAAAAGCTGCTGACTTGCCTTTCTCTACAGAGTGATCAAGGGAAGCCTAGACTGTGAGGTGTTCAAATGCTGAAAGAAGATCTCATTTCAAAGAAGGGGAAGGAAGTCACAGAAGCCAGACAGAACTAGGAAAGCATTGCATTGAATATTCAGCCTCCCTGTGGAGTTATTCCACTAATTCCCTCCTGGAATTAGCCTAGGCTGAGAAAGAAAGAGTGAGAAAGCTCATTCACATTCAGAAAGACCTCCTGGGTAAATCCTGCTCTTCATCAAAGCTGGTTGTAAAAACAGACTCAAGGGATAAACTAGGAAGGCTTGAGAAAGGAGATTTCTGTTGTGAGGTCACCAGGTGAGCTAAGATCGTTTGTCTAACCGGTGGGCTCTGTAACATTATTTTCAAAACTCTGTTTTTCTTCCCTCTATATTCCTCCTGTGTATTTGCACCTTTTTTGGTGACCTGCTATTTGTTGCAATCATCCCAATCTGCCTCTTGGCCTCTGGATTTACCTATTGCAGGGTATATAGCTTAGAAGAGACAGTGATAGGGTAAGCCAGCGCTGTGTACAGAGTGAGTCATGCTGCATTGTTGGGAAGTCTGGGTGTCATAAAAGAAGGAATGAATGGGAGAAAAAGATTAAATCTGGCCTTGGGGATTCTTTTATAAATGAAAAGCCCTATCTATGAGGGGAAAGGGCAAAATTTGAGAAACCATTCATCTCTAAAGGTAGAAACCTCCAAACAGGTCTATGCACAGCCCATTCTGTGTTTAAGTCATATGCTTTCTTCCATCCATTGAAGCCCTACTCAGAAGCCCCCTTGTGCTACAGGAAATAACCCTGGGACCTCAAAGACTATGACAGTAGAACAGAAATTCTAACAGGTCCCACAATCTGGAAAGACTTAGACACTAGTCCTGGTGACTACCTTTATGTCTGTCATTTGGAAAACACCCCAGCTTAAGCTTTGAGTTTCATCATCAGACAGTTGGGTTACCAAGTGAATTGTTTTGACCAGATCAACACACATTGTCTAGAAAGATGAGTTGCAACTTTGTTACTGTTGTTCAGTTGCTCAGTTATGTCTGACTCTTCCTGATCCTGTTTCATAGGTTTTTTTGGCAAAGATACTGGAGTGGTTTGCCATTTCCTTCTCCAACCCATTTTCTACAGATGAGGAAACTGACAAAAAGGAAAAACGGTTGAGTGACTTACCCCAGGTCACACAGCTGGTAAGTGTCTGAGGAAGGATTTGAACTCGGGAAGATGAGTCTTTCTGACTTCAGGCCTGGCCCACGTTCCACTGAGCCAACTATAATGGTGATGGGGTGCTTGGGTGCTTGTGCTTGTACTTGGACCCCAATTTCTCCTTAGTCTCAGAAACCCTGTCTCTGACAACTACTCCCCAGCCCAAGGACACTGGGCCTAGCAGTTATTCATGTGTGAGCCCCAGCACAACCCTTATCTCTCTCCCTGGTGCAGCTACACAAAGCTGGATGAAAGAGTGCTGGGCTGCTCAGGCCCCAGCCCTCAGATCATGTCTTTGGAAGCCTCCCAATTTCTTAGTAAGTTCCTGTCTTGTGAGAAAGCTTTCCCTTGTTGCAGAGCATTCTCTCATCAAGACAGAGGGAGAGGGGTACCTTGCCCAGCCCAAGGAGTTTTGTCCTTGGCTGGCCCAAGGACTCTTCCTCCTGCCAGACTCCCAAGATCCATACCTCTGTCATCTCCCTTCCTGTCCAGTATACTCCCTGTACTTTCTCATCCATAGCTCCCAAAGACACCTGGAACTTTAGATTACCTCATCAGTGTCCCTGGCATTCCTTTCCCATGCCCTTTCCCATATAAACCCTAGCTCCATCCTCAGTCTCTTGCAGGTTCCTTAAGAATCCTTGCCTGCTGAAAAGCATAACAATAAATCTTTGCCACCTTGACTTAAAGAATGCTTGAGTCTGTGAATTCATTCCAGACTACCCGTCTTGTACTCCAGTCTTTGAGGGGTCTCAGCCTCTCAGATCGCAACAATGGCGCAAAGAGTAGTTTGTCCTAACATGGAGGAATGATATGCTTCCTGGGGCAAGGGAGATGCTTTCTCCCTAAAACGTGTTCACTTCTTCCTTATGGAATGATCACTATCCAGAGAAACCTTATGGCAACCACCCCTAGTTGATACTCCTAGGATCCTGTTGCAATGGCACCCCTCTCTCAGGTCCCATCTCCCCAAACTCAACCCTTAAAGAGGTCAAACTCTCTAAGAGACTCTAATCTGTTTTATTCAGCAGCAACTAGGCCCATCATGGGATCTTTTTCCAATGTATCCTATCACCTTACCGCTTCCAGAGCCATAACTAAGGCAGGGTAACTGCGCCTTTGTGCCAGGGCACTGCAATTTATGGGGCACAGATAGCACTTTTAGCCCTTTAATAGCTTAGAAGCAATTCAACTTAGTACCTAGTTAGCAAGAATAATTAGTTAAAATAGGAAACAAATCACCAATATTAAGAGAAATATCAAAATATTCATAGAAGCACTTTTTGTGGTAACTGGAAACAAAGAAGAGCTCTGATTGGAGAATGACTGGATGAAAGGAATGGAATTATTGTGCAGCAAGAAGTGACAAATACCAGAAATTCAGAGAAATACTGGAGGACTTAATGTAGATTTATGCAGAGTGCTTCAGTTACACTTAAGCAGAACCAGAAAAACAACATACATAATCACTTGATAATGTAGATGAAAAGAACACTAATAGAAAAGAACTTGTAACGATCAATGTTGCTCTCAGAGAACAAAGAAACATATCTTCCTCCTCTGCAGAGAAGCGGAAGACACGGGGAGAGGGAGAGCACAAAAGGATACATATATTTGTCAGAGTAGGTTACCACTGGCTATATTTGCTCAACTCTTTTTCTTTGTTACAGGGTGTGGGTGGGTGGAAAGGGTTGTGCTATATGCAGGAATGACTACCATGGAAAGACACACTCAGTTTTAAAATAAGAAGCAACCAGACTGCACATATTTCCTTCCCACCTCTCGATAGCTTCCCAGGAGGTAAGCACCTCCTCAGCCCCACCCTCACCAACTAATGAATTGAAGGTGTGTCTCTTGCCCCAGCTGCAAAAAATTTCTAGTTGCCCTTCTGACTTGTTAACAACTCTACCAGTCAGGCATGGAGTTGAGGGAGTGCCGAATCAAATGAATCTGTTTTGAAGCATTGAAATTAGTCAAATCTTTCTTAACTATATCCATCCCCATTTGAGTTTTTAAGAATGCCAATGAGTTACGTGTATGCCCTCCAGAGCCCAGTAAGGTATTGGGTATTATGCAAGTCTAGCCATATAGGTAGGCGACTGACTAACATGAAAGAAGCCTACTCCCACCCCACCCCCACACAAATATGTATACCTCTTCTGGCCTGTCATCGAATGCCGCAATTAGAGGCTGATTGATTTGAATTAAAGAGAGATCTTCAAGAGTTCCTGGTTAAAATATCCATTAGTTAGGGTTTTAAAGGTAATTTTGTGCATCTGCACCAGGGGTGGGGAACCTATAGCCTCAAGTTCACATGTGGCCCTCTAGGTCCTCACCTTTGATGCAATCCAAACTTCACAGAACAAATCCTTTTATTAAGGGGATTTGTTCTGTGAAATTTGGATTCAGTCAAGTGGCCTCATTTGAGGACCTAGAGGGCCACATGTGGCCTCAAGGCCCCAGGTTCCCTACCCTTGGTCTACACTCTTACTACTATAGTTCACAAGCCCCCCACCAGTGTGCTTTCTTTTAACAATGAGCCACATTGTTTGGGTTTTGATGGCTCAGAGGGAGTGCAAACAGCAATTGTTTTCTGTTCTGGCTAGAAACTCTGAGGGTCTTCCCCTTCCAGATTGCTTCTTTTGGGAAGCCAAACTAGACCATCTTTTGTCTCAATTCTAACCTAGCATTTAATCACTGAATGGGCATTGCCTCAGACAAACTGAGACCTGAGAAAGACTTTAACTTAAAATAGCCAAGGTACCCCCCTGCATCCTGAACCATCATCACCAGTCATCTTGACTTAAGTCTTGCCACTGGACTCTGATGACTTTAGAGGAGAAAGTGAGGCTGATAACTTTGCACAGCTCTGCCTCACTTAAATCCAGTTCACCCTCCTGATGTCATTGGTCCTCTTCTAGAAGGAAGGAGGAACAACAAATCCATATCTATGAAGGGTTTAACATTATCATGTAGGTGGGACAGTGGATAGAGCTTGGGAAGTGGAGTTAAGAAAATCTGAATTCAAATCCTGCCTCAGACACTCACTAGGAGTATGACCCTAGTCACCTTTCACTCAACTTTTCCTTGTCTCAATTTCCCCATCTGTAAAATGGTTCTAATAATAGTGTTAGAAAAATCTGAAACAAAAACCTACTAGAGTGAGTGAGTGAAGGAAAGCCTTTATTACACTTCTCGTGAGAGAAGTGGGCACAACACACTTTAATAGCACATGGGCTACTTTTAAACCATTAGTAAGATCCATACTCCACCCATCAGGCCTACAATTCGTCTGGTTCATCTGAGTTACATCCTTCCTGGACAGCCCATTGCATGTTCTTCCATGTTCTGTTAACTCCGCCTGCTTTATGGGTCCCATGTTCAAAAATGGCAGCTATCTCCACCCTTGGGGTGTGTCAGTTAATATTCAATAAGCTTATTAAGCAAGCTCAGTGGAAAAAAGCCTTTGCCAGGTCAAAGCCCCATCCTTAAACCTGACAGGTTTCAACGGTTTAGCCTCCAGGGTTCTTTCTTAAGGAGCTAGTTGTTTGCTATACTTTCTGATTGTTTGAGGGACAAGATCTTGGAATTCCTTATCCTGCTGTGGAAGCCTAACCTCCTAAAATCTTCCTTACAATAGCACCCTCAGAGGGCTGTTAAATGAATTAATATATGCAAAGTGCTTTATAAACCTTAAAGTTTTATGTAAATGCTAACTATAATTATTAGTTAGTGGTGGTAATAATAGTAGTAATAATCATAGATTTATAACAGGAAAGGACCTCAGAGGACCTCCTCAACTTCTAAATTCAACTCCTAAATTTTACAAATGAGTAAACTACAACCCAGGGAGGTTAAGTGATTTGCATAGAATTACAAAGTAAGTAGCAGAATCAAATTTGAACTACCTTCTGAGTCTGGAGGCAGTCCACTATACCTTACTTACCACTTTGATATTTTTTCTTCCAACTTGTCTTGCACATTTCATTCACTTTTAGTTCCTAACACTGCAAGGCTTTGTGTATTAAAATTAAATTCTGTGAAAATGAATGAATGAATGAATGGTTAGATGGATAGGTGAATGGACAGATAAATTTTTCAGAACTAACATGTCAAAATTAACAAGCATTCATTAAGCATCTATTATGTGCAAGACACTATACTAAGTGCTAGGGATACAAAGAAAGGCAAAGCTAGTGCCTGCCCTCAAGGACTCACAGTCTAAGGGCCTTATTGATATTTAAAATAACCCCTACATTTTTGTTTATCATAATGGTGATACCAAGACCACTAGACTGGGAATAAGGAGAGTGGGATCTCAACCTGACTGCCACTAACTAGCCATGTGACCTTGGGCAAGTCCTTTCTTCACGCTAGGATTCAGTTTTCTCATCTATATCAGCCTTGGTTTGCAGTCTGAGAACACAGGCTGAGTGCAGCAATGGAGCTTAGCCATTGGTTTCATGTAAGAGATTTTTAGAAAAGTCTATAGGAGAAAAAGGGAGTTGCTTGGCAACTGTGGTGTAGGAAGTTAATCAAAGAGTAAGGGTGGCTGAGACTGGCAGTCCCTGATTTACCTGCTCCTTATACATGGGACTGGCTGGCCATCCCAAACAGCCTCCCAGAGCCAGTGTGGACTGGCAGCTTTTTCCTCCCCTTTTCCCTGTTAGAAAAATCATGAAGGCAAAGCAGAAAGGCACCAAGTGCTGCCTGTACCCCTTCCCACTCTGAGGCTGCTTATGTGTTGTTGCTGTTCAGTCATTTCAGTCGTGTCCAACTCTCCATGACCCTATTTTGGGGTTTTCTTGGCAAAGATACTGGAGAAGTTTTGCCATTCCCTTCTCCAGCTCATTTTACAGATGAGGAAAGTGAGGCAAATAGGATTAAATGACTTGTCCAGGATTACACAGCTAGTAAGTGTCTGAGACTGGATTTGAACACTGCTACCTAGCCACTTAACTGCCCCTGTTTACAAGTGTATATTGGGTTTATTCTGGCCCCACTGTCTGCTGACTGGATCTGTTACATTTTACATCTCCTCTTTCCTCCCACCCTGCCACTCCCCTAGGGTTCTCTCTGATCCCAGTTCCATATAAACACTTATCCCGAGATTAGCTTTTGCAAATCCCCCCTGCACCATCTCTCTCTGCAGAGAGAAAGAGGATTAGGCTCCCAGTTTAACTCAGTTCCTACATAGCATTAGTCCTACTAAGTTCAAGTACAAAGCTCCACCACCCTAGCCTCCTGGATCCTTGCCAGGCTGTTTATAATACCTAGCCTATGTTCCTAGACTCCTAGATTCCGTCGGGTCCATGCTCCTATATTCAGGGACTCCACTCCAGTCACCTAGAACTGAAAAGGACAAATGAAATAATATCAAATCCCAAAGCCCATTTATCAGGACTGTAAGACCTAGGACAGGTGTGCTGGAGCCAGCCCAGATCATGAGGGCCCATTGTTAAATTTGAGATGTGAGTATCTACATTTCAGAAATCAATAAAGGCAACAAATCAGGGCTTGATTTGTTGTTTTGTTGTAGAAAATATTAATAATGTAGATTAAAATTCTCCTCCTCTCCCATAGCCAGTTATTAAACATTTATTAGCAGACCCTAATTAAGAAAGAAGGGAAGTGGCCCTCAGACCAGCACCCCTTTCTACATAGTATATATATATATATATAACCTGCTTTAAGCAAAGAACTCCTTCACCCTTGGACAGAATGAAGGAAAAAAGGCAGTCAGTGCTCAGTCAGGTAGTTTTTTTTTAAAGATGCAGACAGTTCTGACTACACAGCCTAAGGAAAAAGGCTGCTCCCAACTATATGGTAAGCCAGCAAAAAATTTCCCTGCATGCAGTAGTTGTACTCTCTCCCAGAAACAGGACCCCAGCATCTCCCATGTGAGTGATTCCATTTTGGGTGATCTGGGTATTCACCAAACAAACCCCCATTATACAAACTTCATGTAAAAGTAGGGAAAACTCATGTCTCCAGAGTGGTATGATTATATTGAAAAGAAGAAGAGCAGGAGAGACAGTTAATATCTATTTGTAGAAGGGCAGTACAGCTCCCTGTATCTGGATTCTCTGGACACCTCCGGGGAAAGTCATACACTGGGCTATGCTTTGAATTTCCTAAGGTCTTAGATAAAAGACTGTGCCAGAAGAGGGAAAAATCAATGGCATAGGCACACTTTCCAACAGATTCTGAGCCTTCCTTTATTCTCTTAGGACTATGCATCAGAAGTTGCCGGACCCTGGTGGTCAGCAGTCATGAGACCCCAACACTGGCTTTGCTTTCAGAGCACTGCTGCCTGAGATCACTCCTTCAATACTCCCCACACCAGCTTCTTCCATTGTCTAAGAGTGAGACTAGGACATTGTCTGAGATGGCAGGACTAGCTGTGGGGAGAAAGGAGAGGACAGATCCTTAAAACTCTTTTTCCCTTCCCTCAACCTTTGCCACTTCCCCAGTCTCAGTGCTGGTCTCCTTAGGCAGTGTCCCTGGCCATGTATCCTATTTCTATCTGACCCTAGCCTCTAAAAAGATTCAGTCCTATATTACACACACACACACACACACACACACACACACACACACACACACACACATTGACTCTACCACAGGGTCTCTGAGAAGGAAATTCTCAGAAGAATCTGATTTTTTTAACATCATCTAATTTCTTTTCTCTGAGTGCCCCAAAGTCCCATCAACATCTTATGGAAACTCAGCATCCTATATCGATATGTCTTTATGTATAGATGTATATGTATATACACACATTTATTTATTTATTTTCTACATACACATACAATTTTTAACATTTATTTTTAAATTTTTTTGAGTTCCAAATTCTCCCTCCCTCTCTCTCTTCACTCCTCCCTGCCCCCCAAACACAAGCAGTTTGATATAAGATTATACATGTGCAGTCACACAAAACATATTTTGATATTAGTCAAAACCAAGAAAAGTAAAGAAAGTAAAAAAAAAAGTATGCTTCAATTTGCATTCAGACTCCATCAGTTCTTTCTCTGTAGATGGATAGTATTTTTCATCATGAGTCCTTCAGAACTAAGATCATTGTATTGCTGAGAATAGCTCTGCTAAGTGATTCATAGTTCATCATCGTACAATATTTCTGTTACTGTGTACAATGTTCTCCCAGTTCTGCTCACTTTACTTTGCATCAATTCATGAAAATCTTTCCAAGTTTTTCTAAAAACATCCTGCTTGTCATTTCTTATAACACAATGGCATCCATCTTGTTCGGCCATTCCCCAATTTTCAATTCTATAGCTATTATAAATATTTTTCTAGTAAACTCAATATCCTATGGAAACTTTCTCTATGGAATATAAATGAATAAAAGAACAGGATAATGGAAAACAAGAAATAAACCTTTTAAGCTATGACAATAGAAAGGGAAATGGGCGAAGTAATCTCTGGAGAGAAGAAAATAAAACAAAATGGGGAACTGGGAATCCAGCCAGTAGTATCCCTACATTTTTGCTTTAGCAGAGAAGTCTCTGATTCTAAAACTGCTTGTACTCCAAACTCCCCAATGAAGCAATTCAACTCCCTTCTGATACTACCCCAAGCTCCTGTCCCTAAGTTTCAGTCCCTTTGCTCGCCTCACACATCTCCCTCCCTTCCTCCTTTTCTGTTGGATCCTCTGCCCCAGGTGATAGAACCAATAGCCCTGGTTTGGAAGTAAGGAAATCACCAGTCCTACTTACTACTAAGGCAAGATGGGAAGAGAGGGATTTAAATTCCTATTCTCACTGCAAGTGTTAGGGATGGTTAGTTTTCTTATATCCCAGATTGAAATTCTAAAGATTTGCCCACAAAAACATTGTTACAGATGTGCTTAATTTGTATATCTTCAGTGAAATACAATGCTTCAGGTCCATTGAAAATAAATAGGCTTTTGTGAGCTGACCCATGGTAATGGCTAAACATCACAGGCAACGTTATGGAAAATATCTTTGCTTTTCCAAATACTTGATCCAGAAGTGTGCTGAAAAATGTTTAACAACCAGATTGGGGGGATTGGGGGAGGTATGCATGACACATTTTTATATTTTATTTGTGATATTAACATTTTCTTCATCACTTTAAGTCTAGACAATCAAGAAATCAAGCCCTGATTTGTAGCTTTTGCTGATTTTCAATATGTACATGCTCATACTGAAAAATATAACAATCAGTTCAGCTCCAGCTGACTCCAGCATACTCCTGACTTTATCTAATTGACTTTAGAGGATAATATTCATTTAGGGATTGCCTATGACACAGAAGTAGAAGAAAAATGGATAAAGGTTATTTATGTGGGATTTGTTTAAACAAAATATGAAGAATGGAAAGAGGAGAAAATAAGAGAATAAAAGAGTAGGAAAGAGCCCAGAGAGAATAGAAAGAAGTTAAAACTGATGCAAAAAACAGAGAGCGTAGTCAGCAAAAGACAAACTATTCAACATGATTTTCCACTAGCTTGGTAAATGATATTAGCAGACTTACCCTTCATTTCAGCTACAGTGAGAGGTCAAGAAGGGGTCCGTGAACATAAAAACAGCCTAGAATTGCAGAGATAAAGGCTCAATTCAGGCCTTCCTCAGAGCTCATTGTCTCTGTTGTAAGGTTTTCAGCCATAAAATGAAAGAATATTATTCTTACCTACCCCATAGAGAACTAAGGGGACTAACTTAAAAAACACAAAGCATTTGGGATTTCATCCTTAACTCAATTGATCATAATATGGTATCGTTGAGGTCAAAGATGAGAAATTGGAATCATAGAATCTTTGACCTACGAAGAACCGTAATGGACATAGAGTTTGTAACGGCAGGGGTTAAGAAGGAAGACTACGTGACCTTTAAGGGTCCTTCCAACCATAAATCTAATGATCCATTTTCCCTTTACAGTTGAAGAGGCTGAGGCGCAGAGAGGTTAAGAAAGTTGCCTATGATCACACTTTGCTAGAGTTGCTTCAGTGCCTTGATGCTCCACTTGCTACCCTTTCCACTGATTCAGAGGAACCAGCATTTTAGACCTAGGAAGGATCTCGAAAGTCTAAGGACTGTCTCATTTATTTCCTTTATTTTATAGATATGACAACTAAAGCTTATAGAAAAGTTGAGCTTAAGCTTGGGAAAACCCAAGCAGCTGGTGAACTCTCTCCTCTCTCCTTCCTTTTTCCATCCAAAAGAATAGAGGTTTAAATACTAAATCTGTTTCCTTTGGTTAAATGATATAGTATTTTTCATTAGTATTTCAGGTTGGCTTTCCTCAAGATAAAGATTAAAACTACTCTTCATGATTTTGTCTTTATTTAAATACAAAGAGAATATAAAAGGGAGGATGGCAATGACTATTTGAAAACAGATTTTTCCTCACTGAAATTCTCTTCTTAGACCTGGTAACTAGAATTCACTCTAGTCTGGGAGCTCTAAACCTTTCTTTTTGCTGTATTGATAATATGGATTAATAAACTGCCAAAAACAGCAAGGGGAAAGGATGGCCTATGAACCTGAAGATCATAGCCCTGGGATTAAACTATGAGCTTATCTGCTATTTCCAACAGCTTTGAACAAAGCATTCCCTTCATCTGCTAGTTTGGCAGTTATGTCAGAAAAGGAAATGAGGTTGGCCTAGCATGACTTATTCACTTATACAGAGCTTTCAGATTTACAACGCACTTTCCCCACAATGACCTTCTGAGGTCAAGAATTATTCTACCCATTTTATGGAAGGGGAAACTGAGGTTCAGAGAAGTTGTTGAGTCACTCTTCCAGTAAGTATAAAAATCAGAATTCAAACCTATGTCACCAGATTGGAGATCCAGAATACTTTACACTGTTGTTGTTGTTGTGGCTGTAGTTGTTGTGGTTGTTGTCATTGTTGAGTCATGTCTGACTCTTCATGATCTCATTCCTTCGTGACCCCATTTGGGATTTTCTTGGTAAAGATATTGGAATGGTTTGCCATTTCCTTCTCCAGCTTTACAAGTGAGGAACTGAGACAGAGAGGGCTAAGTGACTTGTCTAGGGTCACACAGCTAGTAAGTGTCTGAGGCCAGATTTGAACTCACAAAGATGAGTTGAGTCTTCCTGACTCCCAGCCCCTGTGCTCTATCCACTTCACTCACCTAGCCACCCCCCTATTGCACTACACACAAACAATGCCCTTAAGGGAGAAAGGCTTATCCATTAGGCCAACAAAAGTCACAAGTCAGCATAGCGGCTTAAGCCATATTCTGGCTAAGGCACCAAGTCATAAGTCATCAAAAGAAGATATACAGAACAAGATCAAAGTAGGGTACTTAATAAGTTCAGAAGCCCATGATTTCCCCGACTTCTGGATGTACAAGGGACCCTTGTGAGTTTTTTATCTCCCCATCTCCACCCTCACTTCCTCCACATGAATTGTCTTAGGAAGATTCGAAGATCACCTGGCAAGATAAAGTACCAGACACTGAGGTCTTTTCTCTAGATGAATTGCCAAGCACTCAAACTCTACTGCAGAGAGCCCAACTCCGATGGGCTGGCCACATTGTTCAAATGCCAAAGGTATATTTGCCTAAAAGACTAGAGAACTCACACAAGACAAGCATTTGCATGGTGGTTAGAAGAAGTGATACAAGGACACTTGTCAAAGTCTCTTAGAAGAACTTGGAATTGATTGTGTAACATGGGAGATACTGGTACAAGACCACTAAGCCTGGAGTGCCCTCATCCAAGAAGGTGCTGTGCTCTATGAGCAAAGCAGAATTGGAGTAGCTCAAAAGAAACTTGAGATGCACAGATTTAAAGGATCTATCCCAAATGTTCACATGGACTATTTGTGCCTGACCTGGTTAGAGCTTGTATTGGTCTGATCAGCCGCAGTTGGACACACCATAACTGGACTGTAACATAGTGATGTCATTTTGGTCCTCTTCAAGAACAAAAGACAACAACCAACTTGATGAGCTGCTAATACAGGTATTGTACAGGTATGGTGCAGGTCCAGGAGAAGAGGGTTAATAGCAGAAGCAGGAATGCCGTGATGGACACACCAGTGCAAAAAAGCGAACCAGAGACAAATGTAGCCCATAGAGTTGCCATAGAGACAACATTTGGTGTCCATCAGCCAGTACCATGTGAGCGGCCTTCTGGCTATGCTGTCTATTCCCCAAGAGCAGGGCAGGATTGCAGCTAGGGGAAGGTCTGTGAGGATGAGATTTGATCAGGGAGAGAAAAATGATACTTCCTTGGGGACACTGCCTCTTCTGAGCTACTCCCCAGAATTAAAAATAGAGGTATACTAGGGTCATGAGACCCTCTCAGAATCTCTTATACATCTAATTTTGGCTACCTAGGAAAGTCTCCTTCCTCTATAATAGTGTTGCTATGTAACTAACTACCCCCTGCAACCTTACTTCACCTAAAGAAAGATTTTCACAGAACTAGTCATAGATGTTAGATGGGACATTTCTATAATTAATAATAGCTAACCTTTATCTCTCCCTTGAAGGATGGCAAAGCATTTTACATATATTATCTCACTTCATCCTCACAACAACCTTGTTAGATCACTACTCTTATTGTCCAGATTTTATAGATATGGTGACCAGGGTAGAGAGATGTTGAAACAGCTTGCTCAGGGGCACACATCTAGTAAGTGAATGAGGCTGAACTTGAATCCAGGCCTTCCTGACTCCAAGTCTAGTGTCCTTATCCACTATTCCATGATGCTTCATTAACTACTCAATTAACAGTCATTGGCCCCAGCCCTGTAGGTACCACCTTTGGCAGTTTGTCTTATGTGTTCACCCGTGCCTTTTTAATGGGGAACAGATGCTCAGCTGTAGGATTTGCACATATATTACTTGCTTACAGGGGCACTCAGGAGGTGTCCCCAAAAAAACTTGATGCCTGAGCCTGTCTATTTAAGACATCATTCAAATATAACTTTGTTTAACTTCTGGTGACAAGCTCAGTTGCCAAGAATCCTCTTAGGACATGGGCACACAAGCTCTGGATTTTGTGTCTCACTCACACATAGATGGTCTGTGAGAAATCTCCCTAAGATACAATGCAGAAGCAGTGTGATTTAGTGAAAAGACCACTGGACCAGAAACTAGGAATATTGTTTTCAAGCCATCTATCATTTGCTATGTGGGTCAGCAAGTCAACTCTTTGAGTTGTAGTTTCTTCATCTGTAAAATAAGTATAAGAATACTTGTGTAAGGGGGGTGAGGGAGGGAACAGCCAATGGAGTGCAAACCATGTGAGAGCTTTGGGTCCTGTTTATGGAAATGTGTGACTCAAGGCTAAAAAGTTTGCCCTTTGAAAGGCAAAGCATCCCCTTATTGACTGGGGATCCAGAAGAACTGATGATTCAAAGGGAGTGACCACTCTCTTCTCCCTTAGCCTGTTCCTTCCTTAACAGCTACAAATCATGTTAGGACTGTTTGGGGTTGGTTCCCAAGGAGGAAGGGACAGCTTGTCCAATTGCCCTCCCACCCCATCCCAGACCTCCATGAGGCAGGCCGTGACCACTTTCCCTAAGCAAGCCAGATCCTGGGTTTTAGGGGCTTCTTTTTTTTTTGTTCTTTCCTGATCTTAGGGGAATGGGCATCTATCCCAAGATAGATATGTTTCTGGGTGGGACCTTGTGAGTTCAAGAAATCCAGAGGTCCTGGGTCTCATTGGGTCAGAACTGAATGGTGGCAGAGGAAGAGTCCTTGGCAACTGCTTCAGCACTCTCAGAGAGGACAGCCATGAAGAAAAAGATTGGCCTGAGACTCAATGCTTTACCAAAAGTCAAGTTACAGGAAAATTTTTTGGAAATGGCAGAATAGAAGAGAAATGTAAAATGCCTAATTGGCTCTTCTACAAACTGCTATATATTCTGATGAGATGTGAGTGTCAGTCTTAATTAATAACTAATGAATCCTATTTTGTTTGTTTTTGTCAAAAGCACTTTGTGAATCTTTTGTGTTTAGCATTTTTGTGGGTAGGAATAAAATAACGGTCCCTTATCTGATTCATATTGTATATTGAGTCTCTTTCTAATTCCCTGTTTTTGAAGACATGAGCTATAACCTAATCTATCTATGCACATTTGTCAGGGGTAGGAAGGTAGGTTGGGATTTAACTAGCTAAAGAGTGTTAGAACAGGAGGGAGGCCAGGCTTTCATTACAGGCTCGATGCTGCAGGTTCCCCAACCTTGGTAGGCTCCCCAGGGCTAAACACAGTCTAAACTGCACGCCTGGGTACAGAGAATGGTCACAACGCCCAGCCCCCATGGACCAAGCAGCAGATCCTCAATGTTCAATTTGCACTATCAGTCTCTGGGGCTGTTGAGAGGAAATGAGCTCTATAAATGTATGTTGTTGTTGTTATCAGTAAGCTATCTGAGACAAACAGTAGGCAAACAGAAACCTAAAGGAAAAAAAAAAAAAAGGTCTGCTTCTTACTAGGGAAACCCAGACCTAAAATGAACTTCCTTTTTAATCTTCCAGGGTATAAAAAAACCTCTGTTAAGTAATCCCCAATTCTCACAGCTAGGAGGTCTGAGGCGTTCCAGAGCTTTGAATGCAGAAAAGCCTCACCTTACCTGCAGCTGTCAATGTAACAACTGCCTCAGGGTTCCTAGCAACCCTCACCTGCGATCACCTGAGACACCACAGGCTTCCTCGTCTGAGCCAGTTTGCCAAGGATTGCTTTCTTACCAGCTTTTCTCAGGAGGGCTAATCAACATAGAATCTCACGGAAGCAGTGCCCCCAGCAAGTCAGGAGGGACCACAGGGACGCTGCTCCTTTACCATCAGCCAGGAGCTTCTTTGGAAGCCTCATTCACATAATCCCAACCAATTACTCAAGGCTCCATACCACCAACACTACCAGCAGCAGCACAACTTCAAAATCGTTTCACTCCTCTCACCATGCCCCAGAAAACTTTTCATCCTGGAAGCTCTTTCCAGCCTGGGAATTCACACCATGTAAGTTCTCTGCAGCCTTTGTGACTTCTCCCTCTGATTGGATGACTCCTCCCTGAACCTCCATTTAAGGAGGGCACCCAGGTCAGCTTTATCTGCTGCCCTCCTAGCCTTTCTCTACCATGCCCCTTCAGCTCCCAAGTACATTCATGTCTTCATCCCCTCATTCCCCATCCTTTTTTGCGTTGTTCTTCCCAATAGATGTAAGCTCCCTGAGGGCAGGATCTGTTTTTCTTTCTGCTTATGTTTGTATTCCTAGTGCCTAGCACCCTACTTGGCACATAGTAAGGGCTTAACCAATGCTTGTTGACTGACTGACATGAGACTTTCTACACAAATCTGGAAGGAATATATGGGCTTTCTGCAGCATTGATGTGGCTAAGTATACAGAACCAAGCCTGGTGTTCTAGCTACCAGTGTGGAAACCAGGGTACTAATGATAACTTCCATTTCTATAGCATTTCAAAATTAGCCAAAAGTTCCTTAAAAGCACAGACCATTTCATTTTTGTCTTTGTATCTCTGGTGCCTAACATAGTGCCTGGCACAAAATAGGCATTTAATAAATCCTTATTAATTAATTGATTACAAAACACTTCCTTCACAACAGTCTTGTAGGATAAATTTATTATTTTTTATTATCCCCTTATATCAAAAAGGAAACTGAGGTTCAGAAAGGTTAAATGACTTTTCTAAGGCCACGTAGTTATTAAGTATGAGAGGCAGGACTTTTAAACCCCCCAGATCATCACTCTACCATGTTGCTTATTAGCCTACCTGGCTTGGTACCTGGGGGTCACTTTGGGAACTTCACCCATCTTCCCTCATTTCCATTTTCAGAGCTTCAGTTTCCCTCACCTATAAAATAAGGGCACTAAATTAAAAATATTCAGAGTTCCCTTCTATTTCCTACATGCTAGGTTTCTGACCTGCCCTTCCTAGGGTACAATTAAAGCAGAATTTGTGGCATATATCACTGTTGTACTACATAATCAGGCCTCTTTCTGAAGATGATGGTTTCTGGGAACTCCTGTAGAAAAGTGTTAATGTCTCCAGTTCCATAGCCTTCACAGCCCTCTGAGGATAATTATAATGGAACTCTCAGAAAGGAAAGGCAAAGGAAGTGGGATGGAGACGGAGTTCTTTAGCACATAATGCCTCTACCACTCACTTTCCTCTTACCTTAAACAGCTTGTACTGTTGGTTACTTTTCTGTTGAAGAACCTTCCTTTCACCTTTCTACCTCATCCAGTTACCATTCCAGATCTCTCCTCCTTTTCACTGTCAAACTTCAAGAGTTTGTGTTACTGCTTCTAATTCTTCATCACCCAATCTCTCTCCTCGACTCTTTCCAATTTGGCCTCTTGCCTCACCACTCTACTGAAACGACTCTTTTTAAGATCCTCAATAACCTCCATATCACCAAATGCAATGACCTCTTTTTCTCCAGTTCTGTGCTCCCTAGCTAGTTCTCCACTGTATTTTATTCCTAGTTCAAGCCTACTGTCCTTTTTCTAAGCTCTAGGTAACTAAAGAAGAAGGATTGGGGCAGTTGGGGAGGGGATGGGGAAGATGGCTGGGGATGGTACCAGGGGTATACTGGTAAATATTCAGCAACCAATTCTCTGGAGAAAAAAAATGTACATGCAACACCCTTTTAAGTTTAATTTGAATTATTAATATTTTCACTATCACTTTCTTAAATCTAGAGAATGGACAAAACAATAAAACAAGCCCTGATTTGTAGCTTTCACCAATTTCCACAGTGGAAATGCTCACACTAAAACTTTAACAGTCATCACTTGGGAGCCTTTACAAGCTGACTCCAGCACACCTACAGTTGCTAACATTCTCCTGAAGAAAGAATGCAAGGTCCTTCGTGTTTGAGTGCCTACATCCACCCTTCATTTCCAGGTCTCATGTGCTACTACCCTCAGATGCTATTGTTCTGGTCCCAGGGATCTCCCTAAATGGATCTCTTGTTAACAATCACAAAACTCTCCCATCTGTCAAATCTCTTATGACAATTCCCTTTGGTAGGCTAGTATCTATCATACAATATCCTCTTGTCTATTTCTCTAAAATGGGTCTTATGTCTATCTCATCACTGTGTTGAACTTGTGATTTCTTTCAGAAGCTCCTCTACTAGGTGGTATGGTGGATAGAGCACCAGACCTGGAGTTAGGAAGACCTGAGTCCAAATCCAGCCTCAAACACATATTAGCTGTATGACCCTGGGCAAGTCACTTAACCCTGTTTGCCTCTGTTTCCTCATCTGTTAAATAAGCTGGAGAAGGAAATGGCAAACCCTTCTCTTATCTTTGCCAAGAAAATCCCAAATGAGGTCACAACTGAAACTACTGGACAACAACAAAAACTGAATTACATCAGGATTAGAGATTGACTCAACATTCTGGAGGTCTCTCTTTAGGATTATTTTTTAGCATTTTGTGGGTAACATTGAAGACTTTGGGCTGTCCCTGCATTATCTCTACATGACTGGCTTACCTCCTTTTCCAGTCTTTTCCTTATCTCCTTTTCCTCTTTTTCCATTGAGAATATGAGCTCCTTGAGAATAAATGTTGATTTATTCTCTGTGTCTGTATCCCCAAAGTCCAGCACATTTCCAGCATTTTGAAGACACTCAAGTGTTTTTTGACTGACTGATAGATGATGAGAACTTTAATCATTTCTTACATGCGACTCATCACTGGCAGATTTAGGAAGCAGATAGGTGGCACTATGGAGAGAGCACTGAGTTTAAGAAAACCTGAGTTCAGATCCAACCTCAGACACTTACTTATTAGCTGTGTGACTTTGAAAAAGGAAAGTCACTTAACCTTTGCTTGCCTCAATGTCCTTATCTATAAAATGGAGATAAAAACAGCACTTACTGCAATAGTCCAGCATCAAATGAGATATTTGTAAAGTGCTTTGCAATCTTAAAGTACTATAGAAAGGCTAGCAAAAAAAAAAAACTATAATGAGTAGATTCTTAACAATGGATTTATAACAGGATACAGACAGTGAAAGATGTGGATGTCTGCAATCTGCATTATTTGAGGGATCATGTACATAGATGAGATCACTGATCCATGGAAGTGCTGAAGCAAGATCCTTATTATTATCCCGGCCTTGTCTATGAATTTCATTTAAATTAAAACACATTTCTCTGTTTTGATTGGGATGGGGAAAAGATGCAAATAATTCTCCACATACACATATCTAGTCAAAATTAAGCCAACACTGAAGGGTAACACAAAAATTAAAAATGTTATAATAATGGCATTGGAGACAGGCTTTTTATTTCTTTTTAATCACATTAAGTGCCTAGCAGAAGACCTTCCCATGCCCAGCACTAGATGTTTGTTTAATGAACAAACGATTAATGATAATAATAACTCTTATTTCTATATTTAGAGGCAACTGGTGACACAGTGGATAGAGCACTGGGCCTAAAGTCAGGAAGATCTGAGTTCAAATCTGGCCTCAGACATTTAACAACTGTGTGACCTTGGGCAAATCACTCAATTCTCTGTTTGCCTCAGTTTCCTCAGCTGTAAAATGGGGATATTAACAACACCTATTTCCCAGGGTTCTTTAGAGGATTAAATTAAATAACATTTAAAAAAACACTTGGCACAGTGCCTGCCATATAGTCAGTGCTATATAAATGCTTATTCTCTTTCCCCCACCCACATAGTTCTTTTTTCTTTTTTTCTTTTCTTTTTTTTTTACAAGATACTTTTCTCACAACCAACATGTGGGCTAGGCAGTACATTTTGCAGACAAGAAAACTCAGGTTAAGAGAAATAGAGCTTTGTGACTCCAAAATTCAGGGCTCTTTCCATTATAGCAATTTGACAAAACTGTGGTACAAGGAACTCTGAAACACCCCCTTTTTAATGAACATTATATTGTTTGATAATGGACATTAAAAATAATCACTCTAGAGGATTTTTACTACATGGGTTCTGCCACAGTTTTGTCTTGTTTTTCTACCACTGTGGAAAAGTTTAAGAACCACTTCCCCATATCAAGTGAACTGCTTACTACAAACACCCCGCCAATAAAGTAAATAGAGACCTTCCTCAGAGATATTGCAGGTTTGGTGCCAGACTACCACAATAAAGTGAATATTGCAATAAATGGAGTCACTTGAATTTTTTGGTTTCCCAGTGAATTTAAAAGTTGTGTTTATACTGTACTGTAGTCTACTAAGTGTGCAATAGTATTATGTCTAAAAAAGAACAATGTACAGACCTTAATTTAAAAAATACTTTATTGCTAAAAAAAAATACTAATCATCAGCTGAGCCCTTAGCAAGTCATAATCTTTTTGCTGGTAGAGGGTCTTGCCTCCATGTTGACGGCTGCTGACTGATCAGGGTGGTGGTTGCTGAAGGTTGGGGTGGCTGTGGCAATTTCTTAAAATAAGACAACAATGAAGTTTGCCACATCATTTGACTCTTCCTTTCACTTGAACACTTACAGGTCATTGTAGGATTATTAATTGGCCTAATTTCAATATTGTTGTGTCTCAACTCAAGGAGAGGGAGAGAAAAGAGGAACAGCCAGTCAACATAGTGGTGGGAACACACACATTTATCAATTAAGTTCACCATCTTATATGGGCATGGCTTGTGGTGCCCTAAAATAACTACAAGAGGAAGATCAAAGATCACTGATCACAGATCACCATAACAGATATAATAATAATGAAAAAAGTTTGAAATATTATGAGAATTGCCAAAATGTGACACAGAGACACAAAGTAAGCTGTTGGGGGGGAAAATGGCACTGATAGATAGGGTTGTCACAAAGCGTCAATTTGTAAAAAAAAAAAAAAAAAAAGAAATGCAGTTATCTGCAAAGTACAATAAAACGAGGTATGCCTGTATTTCATTTGCTTTTCCAAATGACGTATTTGCATCAACACTCCTTTATTCTCTTAGCCAAGCATTGTGGCAGATTAAAAAAGACCATATGGCACTGTCTCTGCCTTCAGAATGCTTACGGCAGCAGGGTCAAACTCAAGTATAAACCAGGGCCACTAAATCCCTGATGTAAAGATCCCTACAATCTGCATTTTGACTTAAAAAGCCACATATTAACATTATTTATATTCTATTGTATTTTTATTTATTTTGTTCAATATTTCCCAATTACATTTTAATCCAGTTTAGGTGTTGAAGCTGGCTGACAGTCTATTTGACAAGAGAGGGCATGTCGGAGACTGTGTTAGACACTAGACAGTATATTTGACACCCCTGGCTTACCATATAGAATCATTGATTTTTAAAGCTGAAAATAACCTCAGGGATCATCTCATTCAACCTTCATTTTACATAAGGAAACTGAGATTCAGCAAAATTGATATCCCCAATATCACTTAGCATAAGTCTGTAATACAGGTTCCCAGGGTTAGAGGCAATGTTTCTGGCTGTAGAATAGCATTTTTCTCCGTAGAACAAACTGACCTCTACAGATTTCATTCTCCCTATAGGCCATTGGCTTCACACAGAGTAAAACTATGTTCTTGAATATTATGAAATCACCCACATAGCAAAGGTCATTTGAAATATTTACACTTCTCCACTTCTCCCACAGTTGGGAGCACTATGGAGTACTCAGCTGGGAGATCAGCTGTCTTATGTTTTGCAACTAAAGATCAATGCTAAACATGAATGCGTGACAAGCTTCAATAAAATGAAATTCCCAAAATTCCAATTTGGTGCCCCATCTGACAATTGTGAATAACTGATTATGTCATGACAGGTTTCAAGTAACCAATAATTCCTAAATGAGTCTTTTGTCCTAGCTATCTTCTCACCTCTTTACCCAGGGTGGCCCAAAAAATGTTAAATGAGATCCAAGACGTCCCAAAAGTTTTAGTGCAGTGTTAAGCTTTCATAGTTTTAATAGCTTTGAATTACACGAAGGCTTTTGAGACAACCTGCATAACCACAAACATTTCATAAACCATAACCTTTCAAGCCTCTGAGTTTTTCATGGAAAATATGCTCAGTCAGGGTGAAATTTGAGTATTTGATAGAATCAGTTGAAAGAAGAGTTACAGAATTATACAATCATAGTATTTCAGAGCCAGAAGAGACTCTAAACATCATCTAAGTGTCCCCAGATTGATAAGTAATAATAATAACAATAATAATAACATTTATATAGCACTTAAAGGTATGCAAAGTACTTTACAAATATTATTCCATTTTATCCCAACAGCAACCCCTGGGAAGTAGGTGCTATTGTTAACAATATTTCATAGATGAGGGAACTGAGAGAGATAGAGGTTAAGTGACTTGCTCAGGTTCACACAGCTAGTATCTGAGGCTGAATTTGAACACAAGTCTTCTTGAATCCAAGTCCAGTGTTTTATCCACTGTAATATCTAGCTGCCTCAATGAAAAGTCTTGGTTGTTAGATCTTACCATAGGTTATGCTCCCAAGCCCACTTCTCCAAGATTTGCTGGGATTCCCAAAGGAGGAAAGGATGGGGAGATAGCAGCAAGTAGTAGTTCCTACTCTACTTTGAGACTTTGGGGTCAATACTGTCAGTCACACACACACATACACACACACACATACACACACACACACACACACACACACACAAACTCACACATACACACACACATGCTGGTAACCTTAGACCTTTAAAGAGATTTAGAATGGCTCGTCATAAAAAATTGAGCAGTCTTAACCTACTGCAACACCCTCATTTTACAGATGAAGAAACTGATTCCCAAACAGGTAAAATGACTCACACAGCTACAGAGTAACTAAGCCCTCATGGCAACTCAGGTTTTGAGGCTTCTATTCCAATATTCTTTCAATTTCACCATGCTGTCTGTGCTTCAGGATGTAAATATTTCCATGGGCTTCTTATGCTGAGTTTTCAACAATCTATGACATGTGGGTTAGAGACCTGGATAAGGAATTCACTTTCACTCAGCTGTACTCTCATGTTTCTATGAGTGTCATCCTGGAGGTTTTTGGAATTGATTGAGAATGGCACCACCTTCACTATCACCATTGCCATCGCCACCACCATCATCACCATTATCACCCCTACCATCACCATCACCATCATCACTGCCATCATCAGCACCACCATTACTACCACCATCACCATCTCACTGAGCATTGCTAATGGTATTGCTATTCAAAACTAATTAATCTCCTTTCTCTCTTACAGCCTAGACTCTACAATTTTAATACTATTTTGCATAGGACCACCATATTCCCACAATGCTTTGGGGCTCAGAGAGCTTCTCTCATCAGTCAAGAGATTTTCTGGGCTGCCTATCCCACATTGGTGTGTAGGCTTAGTAGCACTCAAGATTTAAAAGGTAAAGGCTGCAGAAGATCTGAGGAACAAGAGCTGAAAGGGGTGTCATATGTGGAGGGAGGGGAAGGGAAAGGAAGTATTTCTTAGAATAACTAGTGTTTCTAGAATAGAAAAGGAAAAGAGAGAAATATTTAAAATGTGGTGCTCAGGACCTGGCCCTGGCAAGTTGTTCATCTAATTGCAGCACTCTCAGAACAGACCAGTTTCTGGGTTCCGCCCAATTCCTGGGCTGGCACCTTGTTATGAGCACCTTTAGACTTCAGTGCCATGTGAAAAGACTCACTGCACTCAATCCTGCTGCCATGGTCACTAACCTAACATCATTTAGTGGTTCGGTGTCTGCTATTCCCATGTGTCCTTAAGGCAGCAGCAAAAGCCCAGGATGACTGAGCAGGAGAAGAAATCTGTGTTCCCGAGGGAGTCACACAGGGCGAGGTGGTAGCTTTGCCAAGAGGATGGTGAGAGCACTTACTGCTAGATTTAACTCATTATTTGCCCTGAATTTGGTTCGGAATAGATGTCCTTTGCTTTACTATGATGTCACGTGACTTATTCTAGCTTGAAGAGTGACAACTCTTCGAAAATAGGGAGTCATGATCTGTGGTCCCTAGATGATTTGCTTGTGAGTACTGTGGACCTAACATTAGCCAACAGAGGGCCACATTATGGGGACCCAGATGCTATATTACATTAGAGGAAACATTAAATTGAAATCAGGGAGCATTAGGTTTCAATTCAACACTTTTCTAATCTAATGCTATTCCAGTTAAAAAAAAAAAAAAGAAAGAAAGATCACCTCCGGAAAAGACCATAAATGTTTCTAGAGTTTGTGCTCTGCTTCACCGCTGTAATATTATATTTCTTTAAACAAATGATTTCACTTCTCTCTGACTTAACATCTCCATCTGTGGAACAACTGTGACGTTGTGGAGAGAGCACTGGACCAGGAATCCTGTCCAAAAAAAAAAAAAAACCTTCAATTCTGGTCCCATTTCTATCACTCACTGGCAATGTGGTCTTTGTAAATCACTTGACATATTTGGCTTCAGTTTCAGCCTCTGTAAAATAAGGGGATTAGACTTGATGATCTCAACATTACCATCCAGCTCTAAAATTCTCTATGTAGTGTTCATCTCCTTTATGGTGGTATTATGAGTTTAATGATCCTATGCACAAAGTTCTTGGAACTTCTAAGAGGAAAGAGGACAATCCAATACAAAGTCACATGGGGCATTTTTTTTTTTTTGCTAGGTTGTCTGCTGTGTGAGCTATGGCTTTCCCACAAAACAACAATAACTTAGGCCTTCGGCATGTGATATTGTAGCAACGGAAAGCAAAGGGGGATTACTATTCCCTTACTTTGAAAGTGAAAGGGATAGCAGACTAGCATGCAAGGTGCCATCACGTCTCAGACTTAAAAGCCCATTAGTCCATCATAGGAAGTGAAGCAAAGAGACTTTTGCTTGGGGGCTAATTAACTGCAGTACAGAAATCCAAGGCTTTTAAAAATAAAGAAACCTTTCTCTGAAGAAACTAATGATAAGGTTAATATACAGATAAGGAAGAGAAGGAGGATAGCTGACTTTTCTATCTCCAATTAGAACAGAATAAGAGAAAATGACTTTAGGTTGTTGCATGAGGGATTTAGGTTAGCTGCAGTTAAGAACTTTCCAATAGTTAAGAATTGTTTAAAAAAAGTATGAGTTACTGGGAAATAGAACCAGCCTTATGAATAGATGAATGAGGAAGACATCTATGATTTATCTCAAGGAAGGATTAACCCCATTCATACCCCCACTCCCCCAAATCACCCATATCAAATCACTCCACATTAATGCACAAAATGTTGTCATTAGAATTAACTTCCTATATGACAAATAAAAAAAATATGGAGAGATTCATATGAACTGCTGCAAAGAGAAATAAACAGAACCAGGAAAAAATGTGTTTATACAATTTAAATGCCAAGAATGACAACAACAAAACCATCTAAAGTGAATGCTGTGAAATTATAACAACCGATCAAATGAGATAACATATGTAAAATGCTTTGGAAACCTTAAAGCAGTAATATATATATATGTATGTATGTATGTATGTATGTATGTATGTATGTATACATATATATACTTACATACATATATCTTTATATATACGTGTGTGAGTATGATCTGAGAAAGCATTGCAAAGGCAATTGGCTACGGATTTGAAACACTGAATATGTCAGATGAAAACTGATGTATTGGTTAATTTTGCTGAACTATTTCTTTTTTCTCTTTTTTATTCTTTGTTATAAGAAATGTTTCTCTGGAATAGGAAGAGGAAATGTAGGTAATGTGAAATAAAAGATGTCAATGGAAATAATTTTTAAAGCATATGAATGAAAATTTAAAAAATAAAGAAATAAATTATTACAACAGGGCTTGCATCTTCTGTTCAGAATACAGTACAGTCTTATGTATATAGAAGACATCTAATCAATATTTCAAGAAATGGGTGAGGGGAGAAATGCATTGACTCCTAAGAGAGGTTACCTGTTAAACACAGCTGATTTTTGTTGGGACTTCTGGCAATGCAGATACAGTGAAGGTGGTTAGTATGCTCCTGCCTGCCGTGAAACAGCTGGCCTTGGGGAGAGATGTAGGGCTAGGCAGATTGTCGTTTGTAGATTTCTGGTGCTATTTTGTCCTCCATTGGTTTTTCCTGACATGCCCGGTACTGACATCCCCCTCATCCACTCCTTTAGACTATTGTTACAAATTCCTTCTTTGTTCCTGTCTCACCCTCAGGATTTATTTACCTACTGAAATCTGACCAGTCACTTATTTATCTTTTGAAATCTGAGTACCCAGATCCTGACTTGAAATGCACCTTTTTCTCCCCTGGAGGGTTCCCTTCCATGGGCTCTGTTCATTCACAATTCTCAAATTCATTCACCAAGTAGGCACAAGTCTTCCCAGGATTTGGGGGCCAAAGCTGTTTATGGATGCCTGTCCCCAAGAATTCTCCCTAGCCCAAAGTCTTTTAGCACATCTGACGGGTTGCATCCTAGGCCATCCTCTATTCATAGAAAGCAGAATTCAAAGGAATTCAAAGAAGTTTTGACAGGTACAAAGAACTATTGTAAAATACATCAGTTATTTTTGGACCCAAAGGTCTTCTTGACTTGGAACTAGGAAGATCTGAGTTCAGATTTGACCTCAGAGACTTACTAGCTATGTTAACCTGGGCAAGTCACTTAACATCTCTCAACTTAAATTTACTCATCTGTAAATAGGAATATTAATAGCATCTATCTTACAGGGTTATTTTAAAGACCAAATGAGATAACATATGTAAAATGCTTTGTAAATCTTAAAGCATATATATACATATTCTATTATATATACACACATACACACATACACACATGCACACATGCACACATACACACATGCACACATACATATACACATATAATATATATGTACATCTATATGCATATATGTATTATATATCTATATATGAATATATGTATACTATTCTTTTTATTTAATTTGCTATTTAACAATTTATGTTATTGTTATTATTATTATTGTTATTATTATTATTACTATAAACATCTCTCCTGGTTAATCAGTTTTTAGAAGGCTTAATCATAACTTGTCCATGACAATTTAGTCCAAATGAAGGGAGTCATCAATTTACCTGAGATCATCAGATAATGTATCTACCATCATTTGCAGATGAAGCTGTGGTGGTCTCTCCACCATTCTCCCAGCCTACCCACCAGTACTACATATGAGAGCAGTTTGGGGACAGAGAGAAGGCAGGATTGGTACTGGATTTGCCCATGTGTTCCAGAGTAAAAGCACTACCCAGATTTAGTGTCATCCACATATGAGCCTCTATGTGTGTGTGTGTGTGTGTGTGTGTGTGTGTGTGTGTGTGTGAAGCTATATATACAGGTGAAGCTATTCCAAAACATCCTTTTCCCAGTATCTGTCCCCAGATCTATTAGATCCTACCACTCTTCCCACTGTCCACCTATTTTGGATCCTCACAACAGAACCCAACCATCAGGTATTACAGCCTTGGGGGCCTGTGCAGACTTCATGGATTCATTCCTCATGCATCAAAAATCAGTGCTTCGATAATCTTATGGCTCCTGGGTTATGATTGGAATGATACATGGATTCCCATTCTGATCTGAACCTGTGACCCAGGAAAACAAGTGCTTGTAAGTCATGGGTATTACAAAGTATTCACCCATAATTTAATCCATGCCTTCCTCTTTCCATTGGTGCTGGAGATTCTTTGGCTGACATTGTATACACCACCCATCAAATGGAACTTGATCAGGGACACATTCATGGCACTCCTTTCCAAGTACTAGGACTTAAGTATTGTTTTTAACACATTTGAGGTAACAAGTTATCCTGACATAAACTATGTGATTATGTAATTAATTCTGTCCTAGGAGTACCAATTCCAGCCAGCAGAATCTATTCATTGAGCAAAATGGAGAGGTTTCTGACCATAATCCTGAGCAAATTTCTGAGGGAAAGGAGGGTTCATCTGGCCCTCTATCCTTCATTTAAATGTAATTCAATTCAACAATCATTTATAAAGGACTTTGTGCAAGTCACTGGTTCAGGTGCTAATGATACAAAGGAAAAATTAAACAATTCCTACCTTCAAGGAGTTTACATTCAACTAGAGGGAGGCAGAATGGAAAACAGCATGGTACAGTGGAAAGAGCACTAGTTTCAGGATCAAAGAACCTTAGTTCAATCCTGCCTGTGATACTGAGGACATCACTAACTTCGCTGAGGCTATTTGTAAAACAAGTGGGTTGGCCTAGATGGCTTCTGAGGCCCTTCCTGCTTCAGATCAATAGTCCTATGAAACTCTGCACATAGATAAATAAATCTTAAGTAATATCAGAAGAAAGGGGAGATTCTTTTTTCTTTTTTTTTTAATTTAAATCTTTATTTTCCCCAATTACATGTAAAAACAATTAACATTCCTTTTTAAAACTTTGAGTTCCAAATTCTCTCCCTTCCTCCCTTCCTCCCTCCCCCCTCTCCCATTGAGAAGGCAAGCAATTCTATATAGGTTACGCATGTCTAGTCAAGCAAAACATATCTATAATAGTCATGTTGTGAAAGAAAACATAGGACAAAAAAATTCAAGAAAAACTGAAGTAAAAAAAAGTATGCTTCAATCTATATTCAGAAACCATCAGTTCTTTCTCTGTGGATGGGTAGCATTTTTCATCATAAGTCCTTCAGAGTTCTCTTGGATCATTGTATTGCTGAGAATAGCTAAGTCATTCACAGCTGATCATCTTATAATATTGCTGATACTTTGTACACAATACATTTCACTTTGCATCAGCCCATGCAAATCTTCCCAGGTTTTTCTGAGGGCATCCTGCTAATCATTTCTTATAGTAAGTATAATAGTATTCCATCATAATCACATACCACAACTTGCTCAGCCATTCCTCAATTGATGGGCATCCTTTCAATTTCTAATTTTTTGCCCTCAGAAATGAGTTGCAATAAATATTTTTGTGCAGATAGGTCATTTTCCTTTTTGCTTTTTATCTCTTTTGGGATATAGACCTAGTAGTGGTATTGCTAAGCCGAAGGGTAAGCATGGTTTTATAGCTCTTTTGGCATTGTTCCAAATTGCTCTACAGAATGGTTGAATCAGTTCACAACTCCACCAACAGTGCATTAATACCTCATTTTTCTCACATCTGATATGGGAGATTCTTGCAAAATATAGGGCTCTAAACACTACCACCAGATGGAACCATTACCTCCTATTGCTAAAACCCAGCTTATAATATCAGTTGGTCAAGAATGGTGCTATTCACCAAAGTGTATCTAATCCAGATACAGGAAATTAATTAATAGAACATGGTCTGTAGGAACCACTGAAGGACACGTGAATACTGAGTTTTGCCTTTGGTTTTTGCATTGTCCCCATCGTTTTTTCAGAGATTAATGAGCTCATTATTTCAAAACCTGCTGATCTTCAAGATGGTAGTTTACCTCCAATGATATTCTCATCTACTCATAGGATCCCATTAAGCACCCCCAAATAAGTCCATATTGGTCTACACTGCCTATACCAACAAGCAAGTCTGGATAGCCCCTTGTCCCAAGGACTCAGATAAACCTGGATCCGTCCTATGGAGCTGATCAAATGAGTCAGATTCTCTTTGGCTTATTAATCTTCCAGCCTAGATTTCTCCAGCAAAACGTCTGAAACATAGTTTGTGTCGCTCAAATCTAGAGTCTTACCAAATGTGGGTGACAGAGTCTTTACCCCCAAAGATATTCAATGTAATATATAAGCATTAAATATGGGATTGCTTTTTTTTCTACCTGCACAGATGATATGAAGGACCCTGAGGTATGCATAATCACAAAAACACATACAGAAACATGAAACACTCAATTATATTCTCCCTGGACAGTGAAAAAAATCTTCTGTGGGATTGACTGCCAAACAGGTATTTTCCATTCACCTTGGACCTATATTATCTGAGCAACTCATACAAATTATCATGGGGGTTAGCAAGGGACAGCTCTCCTGTCCAGTCATAGCATGCTTTTAGTTTTTCCATCTTTTTGGTGATCCTATTACTCTCTGAGAAGCATGCTATTACAGCAGCTTTTTCCCTCTGAAGACGTAGCACCTGACTCAAACTCAAGGTTACCCATAAGGTAACCATTAAAAAGTGAAATGTCCATTTTATAAGATAACTAGCTATTTACCCCAACTCAGAAAAGGAAATAGAAAGGCAGGAGAAGGCAACCAGGACTTTGTGTTGTAGAGACTCCAAACCCAGGTTCACCAGGACAAGTACATGTCTCCCACTGCCATGTGCTTCTGCTGCAATTACTGTTGGGGAGTTGGGGAGTTGGGGGGTGGAAGAAGGAGAAACACATTCTTCCTCTTGTGTATTCAAGTCTGGAAGTCCAAGGGAGAGAAACAGCTTGAAGAGTCTCAAGAAGGTGGAGCCATTTCAGGGCTCACGTATATCCCACAGAATGGGAAGATTTCTTCGACAAGGGTCAGTTCTCCTTGAATCTCTATAACCAACCATCTTCTAGGTCACCCCAGTCACTTGAACCAACCTGGAATTTCCTGAGTCATTCTAGCAAGGAGCTAATGAGCGTATCTTACTCTGTGAAAAGTGCCCCTTCTGGCAGAGGTCTACACCTAATAATTTCATCAACTGATTGGGGGAAGGGAGAGCTCATCAAATTGAGCAGATGTTATCTTCCCTGATGCACTAAGTTAGAAATATGCCAATTCAAAGAAGAAGAGAGGGAATATATAGAGCATATAATAGGTAAGTGGATTCACATAAAATAGAGGCCACACTGCAGAGAAGGACCATCACTTTGAAACTGCAGCAGTTTCTCTGTTGTGCAGGATATAGATAGTACTTAATCCTAGGTTTGACATTCACATAAACCTCTAACCATAACGCTGAAGCATCCCCAATCTGTCAATGGATACCAGAGGCAGGAGGCCCCTTCAGCAATCCCAAATAACTATTTACCTTAGTCACCAACTTTAGCTACCCAAACCCACATAAATATTTCATTCTTAACCATTTTTGTGACCCCTTAGGCAGTCTGGTGAAGCCTATAGATCCCTTCTCAGAATAGTATTTTTAAATACATAAAATTCATAGAATTACAAAGAAATTAATAGAAATACAGTTGCATAAAAGCATATATACATACACATATTATATATATATATATATAGCTCATACACACTATATATGTGTGTGTACATATATATATATAAATATAAAGCTCATACACACACACATATACAGGAAATTAATTAATAGAACATGGTCTGCAGAAACCACTGAAGCACATATAAATACTGTATTTTGCCCTCTGGTTTTTGCATAGATGTGTATATACATACACACATGTGTATACACATACACACAAAGACACACACACACACATAAAATTCACAGACCCCAGGTTAAGAATCCCACCCCTGTAGTAGAGACTAGGGTATCCAACATGACCACTATGGGGGCTGTCCTTTCACAGATCATACTGCGGTCTTTCACACCTTGGCCCTTTGCACACTTTTGTAGAAATGAACTAGCTAATATTGAAGGAGAAGCTACTTGCAGTGAAGGCCACATATGAATTATGATACCTTCTTAATGGAGCAGGACCCCTTATTATTGTCTACATAGACTATAAAAATACGGAAATATTTTGCAAGACTGCACATGTAGAGTCTATACAAATTATTTGCCTTCTCAGGAAGGGAAGAGAGGAGGGAGAAAATTTGGAACTCAAAATTTAAAAACAAAATGAATGTTAAAAATTATTTTTGCATGAAATTAGAAAAGTATAAAATATAAAAATTTACAATGACAATTAAAAACCTTGAACCTTTTCAGAGTACCTGCCAACTTAACCAACATTGTATCTTATGAGAGTTATCTGCAGTAAATTCAAACCTCACTAACACCTCCCTTCTAGGACACAGGCCCAGCAAAATGACCCTCTATCCCTCCGGCTAGTACCCACCAAGGAAGAACTTTAACCCTACAAGAAATCAGCACATAGAGCTGAGAAAAACTAGCACACTTATCTTTTCACCCTCTTAATTATTGGACTTAGAAAAAAAAATCCTACCTCTGAGAAATTGGACTTGGCAGATAGGTTAGGATGGAAGGAAGGGCTGTGAATCCTTCCATTTTTCACATTATTTACTTCTAGGTGCAACCAGCAGGGGTCAGTGTGGAGCAAAGCTGGCTGAACATTGTCTTTTTTATTCCCCCTCCAAAACAGAGCAGAAGAAGGAGCTAAATCATCCCAGACCTTAACTTTCTTCTCCCACTGGGACAAAGTGGGTGAAGTGATCTTTCCTTTGATTACCATCTCTACTCCTCTTCAGGCTGAACACCTGCCTACAGCATTTGAGTTCATTTGAGACTAAGGACAAAATGATCTGGAAGTAGATACAGATCACTTTCTCTGCTCGACTGGGGAGTTTATATAAAAAAAAAGTTCTTAATAAAGCATAGCAGCTTAGTATTTCTAGTTAGGAATATTCTCAACATTTAAACAGAAGTTTACATCTCTGCCCTAGTTATATTCTATGTATTTCCTGTCAATTCCTGGCTTCCTCTATTCCCATTTGCTCAACATAGACGAAGTAGACATTCAGTACATTTTTATAGTAAGCAAAGATCAACGTATAGAAGCAGCTAGATTTTTTATTTCAAACCAAGCTATCATTATATAGCAGGCAAGAGGAAAGGGATTTAGGGAAAGAGTAAACCTTTCAGGCTGCAGGGATAAGGAACCTGCAGCCTTTTTTTTTAATACAAAAGTTCTGTTTTACAGGACAAAACCTTTTATTAAGGGAATTTGTTCTGTGAAGTTTGGATTCAGTCAAAGGGCCGCACTTGAGGACCTAGAAGGCCAGGTTCCCCGCCCCTGTTTCAGAGCTTTCCTCAGCCCTTGAAAGGAAGATTACAACCTAGCAACCTCCCGCATTCTTTGTTCCACTCGGCAGAGGCTACACGACTGTCTTCCCGTCCTCTCTCAAAGGAAGGTTGCTTGTTGGCTGCTCACTATCTGAGAAGTTGCCCTGCTATATTCTTTCTCACAGGTAAACTAGCTATCTGTTCCCTGTTATCTCTGGTCTGTCTTTTCTGTTGCAGACTGTATTTCCCTTTTCCAAAGCTTCCAGATGCAGCTAAAGTCCATCTCTTACTCAAAGATTGCTATTTCAGTCTGTCTCAAAACTGTGAAAGAATATTCGCTTCTGAACTACCAGTCTCAGAATGCCGGTCAGATCTCAAACTCCTATTATATAAGGACATGGACATTCCTTGCTTGTTGAGATTCCAGCCAGGGGCAGTTTCCCTGTGGCCTGAGATCCCACAGAAGAGGAGGGAGAGACATAGAAGACAAAAACACAGCAACATGATTGAATGAAGTAATATTTGTGAAGTGACCGGCACAGTGCCGGTACACAGTACGTACTTAATAAATGCTTGTTCCCTTCCTTTTCCCCTGAGGAATAATCAAAGGATATATAACAGAAAGGCAGTAGAGACCAGAGTCAGGGCATGTTCACTGGCCATCGCAGAATTGTAAAGTGTTAGTGATAGAAAGGATTGAGCCTCCACATTTCATAAGTGAAGAAACCAAAGCTCATAAAAGTACAGAGATTTGTGTACAATTGTTGTTGTTGTCAGGTATGATTCTTCTTGACCCCTTTGGGGTTTTCTTGGCAAAGATGTAGGAGTACTTTACCATTTCCTTCTCCCACCCATTTTTACAGATGAGGAAACTGAGGCAAACAGGGTAAAGTGACTTGCCCATAGTCACACAGCTTGTAAGTGTCTGAGGCCAGATTTGAACTCAAGAAGAGGAGTCTTCCTGATTCCAAGGCCAGTGTTCTATTCACTGTGCTACCTAGTGCCATTGCCCAAGGTTACACAGACACAAATAGAGGGCCTTAAGCCCGAATTCATGTCTTCTGATTGTAAGTGCATCATGCTGCCCTACATAATACTGACTCTCCTGGGTGAGTCAGAGAGACCCTGTCAACTAGATATAAGTCCTAGCAAAGGAAATTTGCTTTATTTAAAACCCTGCAGTGGGAAATCCCCATAATAATTAACTTAGGCCTTCTTACACTGTCATCACCCACAGATGCTCTTTTTAGGAAGTCTGCACTGTAAGTATATTCCACTTGAAAATTAGGTTAAGTACTTGTGGACTGCAGTGTGGGAACAATGACGTGTCATAGGTGTATCCTGACAGTTGCATCCCCAACCATGTGTTCAAAGCATATGCTGCTAGTGTTTTTCAGTTTCCAAGTACAATACAATGGGCTAGTTAATAAAGAGGGAGAGGAAGAAGTTCAAGGTGAGACTTGTTGAATGCTATTTAATAGTACCACTAGCTAAAGGTGGCTTTAACCTCTGCTTGCCTCAGTTTTCTCATCTGTAAAATGGGGATAATAATGCCACCTACCTCGAAGGATCATTGTAAGGATCAAATGCAATTTATTGGCAAAGTGCTTTATGAGAGGCAGAGAGAGACAGAGAAAGAGAGAGAGAGAGACAGAGAGACAGAGAGCTCTTAGTTCTTAGTCTAATCCATACAAGAAGAAGAATTTCCCTTATAACATTCTCTAATAGCCTATATTTGAAGATCTCTAGTGATAGAGAACTCATTATTACCTCCAAAGGCAGCCCATTCCAATTTTGGAGGGTCATGATTGTTAGAAAGAGTTCTTCCTTATACTGAGGCAGATATTGACTTTCTCCTTCTTCCACCCATTGTTCCTAGCATGTCTTCTCAGATAAAGCAACCCAGGGCAAAGTCCCTAACTTTTGTCTGCCTCAATTTCTTCAACAGCATCTACCTCACAGGGTTGTTTTGAGGATCAAATGAGATAATATTGATAAAGTGTTTAGCACATCTACTGGCATTTAGTAGGCACTTAATAAATGCTTTCCCTTTCCCTTGCCTACCTGACTTCTTTAGTAAAAGCTAATATTTCTTTTTTTTTATTTCTATGCCATACTCTTATTGCTCAAGCTTGTCATCATAACAAATATTCTACATCTTTACAATACAGCACATCAAACAAAAAGAAACAAGCAGACATCTGGGGGGAAAAGGCACTGTCTTACGCTGATCTATAAATCTAAGCCCTCCCCTCCCCATCTGAAGAGAAATGTAGGCTGCCACTTCTTAGAAATACTAAAAATATACATTACCTCATTCCTTTTGCACAGAGCAGCCCACTGCAGCAAACCACTGTAATTCTAACCCCTCAGCTAGTTCTGTTGAAGCCTCCCTCCCTCTGGAGAGCTGAATTTCGCCTGTTTATCATGTCTTCAGACTGACAGACACATGCTTTATAATGCATTCTATATCAGGCTTGGCCAGAATATCTACTTTCCATTAAAGATGACTAGAGCACTAAGTTATCTCCACCCAGACCCCTTTTGCCATTTGTACTCTGGAGCTCATCTCTGAGCTGTATTTCTCCCTCTTCCCTGACAAAATAGACAGAGCTTAGCAGTTAAAACCCAAAGCACCCTCTGGCAGGGGATACATTCTGGGAATGCGAGCGTGTGTCTGCACAGCGTGCCCTGAAATGAATGAGCCCTCCCCAAAGCAGACAGAGACAGAGAGACTGAGACACAGAGATAGACACAAAGTGACAGAGAGACAGCGACAGAAACAGAGGCAGAGATCCAGACAGACAGAACTGAGGAAAAATGAAATCAGAATCCAAACAATCCTATTATTCTCAAAATGGGGTCAGGAGGATCACTAGTTTCTGCCTAGGGCATCTGCTCTTCCTGCAGTAGTTCATGCATAGTAAATGATTAAGTGTTCACCCACATACATAATCTGAAAAATTATGGAGATTCCTGACTTCCCGGTTTTGTTTTGTTTTGTTTCATTTAAAGCAGAGCCTCAAACTCATTTAGCTACAGCTGTACTGCATAGGTCATTGGTTAAAAAAAAAAAAAGTGTTGAAAACTGGGAGTAACTTCAGAACAAAAGTGTATTGCCTTTCTAACCACTGAGTTAAGGCTCTGCCATCTTTTATTCTACCCACAATTCACTAGTTAATTGAAAATACGCATCAAAGAGCTTCATTTGCATCCAGGAGAGCTCCATTACCCCAAAGCCTTCCTGGTGCTTTTTGCAGGCAAACAGAAAGAATTCTTCTGCCTCAAGACTGAATTAAAGACATTTTGTGTGGGAAAGGCATGTGTATAGTATACTACACAAGCACATGTTCACACAACTATCTAGTTGATGCGGGACCCCCAGCTTCCCACCCCAACCCCCATCCCCAGCTCTTCCGTATTGTGAATATTTGTAGCCAGGTGCAGAGACCACTGAATCAAATACAGCAGACAACCACATGCAAGCAAATGCAGATGCAGATACATTTATAGAGACATAAATATGTAAACAGGAAGAGAAAAATATCCTTAATGATTTTTTAAGCTGGCAGGCTATTGAGTGTTTTAGAGTCGGTGGTTTTTCCACAGTTAACATTTTATAAAGTGAACTTTCTTCCTTGTCCCTTTGAGAAGAAACATGGTATAGTGGAAAGAGCCTTTCACTTGGGTTCAAGGTTCAAATGCTAAATCTATCACTTAACAGCTTTGTGATTTTTGAGCAAATCATTTCATCATCTGGGCCTCAATGATTCTGCCCCTCCCCACCCCCACCCCCCCGTAAAATGAAAGAATTGAACCGACTGACTTCCAACTTCTCTTCCAGTTCGAATATTCTGTGATGCTAGTATCCCATCTCCCCTGCCTAAGCCTTATTCCTCAGCCTCAGGGCTGCACATACACATCAATCAAAAAATCAGCAAGCAAGCATAAATAAAAATAGTCAGCATCTACATAGCACTTGAAAGTGCTTTGTAAATATTATCTCATTTTATCCTCAAAACAACTCTGGGAGCTAGATGCTATTTTATACCCATTTTACAGATGAGGAAATTGAGACAGATGGAGGTCAGGTGACTTGCCCAGAGTCACACAACTAGTAACTGTTTGAGGCTTGATTTGAACTCAGGGCTTCAGGAGTCCAAGTCTCATATTCTGTCTACTGTACCACCTGGCTGCTGCTAAGCCCAACCATTTTAATGTAGTGAGACTCTGTGTTGCCAGGGGCTATCTCCCACATACAGCATGGGGTATCATTGTGTGGCTTACAGGGAGGCAGAATAGATATTTCAAGCCTCTTGTCCAAGGGAGATTTTAACTCCTGCCAAAAGGTGAAGCAGGAGGTTGGGGCCAGAAATCATTCTGCCCTTCTCAGAGAGAGAGGGAGTCCTGGGATAGAATCATATCTATCTGCTTCCTTGAATGGGGCACCTAAGTGGCACAGCGGATGGAGCTCCGGGCCTGGAGTCAGAAAGACCAGTTTGCCTAATGTTCTTGCTAGCTGTGTGATATTGAGCAAGTCACTTAACCTCTGCCTGCATAAAACAGAAAAAGCAAAGGCAAACTACTTCAGTATCTTTGCCAAGAAAACCCCATGGACAGTATTAAAATGCTAAAGAGCCCCTCAGGTCAGAAGGGCCTGGTGTGCAGTGGTCCACAGGGTCACAGAGTCAGATACAACCGAACAATAACAATCCCTTAAATATTATTTGTTTAGGGGATGTGATTTTCAGGTTCACTCTACCCAATCTCTGTTTATTATTGGGGGAAACAGGACCCCAGGCCAAACACAAACAGTTCAAAGCTTGATACCCTCCCCATCATACACCAGATCCACAATGAATACACCTGGCAATGAACAAAGAAACCCATTTATTCAAACTGTAACAAAACTGAAATCAGAGAAAGTATATCTAGGGGAATATATACCAAAAACATGCAGAATGAAGGAGCCCTCAGCCAAGGAAGAGAGTCCCAGATCTCACCCAAGGGGAGAACCCCCCTAAGTCTCTGGTGTAGCAAGCTAGGGATAGGGAAATGCAAGATGGAACTTCTGACTCCTCTCATGTCTTCCCAGAATCTTTTCCTTCGACAGCCCAGAACTGAGTTGGCCTTGTCCATCTTCTCGCTCAAAGCTAGTCGTTCCACAAGTCCAGGGACTCATCCACTAAAACAGGTCCAAAGAAAATAGTAGAGCTCTCCTCTCTCCTGCTCTGGTCAACTCCACCCACCCCTCAAGCAGAGCACTGATCTCTCTGTCAATAAGGAGGGAGTCCCATAGCTTTGGGAAGTAGAGCTCTTCCTGTACTTGCACGGTCTGCCTTGATCATGAGCTACACATCTTGGGGCTTGGTTTCTAGCACAGGACCCGTAAAGCTCAAAGGTTTTCCTAAGGTTTTGATTCAAGGGATGGACTGGCACCCAAGAGACCTGGGTTTTAATTCCAACTCTCTCACCTCAGTTTTCTCATCTATAAAATGGGGATGTTTTACTAAATGAGCCCAGAAGTTCCTTCCATCTCTAATATTGTGTGAGGCTAAGATTTGTATTGAGGAAGCCAATCACATTGAACCTTCAACTTCAATACCAACCCAATCTCTTGCACCACCACCATTTTCATTGGTTCATTCATTCAATAAATATTTGCTAAGCCCCAATTGTGTCCAAGTCACAGTTCTCTGAGCTAGGAGGACAAAGGCAAGATAAGTCATAGTTCCTGTCTTCCTAGAGTTCTCAGTAGAAGGTGTCAAGGATCTCTTGACGGATTCATGATTTCATTTTGTGATTTCATCAGTACAGAAATTCTTTCCACCACTATAGATCTAAAACATTAGGCAAACCCTAATTTAATAGGTAAATCTTAGGGAGTCACTTGAGACCCAGGGGGGTTAAATGACTTCTCAATGGTAACAGAGCTAGTAAGTGTCAGAATCAAAATTTGAATTCAGCACTTTACCCACTACACCTACCTCTTTTACCGTCTATTAAAGGAAATAAAACATGGTGTAGCAGGAGAATGGATTTGGAACAAGGAGATAACTGAGCTCAAATCCCACTTTAGACACTTACTATCTGTGTGACCATGGCTAAGCTTCTTAACCTCTGCCTGCCTCGGTTTCCTTACCCATAAAATGAGAAAAACAGTAGCATCAACCACCATGGGTTGTTGTGAGGACAAAATAAGAGGATAATTGTAAATTGTTTTTCAAACCTTAAAGTTCTATACAAATGCTAGCAACTAGATGAAGTTAAAAGGAAGACAAACTTCAAACAGAGATAGTCCATTCTGAGAAGAAGATGGGAATTAGAATGGGGAGGAAGATAGAGATGGGGATAGGATGGAATGGAAACAACATCACTAGTAGCAATTCAGGAAATAACTGTAGAGTATAATGTTTACAGAGGAAGAAGACAGACTCTTACAAATAGTATCATCTCACAAAACAGAGAAAGTAGAGGAGGAATAAACAAGTCAGCAGAAAGCTTGGCATATGACACAACCAAGCCATGTCTTAGAAAAACAACTGTAGATGAAACTGTAAGGAGAGCAACAAATCGTTGGAAAATGAAAGATTTCTCACCATTTCTATGACAAGCTTCTTGACATTAATGACAGTAAAACTACCACATTTGAACTCAAATCACATGTGTTAAATTAGGAAATGTAAATGTTGCTTTGGAACTTGGGAAGAGAGACTGGATGAAGCCAAAGACAGAGAATAAAGCTATGCTGAAGCTGGTACAATTTTAATTGTAAACTCAATGATCAATTTTCAAAATATCTCAAAACAGCAAAAATTCTAGCAAAATGGAAAAGATCCTAGACTGTGTCTTGTTGCCTAAAATAAAAAGGGGAGAATCAACAATTTATCAGGAACTATCAGCTACTTTCTTTATGAGGATTTTCATGGTAACAGTCTATACATGTATCAACAATATCCTTGATATAGCTAGGAGATGGGAAAAGGAAGGTTATCCCAGACAGAATCACAGAATTTTAGAGTTAGAAGAGACCTCAGCACACCCAGCATAAACCATACCTAAAAGGAATCTCCATTCATAATATACCCAACCAGTGGTCATCTATCCACTGCTTAAAGACCTCCAATAAGGGAGAACCCACATTTTGCCAAGGTAGTCCATTCTACTCTTTATAACTCTAAATTGTCAGGCAGTTTTTCTGGACAAAAAACCTAAATCGATGTCTTTGTCCTCTCTACCCAGAAGGCTCTTGCCTTCTGAGGTCAAATAGTCCAAGTCTAATTCCTTCTTCCATAAGGTAGCTCTTCAAATATTTGAATATATTTATTGTTTTTCAGTCATTTTAACTGTGTCCAACTCTTCATGACCCCATCTAAGGTTTTCTTGGCAAAGATATTGGAGTGGTTTGCCATTTCCTTCTCCAGCTCATTTTACAGATGAGGAAATTGAGGCAAACAGAGCCAAAAGACTTGCCCAGGGACATACAGCTAGTAAGAGTCTAAGGCCAGATTTGAACTCAGGAAGATGATTCTTCCTGATTCCAAACCTAGTGCTTTATCCACTGTACCATCTAGTTGCCCATGAATATATCTATCCTGAGTCTTTTATTCTTCAGGTTAAATATCTCACATTCAACTTCAACTAACCATCACAAGAATACACTCAAGGCCTTTCACCATTCTCATTGCCCTCTTCCAGATGCCTTCCAGTTTATTTGTCCTTCTTAAACTTTGGCACAAATGAACGTTATCTATCTTACATTGTATTTTCATTTATCTTCCTAATGTCCCAGTTACATTTTAATCTGGCATTGGCTTCGCTCAGGAGTTTTATGGATACCAAAAGAATTTGACACCTTTGGACTGGTTAGGGTTAAATCCAACAAGATGAATTTCAATAGGAATTTTAGTGCAAAGTATTGCACATAGGCTCAAAAAATGAACTCCTCCAGGTGAAGATGGGGGAAGCATGGTTAGAAAAAAGATTGTTTCAATTCTATTTCACAGGCATTTATTAAGCCCCTACTATCTACCACATGATGGACTAGAAACTGAGGATAAAAAAAGGCAAAAATAAAATAATACTCAGACTGAAAGAGCTTAAATTGTGTTGCAATGAAACAGCTTGTACGTTAAAAATTAAATTTAAAATATTATAACTTAAAATATTAAATTTATAACTTAAATATTAAATATTAAATAAATAAATTAAATATTAGATTATAACTTAAAATATTATAAAATATTAAAATATTAAAATATATTATAAAATATTATAAATTTAAAATATTATAATATATAAGATATATATCATAAATATAAAGTATTATAAAATACATAAAAATATAAAATATTATAAAATGTTGTACTAAAATAGAAATTGAATTAAATATAAAATATATGTACACATCTAATATAAAGATTGGTTTGTTAACAATAGAATGGGGGTTCCAGAGAACACAATGGAAGGGGAGCATAGAGTGGGATAGGGACAGGGAAAGGGTGGAGCTGACATGGATGGATAGGAGGGATCAGGAAGCAGTGGCCAAGGAAGGAAGCTTCAGCCTAGAAGACTGTGACTTCAATGCCTGGCCCCTGTACTCTTAGGACTTCCTGGAACATCTGCCATGCAGTTGAACTTTCTTCTATATGTTGTCTCCCCCAATTCCTGCGAGTTCCTTGAGAACAATACTATCTCTTTTTCTAGTTGTATCCCCAGTGCTTAATGAAGTACTTGGCACATAGTAAGGGCTAAATAAATGCTTTTTCATTCATTCATTTATTCATTCAGTGGAGCCATAGGACAGTCATTATCATGTTTTTCTATGGTAGCAATAGCAATTTGATTATATTTGATTATAAGTTCCTGATCAAGAGATGAAAAAAATAGGTAGAAGGAGGCAATACCTACATGGTGACCAGGCCTATCACATGTTCTTGGTCCATTCTGCATGATGGTCAAAACAAAGGTCAGTAGAGACTAAAGAGTTGGACGATAATCCCCAACCAAAGTCAGCTGTGACACAAGACTCACTCCAATTTTGAGTAGTAGTAATAGTGGGAGAAGGAGGAAGAAGAGGAAGAAGAAGAAGAGAAGGAGGAAAAGCAGGAAGAAAAGGAGGAGGAAGAGGAAAGGAAGAGAAGGAATGTTATGGGAATTTTTCATTTCATTTTATTATTTGAGACTCAGAGCCATTCCTCCTGCAGATTTTGGTTAACTAAACATCTATCTTAATATTAACCTCACCTGACTGAAACCTGTTCCATAGGATGTGAAATTTTACTTAAAATCTCAAACACTCCTTAGATAAGAAGCCAGAGGAAGAATCTGAACTGATCCTGACTTCTTGGAGACAAGTAAATCCTCCTCCTCAATCAGCCTATTTTTAAAACCTCTAAATGGAGTTTAATCTGTAACCTGACTTAGTTTACTTACAGAGTTTGTTTGCTGAGTTTGTTTCCTTAAGGGATGTATGAGATTATAACTCTGTTAAACTAAGCTTGTTCTATTTTTATGACATTGAAGGAAGTATGGAACTATGGATCTATCTTCTTTTTAACTTTTATGGCCTAAGAGGAATGTACAAGATTACAATAGGTAAATGAATTATTTCTCTGTCCCTCTGATATAATCTTTCCTACAAGAAACCTTGTCAGAGTCCTCATAATTGTTCAGATTTCCTTTTAGTGCTGAACTTATCCTTGAGCATGGTAATAAAACCTAGATTTTTACCTCCATAATTACTGCGTTGTGACACATATATATTTGGTAGCGGTTACCTATTACATGAACTTAAACAGGCGATATTTCACCCATAACAGTAGTAGTAATAGTAGTAGTAGTAGAAGTAGTAGGAGGAGGAGGAGGAGGAGGAGGAGTAGTAGTAGTAGGAGTAGGAGTAGTAGTAGCAGTAGTAGATGATAACATTTATATAACACCTACTATATGCCAGGCACTGTGCTAAGCCTTTACATGTATTAGAAGAAAAGACCAAAATCTCCCACTGCATCTGGGGCCATAGCCAGTCATCCTGACTTATGTCTTACCACTGGACTCAGATGACTCTGGAGGAGAGAGTGATGCTGATGACTTTGCACAGCTCCGCCTCACTTAGGTCCAATTCACTTGTAAGTCAAGACATCATTCTCCTGATGTCATTGGTCCTATTCAAGAAGGAATGACAAACAAGAATAACAAGTATTAACTCATTTGATCCTCACAACAACCTTAGCAGCTAGCATCAATTTAAGACCCTAAGGTTTTCAACGACTTTACACATATTACCTCAGTTGAGAGAGTAGATTATTTTTTCCACAGTCTCAGGAGGTTTAGTACTGAACTTGGAAGAAATAAAAAAGAAATAGGGTCTAGGATACATAGAAAGTGCCTTCCCAGAACTTCTAGAAATATAGGTAAGAGGGTGGAAAATCTTGATTTCGTCTTCTCTAGAACTAAAGAACCAAGAATCAGGGACAAACAGCTGAATTGAAGATAGATTTCCACTACTCTTAAAACCATATGCTGAATTAGGACTGTTTTTATATATGAATGACAAAAATCCACCTTGGGAATGGTTCTCTTTAAATGTGCATGTAGAGGCCTTCAGGCACTTGATACTCCCAGACAAAACCATCTCATTATTCCCCCTCCACAACATTCCATCTCTTACCTCCATGTTTTTGCACAGGGTATCTCACATGTCTCCTCTATCTCTAGGAACCACCACCTACTCTAGATCTTTTCTGTTCTACCTAATTGTTAGTACTTCTAGTCCCTTGAAATTATTTGTATTTATTTAGTATAAGTAAGAGAAGTAGGAACCCCCACTACAGTAATTTAACACAAAAAGCCCAAACTTCTTGCCTGAATTAAACAATCAAAGGTGTAAAATAGTAAATAAGATCTAGATCAATTCGGAGGTGTAAAGTAATCATTGGATTAAAGACAAATGATGAGACAATAATTTGGGATTAGCTCAAACAATCAGACACACCTCTGACCTCACAGGACAGGAAAGGTCCCCCAGCTGAAGATGTAAGCATCTTGAGGAAGAGATAGGAGGCAGCCACCTTACCACCACCAACACCAATTACTGATCAAGTGCCATGACCAGTAAGTAAGGCCAAGAACAGTGACCTTCCCCCCCTCCCCAACAGACCACTGTTCTTGCTTTAAGCTCAGTCTCCACAGGTCATATCCCAGGTAAACAATCCCTTCAGAGAAAGGGCCAGCCATTGCCCCCCAAATGCCAGGGGCAGCACAGGTAAGCCAATCTAGATGAAACAGCAATGTTTCCTGAGGAAGAGATTGTAGAGAGCTTTGTGCTAAGCAGATCAAACGATCATCACCACCTCAACCACCAACTGCCCTGATGGAGATGTCCCAGGACCTCAAGCCCAAGAACCTTTGGCAATAGCAACGCATCTGGACCACTGGCTCAACTTCCAGCCCAGCCTCTTCAGCCATCTTATAGTGAATCAACCCTTGTGAAGACAGGACCTGGCAAGTGCTTCTGCAGGTGGGATAGCCCCTTCCTCCTCAGCGGCCACAACTACTGAAGACCCAGAAAAGAAAATCCTTGGCACTATCCAACTTCAGAAATAGATATGGTTTGATGAATATAAATAGCGTTTTTGGAGATAATCAGGGTTAGGTAACATGCCCAGAATCACACAGTTAGTAAGTGTCTGAGGCTGGATTTGAACTAAGGTCCTATCTGACTCTAAGGCTGGTACTTTATCAATGTACCACCTAGCTACCCCTGTAAATAGCATTTTAAAAGATGCGTTAGGGGCAGCTAGGTGGCACAGCAGATGGAGCACTGGCCCTGAAGTCAGGAGGATCTGCGTTCAAATCCGACCTCAGACCAAATACTTGACACTTACTAGCTGTGTGATCCTGGGCAAGTCACTTAACTCCAATTGCCTAAAAATTAAAAAAAAAATATGCATTACCACGCATTACACAGGGCCTTTCTATCTAACTGTCAGCTGATACCTCCTATATGAAGTATCCTCCCCATGAGCTCCTTGAGAGCATGGACTGTCTTGCTTTTCTATTTGTATCCCTAGGAATTCACTCTCTCCTCTCTCAGATCATCTTGCTTTTATTTATCTTGTCGCTTAACCTTATTTGCCTTGGTTTCCTCATCTGTAAAATGAGCTGGAGAAGGAAATGGCAAGCCGCTCCAGTATCTCTACCAAGAAAACCCCAAATGAGGTCACAAAGAGTAGGACACTACTAAAACGACTGAACAAAAATAAATTGATCTTATATTGTCTTCCCCAGGTAAAGTCCGAGTTCCTTAAGAGCAGGGATTGTGTTCTTTTTGTATCCTCAGATCTTAGCACATGACTTAGCTCATAATAAAGTGTTTAGTAAATGCTTTTCATTCACATATGCATTCATTCATTCATTTATGTTGCACATTCCAACAGAATGTAAACTATTTGAGAACAAGAACTGATTTGTTGTTTTGTCTTTCAGTCTCCTGGGTCAACATAGTTCCTTGCCTATAGTAGGTACTTAATAAGTTATTAGTTGAATTAAATCGAATATTTCTCAACACTATTTTCACCAAACCCCACCCCTACCACATCTTTCCAAAGTTAAATTCTCCCAACACCCCAAAAGATAGCAGATGTGAGATTTTCCAAAATCTCCCCTTACTTATATTCAGTCCCTCACACCTTCTATCCATAACACACCCACTAGATATTCAAGTCCCAGTTCTAAATTCAGAGAGATATAAACTAAGGACTTTACCTCTCCATTAGATTTATAACTTAAATCATATAAATTTGATTTGATTAGCATCCCTGAGTGGAATAAAAACATAAAAATAGGTCACTGCTTCTGTATTTTCCCTTTATTCAAATGAAAACATAAATCGAGTTTTTCAAAATCATTTTAGTATTTTCTCTTATGCTTGTTTTAGGAAATTAAAAAAAAAATTTCCTGTTAATCTTGGCAATTTAAAGTAGATTTCCCCAGAGTCCATACCTCAACACAACCACCTAGTAAATCTAATTGTTTAGATTTTTTTTGTCTGCATAAAAGAGAAGAGGGTCCTAGGGATGAGCCTTACTCATAGCTTCTAGTCTTCATCAGTGAGATTACTTTAAAACATTGTGTCATTTTCTCCTCAGGAAAAGAAAACTTGCCAGAGAAGAAAAATATCTTCAAATTTCAATTTCTTAGTTAAGGACAAACACCTTTTTCCTCTCCTCTTTAACTGATGAAACCAAAGTATTTGGAGGGCAACTACTGGGTTTACGTTCCTTCAGCAGTGGAGAAACAAGTAGAGTTTAACTCCCAGATACTGAGAATAATTGGAGTATATAGGAAACTACTAAATGACAGGAAGGCATGAAGACTTGTCCAGCCCTGCTCTGCAATTCCAGCCTCCGTGTAAGCACTCTAGATAAGTTGTGTTGTGTCCTAGGGCCTCTGGCTCCTTGCCATGGGGCAAAATCTCTCTCTTCCCACTCCACTTATACACACATACACTCAACTAAGGTCATGCTTTGTATTGCTTCTCCTGGGCTTGGCTTATGGTTATTGCCATGGTTCAAGTATTGCAAGCTTGTTATTTTTCTATTATGAACTTAATAATCTATATGCATATATCTATACACAAAGGACACAATGGAGGATTGCATATGAAAATGTGAATGTCTTTTGCATAAAGTTTTTGTTTACATGTATATTAAACTTAACAAGGCAGGGACAGAATCACCTCGTTAGAATTGCATTTCTTCTGTATTGACTACATTCATCGAGGATATTCAAAAGATGAAGATCTAATTGAGGAATAAATATTCTTCAGTGGTTTGCTCTAGTTTGTTTCTGATACTTTGATCACATCAGTCAGTCAACAAGCATTTCAACAGGTATGGGACAGGTATTTATTATCACACACAAAAGAAATGCTCAACATTGGATTAATTCTCTTGTTGGTGGCCTTCCTCCCCAAGAGCACTGGAGAAATTGCCTGGGACTCCTACTCTGCTAGCATTCAGTTACATCTCCTTGTCTGTTAAAATTGTATCTTGTTTTGGCTCCCCTGACTACCTCCCCTTTTAGTCAGTATAGCAAGTAAGTTTATAAATAGCCAATATAAAAGGGCAATAGCAAGAAATAAAATTGCAAAAGGGAGCCTGGAAGTCACATACAAACCAAACCAAAGATCAAAGGAGAGTAATTTACAAATTGTATCATATATTAGCAAAAATTCACATCCTGGTAATATGTGTCAAAGCAGGGGAAACCATCTAGCCACTGCTTCTGAAAGCTCTGCTCTTATCATATGTAAATTCTGCAAGTTCTCCACAGGTCCAGACAGGCAGAACATCTTAAAGATGCTGATAACTCTGAGATGATGACTTTGAAGCTACATGGATAACTTTGAGATGATTTTGGATTTGTCAATGAACTAACCCCAAGGTGGCACAGATAGGAGTTGCCCTGTTCCCCCCCCCAAAAAAAACCCTATAAGAATGAAACTCAAACTCCTCCCCCCTTCTCTCAGTCTTCCATCTTCATCAGGTCCATATTGCCTAGTGTTTCTGTTGAGGTTTAGGGATGCTGGGACCCCAAAATCACAACATGCGGTTCCTGCCCAAAAGAATTCGACCCAAGCCTTCTTTCAGCCAAAGACAAGGTTTATTAAAATGAACCATATAGGCCAGACTCTTAAGGAATCTGAACATTTGTGATGCTTGTAAGGACAAGCGGGCATGAAGAAGTCTCAGTCCCTAAATGGCAGTCAGGATGGATCTTATATATGGCCAAATAGTTTGGGGTAACCCAAGGAGGGGCTGGGAGAAGGATCTTGAAGCTGGGGTGACTAGGAGGAAGGGTCCTGGGAGAATCCCAATGGGAGTGTCTGGGAGGTTGAATAGGGTCTGGATAAGATCAAGTATGGGAAATATAACCCAGGGCTATTAGGCTAATAGACAATAGAGGGCTAGGCTTAAATTAGGGTAACAAAGAACTGGGAGATAGGGTGTAGGTGATAAGAAAGAGCCAGTTGAAAGGAATAATAATAACTGCTAGACTTCCTTGACCAGGTAAGTGAGTTCAAGTTTAAGGGTTTGGTAGACAAATGGGACCCCAATTCTTTTTGGGGTGAGGGGCAAAGGTCTTGGCTTGGGCCCATACCCCATAACTTCCAACTCTAATCCATGGCTACTTGAGTGATATTTTCTTCCTTTCCCTCTCCATCCTCTTTCCTCACACTGCTTCCCTTCACCATCCTATTCCCCTGTCCCCAAGCTGCACTTTCTGCCTCAGTATCCCTTCCCACTTTTCATCACTTGTTTCTGTGTTTAAAGTGTGATTGCCACCCCATATCCTGCTGCCAATCATAGTCTTTCCCAGTGAGTATCCAAGAGGATGAGGTGTGCCTGCCCTCATTGCATAATTTCATAAATTAATTATCAATTCACCTTGGGATGCAGAACTCTAGACCTCTTAAATTCACAAGGTCACTTCTAAGCCTGGATGCTTCTACCGGGATAGACACTTGTTCAGAACAGGAAAGAACAAACACAAAACTGGAAAAAGGCAACCACAGATCCAGAAGCAGATTCATCTAGTTGAATTCTTCTACACTAGCTGCCACATAGACATGGTCACCATGATGCTCAGGCAAAGAAAGCCTTTCCTCAGCCATCACTGGAAGTCTGAGAGTTCCATAATGCCTCCTGAGCAGTCAAAGGAAGAGACTCAAGCTGGAAATTGCTTTTCTTTTAACTGATGCAGCACCACTTCTCCCTCTTGAAATCACAGAATGAGGAAGGACCAAGGAACCATTCAGTTTGCCACATCATGTCAGAACTCAAATGCCTTTTAGCACTGACTCATCAAATAGCTGGAAACAAGCCTGAAAAGGTCCCTTGTTGTTGACTAGAACCAGGAAGAGCAACTCTGAAAATGCTCCATGAGATGTTCCCTATAGGCCAATTCAGCCTGTATTAAGTCTTTTCAAGCCTTATGCATTTGAACAACATTTTCACTTTTAACTGAATAGTCCCCTCATCTAAACCTGTTTAGCATTGCTGTATTGATTCGCTTAAAAGTTCAGGGTAGAAGAAATCAAATATAAATGTCTAGAACCTCTCCTGGTGGATTTTCTTTTGTTTTAGCAATATAACATTTTAAATATGAAAAGTAGGCCTACATACGATTGGTTTGAATTCAAATTCAGGTAATCTTAACAATTTTAATCTCCCAAAGCTCCTGCTGAGACCCAATTATTCTGTTTCTTCTGACGCTCTGCGAATAGCATTTTTCCTATTGCATGAACACACTAAATATCCATTTAATGACAGAAATAAAATATTTTCTTTTTCTAGGGCAATTTTAAGAGACTATAGCTGGTATAGAAAGCATTGTTGTGGGTGTCAGAAGGCATGGGATTGATTCTGGATACTGCTACTAACTACTTATGTGACCTGGGGCTTGCCCTCTCTCAATGCAACTTTTCTCATCTTTAAAATGTGAGGATTGGTCTATATAGCCCATGCCATTATAGCTCTAAAGCCAATTATTCTAGTTGCTTTGATAGACTTACTGGCCATCTTAAAAAGGGTTGGCCATTTAAGTTGGTGTCAAAGTCAGGCAAAGAGTTTACAAGTACTAAGACCTGGCTCTTGGAAATAGATACACACGTTTTCATAAGATAGGAATTTCTTGGGTTTTTTATGGTATAAAATATAAACTTCTTAGCTTGGATTTCAAAATTCTTCACAGTCTGGCTCCAGCCTACCTTTCCAAACGTATTTTATATATCTCCCCTTCACCCACATTCTACTCCAGACAAACTAGTTTTCTTGTTATTCCCTCACATTGGAATTCCTTTTTCTTGGCATTCTCCCATTCCTAGAAAATGTTCCTTCCTAACCTAGGATCTTTAACTCCTTTCAATTCAATTCAATTCAGTTCAATTCAGTTCAATAAGCATGTAAAGCACCTATAAGGTTCTGGGAATGCAAAACACAAATGACATCAGTCTCCACCTTCAGGAAGTTGACATGATATTGGAGTAGGGATGTCTGAGAGGAAGCAAAATGTATACAATTAATCAAATCCAAAATATATACAAGTGTGAGGGAGTAGATTACTCCTCTAAATTGATGTAGTCACAGAATGTAGGCATAGATGAAATGTTAATGTGTTAACAAGGTGTTGACAACTGATAATGCGTTTATGCAGTATGAACACCTATCTCTGACAGAATTAAAAAGAGCATCTTCATTTTATAAGCAAAAAAATTAGCCATGGTCCTGGGAGGCTTTAAATAGCTAAGCTCTGTATAGTTCAGGGGATGGAGGATCACAAGCATTTTGTAAAGGAGGCTTTTGCAGGAAGGAAGGAAGGTATTTCTCTCCCCTCATCATTAGCCCTAGATTCTAGTAGCAAAAGAGGAAATAGCCCATTTTACAATTTGAGAGACTGAGGAAGCAAAAGTCCACACTCCAAGCAGATAGAGACACTCACATAAAGGAGGAAGCAGTTTCAAGGAGTGTGAACCCTGTCAGAAGAAAGGAGAGCTTGCTATGGACTAAGAGAGAGCTAGCCCTGGCAATCAAAAGTCCAGCTACATCAAGGATTTCATAAAGAGAGAAAGGATTTCAAGGCCCTGAGGTTCTGGAGTTACAAGTTGCCTTGGCATTTGTATTCCATCACACATGTGCCTCACTACCTTTGTACCCTAAATTTATGCTTACTCTTTCCTGTGTGTGTGTGTGTGTGTGTGTGTGTGTGTGTGTGTTTGTGTATTTATGGGAAAGCCCACCCCAGGTTTATGGGGAAAATGTTTTGTGTCTACTATTCTTACTATGGCATTTTAGTAAATGCATTTTTGAAGAGCTAATAGTATCTACTAGCTGGTTTTTTAGGGGAAAGTACATTGGTGGGAGTCCATGATCTAAATAAAAGGATTAGGGTACAGACCCATAGAGTGACCCCTAGAATCTGAGATAGTAACTGCCCTCTGAGCACCCACATAGGAGGTTTAAGACCAAAGAACTAAAGGGAGTGTTCTGCACAAATACAAAGTGAGTTACTGGAGGGCAGAGTACTAACAATTGGGGGAATCAGGAAATCTTAGGAGGTGTTACTTGAACTGAGCCTGAAAGGGATCTAGGGTTTCCAAAAGTTGGATATGAGGAGGGAGAGAATTCCAGGAGTGTTTGATGCAAAGGCATGGAAGCAAAAGGTATAATGTCATGTATGGGGAACAGTAAGTAGGTCAATTTGACTTGAATGTAGAGTGCATGAGGAGTAATTATATGTAATCAGCCTAGAAAGTAAGATTGGAGTCACACTGTGACATGCCTGAATTGCCAAACAGAGTTTATATTTTATTGTAGGGAGCTACTGAAATTTCTCAATCCAGGGAGTGACGTGGCCAAACTCCAGAGTTAGTAATATTAATTGGCAACTTTTTAGGAGATAGATTGGAAAGAGGAGAGACTAGATGCCAGAAAGGCCGAGTAATTGTTATTGCAATGATTCAGGCAAGAGGCAATGAAGACCTGAATTAGGGTGTTTGTAGTGTGAGTGGAGAGGAATGGAGAGATACCACAGGTGTTATTTAACACTCAACTCATATACTTTTCCTTCAGGCTGCCCTTTCTGATCTCTCTAGTTGTTAGCATTTTTTTCCCCTCCTCAAATTATACTGTATTTATTTATCTGTTGCATTCCCCTACCCATTCTAATGTCAGCTCCAAAAGGGCAGGCACTATGCCTCCCCCTCCCATCCCAAGCTCACCATAAACACTTTCTCCACATGGCTCTCTTTATCCCTAGAAGAGTCTCCTTCCAATTAGAGTTCAAATCTCCTGATACAATTCTGCTACTCAGAAGAAGACTTTTAAAGGGGAAGGGGAAAAAAGCAGTAGCTCTGAGAGCCTCTCAATGAACAATCAGCTCCTGTCATTATGTTCAGTCATTGTGGGGGATGCATTCAGATGGATGGACATGTCTGTATCAAACTCTTGCATTGTTTCTACCTCCTGTTGTTCATCCTTCATTTTCTTTCTTTCTTTGTTGTTGTTGTTATTGATGTTGTTGTTGGGCAATGGGGGTTGAGCGACTTGCCCAGGGTCACACAGCTAGTAAGTGTTATGTGTCTAATGTCAAATTTGAACTCAGGTCCTCCTGAATCCAAGGCCGGTGCTCTATCCACTGCGCCACCTCACTGCCTTGATCCTTCATTTTCAAAGAAGACCAATGACATCACAGGTGATGTCTTGACTTGTGCATGAATCGGATTTAAGTGAGGCAGAGTTGCACAAGGTCATCAGCCTCACTCTCTTTTCCTGAATCATCAAAGTCCAGTGGCAGGACAAAAGTCTGGACAACTGGCAGTCACCCAGCATGCAGTGGATGACCTTAGCATCTTTAATGCCTGACCAAACTCTAAGTGTTCCACTGTGCCTGCTTCAGCTAACTTTGTGGCCATTGAAACAAATTGCTCTCATCCACCTGTTGCACCAGGGGAAGTCTTCAGATGCTTAGGGTAGAAATCCCCCTAACTCACTGACAGATTTGAGTTCTGTTGATTACTCTCAACCTGGTTTAGCCCCTCTGCCTAGACAGTTTTCCAGGTGTGGCTGCTATGCATGCTACAGTTTCTTGGAGCCACAGGTTAGCATTGACTCTGAGGCTTTACTTTACACTCACCAATTGGCAAAGATGACAGAAAATATGGATAGTTAATGTTGGAAGATCAGTAGAGAAACAGGCGTAATAGAACTGGTCAAAACATTTTGGAAAGAAAATTTGAATTATGCTGAGAAAGCTACTAACATGGCCACATCTTTTAATGCAGACACCACACTCTCAAGCAAGCATGTACCCCAAGGACTTCAAAGACAAAAAAGTTTCCATGTACCTGAAATGCCTCTGGTTATGAAGTTAATAATAAAGAAATTGGAACCTCTTTCTCATTAATAGAAATAAGATTATATCAGATTTGGGAAATTTTCATAATTTCACTGATACCTTAATTATAAATTACTGACTTAATCTGGAATATAATAATATTGATTCAGGGTCTTGGAACATTGAGTTTGTGAATTGAAGTATTGTTATAATACTGTGAGAAAACCACCACTGGGCCCATAAAATATTAGGATGCCACACCCACTCTGCTCCTCTACCCAGGTTGTGATTTGAATGAGATGCATTCCTGTTGAACCTGCCTGCAATGAGAAGTGTTAGGTTCCCTTTTCTCATATTCTTTGGTTCATTAAGCCCCTTCCTTGGAATTCAAGATAGAGATTTATGGGTGGCTTAGGGTTTAGTTCACATCTAGAGTTTCTCCCCACAAGGAGGTAGTAGAAAAATACTCAACACATAATATGAATCCGGAATAGGACAGGTAATTTATTCCTACACACATACATACACTCACATTCTAAACATAAAATATTTTTCATATGCATTAACAGAATAACTTAAAATAGGATTCAATAACAGCTTATAACTGCTGTTACAATCTGCTGGGAGGCTGATGTTTAAAATCTCAACAGAAAATAAAAGTAACTTGTGAGATTGAGGATGAGGCATTTTACATTACACTTTGGCTTTGCACCATCTAAACATCTCCTGGAACATGTCTGCTGGTAAAACAGCCAGAGTTAGGCCATACCTCCTGTCCATGACTGTCCTCTCTAAGACTGCTGAAGTAGATGCCAACTTCCCCTCAAGTAGGGCAGCTAGGTGATGCACTGGGTCAAAAGTCAGGAAGACTCATCTTCCTGAGTTCAAATCTGGCCTCAGACACTTACTAGCTATATGAGCTTGAACAAGTCACTGGTTGCCTCAGTTCCTCATCTGTAAAATGAGCTGGGGAAGGAAATGGCAAACCACTCCAGTATCTTTGCCAAGAAAACTCCAAATGGGGTCACAAAGAGTCAGACACAACTGAAACAACCGAACAAAGAAATTCACACAGTGCAGGTATAATGGGATGCAAGTTTAGTAATCTGTTTAGAGTTTTCTTTCCGGGGGGGGGGGGGGTTGAAACCAAAAGAAAAAGGTGAAGATTGTGTTGGACCCTGTGGAAAATGGAACTCATCAGGAAGGAAAGAGAATTGTCCCTATTGTTTGTGAACTATTTTGTCTCTTTATGAGATTTCTGCATTTGTTCATAGGTTTCCCTGTGTCATTTGTGTTTTCTACATTTTCTGTGTAGTGAAATAAAGGCTGCCCTGCACCAGATACCATTGCTAACTTGAGTATTTGTATGGGAATTTTAGGAAGTGGTTACCCACTTCCATGGAAATGCAAATAGGAACTACAATCAGATCTCCTAGAGCAAATTATTGGTGGAAGCAGCAAGAGCCAATGGTAGCGCTCCAAATTGGACATATTCCCGCCTGAGTCCAAAGCTTAAGACTGCTGGGTCATGGTTTATAGTTTTTAAGTGGACATTTTTTTAATGGTCTACTTGCTTTGTCCAAATTGCCCAGTTGATATGTCCTAGGGCTCAAGACAACTGAGGTATACTTTTAATTCCAAATATACCATGTAGAGCTCAGTAAGATGTAGGGACTTCACAGTAGAGAGAGAAATGGGCTATAGGGTGAATGTTTCTATATATAATTCCATGTATTTCTACATATATTCTATATATCAAATAAAGAAGGTTTAAGTTGCAAATAAAACCTATTTGATACTGATTAAAATAGCATTAAATAGTCCATAAAACATTATGTCTATATCATAATATATTATATGAAATATTTCTATTATACCTAGGCATTTGGGAACAAAGGATTAGTGTTGAATTAAAAGTTAGACAAGGTAGTGGAGAAGACTCAACCTATGACTTGTGATGTTCTAGGGTTAAAAAGTAAGGAAAGATCTGGAGGGAAGTGGTGAGAAAACAGCAGACCTATTAAGCAGAATGAATTCTAGGTTGCAAAGAGACAGAAAGTAAACTTTCCACAATTACGGTTCCAGTATCCTTATTAGGTGCCATTTGACTTGACCTACACAGGGTCATAGATGGGAGCCTAGGGAAGGTAGATCACCAACTATTCCTTCTTACCTCCCCTCTAACCCCAAATCCTAAAAGGATTTAAGTTTACCTTCTAAACCAGACAAATGGAATTATTATTTTATTTTAATTTTTAATTCAACTTTATTTTAGTTTTAGTTTTAAATTCTCTCCATCCTATTTCCCACTGCCCTACCCATTGAGAAGGCAAGAAAAAGAAAACCCATTGAAAATATGCATAGCCATGCAAATTCTCACATTAGCCATATTCCAAAAAAAAAAAAGGTAAAGAAAAAGAAAAAGAAAGAGGAAAAAATATCCTTTGATTTGCACACTGAGTCCATCAGCTCTCTGTCTGGAGTTGGATAGCATGTTTTATCATGAGTCCTTTGGAACTGTGATTGGTCATTGTGTTGATCAGAGTTCCTAAGTTTTTCAAAGTTGATTATCTTCATAATATTGCTGTTACTGCATAACTTGTTCTTCTGATTCTGTTCGCTTCATTTTGTTTCAGTTCATACAAGTCTTCCTAGGTTTTTCTTAAACCATCCCCTTCTTCATTTCTTATAGAACGATTCCCACTATTCCATCACATTCCCATAAATAACTTTTTCAGCCATTCCCCAGTTGATGGGTATCCCCTGTGTTTCCAATTCTTTACCACCACAAAAACAGCTGCTAAAAATATTTTTGTACATATGGAGAACTATTATTTTAACAACTATACTCACTCCCCATAAAATCTTTCCACCTACCGGCTGAAGCCTGAAATTCCTTCCTTTTCATTCCATGATTTTAAGAAAGGAATGTTCAAGACATTTTAGCTGGGAAATTAAAATGAATTTCTATATTTTACCATCACATATGACCTACGTGGTATAGAGTGTTTGAATCCTAGCTCCAGACCTCTGTGACCCCAAGCAAGTAGTTTCCCTTCATTGATCGTTAGTTGACTTCCACAAAACAATGGGGTAAATGGATTGCATAGTCTCTGAGGTCTAAATCCTAAGACTCCGTAAAAATTTAATGCCTGATTAAGAGAACACTTTTAGGAGAACATTTGTGATAGTAATTCAATTCAGTTCAATTCAATAAACATTTATTAAGGTCACACTCTGCAAGGCACTGTGTTAGGCACTAAGGGAAATAAAGGTTAAAAAAAAAAACCCTGCCTTACAGTGGATTACATGCTTACTCCACATTCTGTGACCCCGAAGGTTAAATGAACATCAATACAAGGAGGGTGTTATTTACCTGAAGTGGGACTTGAGAGTGCAAAGAGGGGAGAGGGGAAGAAAGGAATGGGAAAAAATACAGAAAGAGAAGAATGCAGAAGTAGGAGACCAACTTTGAAGATTTCATCACTTTTTTAATGTTGATTGCACAGACAAACAGAAGCTGTGCACAGAGATATTTTTGTCCAGCAGCTGCAAATGCACGTTTGTATTCTCAGTATTCTCCATACAACGAGCAACTAACAGGGCCTGTTATACCTAGTAGGCAGTAAGCATTTGTTTTGAGTGGTTTTCTGTTTCTTATTCTGGTGGTACTGTTTAGTGTTTCAGTCAAGTCCAAATTTTCATGAACCCATTTGGGGTTTTCTTGGCAGAGTTACTGGAGTGGTTTGGGCATTTCCTTCTCCAGCTCATTTTACAGATGAGGAAACTGAGGCAAGAGGGTTAAGTGACTTGCCAGGATCCCACAGCTAGTAAGTATCTGAGGCCAGATTTGAACTCAAAAAGATAACTCCTGGCCAGGGACTCTATCCACTGAACAACCTAGCTGTCCTTTTTATCATGTTAAGTTTTATCAAAACTCATGTCTTCTAGGTGACAACCTGGCATAGTGTATAAAGGGCTGATCTTCAAATCTAGAAGACCTGGGTTCAAGATAGAGCTCTGATGCATACTGGGCTATGTGACATTAGGCAAGTTACTTAATTTTTTAGTGTCCCAGACAACTCTTTAAGATTTCAAGTTTTCAAGTTGCAGAGCAGTCAATATGAATTGGTTGAGAGTTTCTTCACCTATAAACTAAACCAGTGAAATTACAGATCATTCTAAACAAGCTTCATTCCCAGAACATTTACAAATGAAGATATCACTACATTTCTTACACATTCCATTTTATGAGCTAAAATGACTGTGGACAATCCTTTCTCAAAATCAGTTTAAGGAAATTACTAAATTGTGGCTTGATTTCCATTGTTGGAAACAGACCCATAATACAGTAGAATTTTAAGGAAGTTTGGGGTCATGGAACTTTTTAAAAGGCACAAATATTTTATAAAGAAACAGTGACCACGTTTACATGAGGCCAAAACAGCTGGTTGGAAAATGAAAAATGAAGTCAATCCAAAGATCATTTTCCCTACATAATGCCAAACTATCTTAACCAATGACATTCACAGAACTGAATGAGTCAAGCATTTGTTTTTCCAGACCCCAAAACAGTCCAACAATAAGACACTAGTAAGATGATTATGAGTCTTTGGAAAATTTCAAAATTCTTCCAATCTAAAACAAAGCTTAATTTGAGAAAAAGTTGTTTTTCTTTGCAAACAGCATGTTGCTGGTACATGTAGAACACCTTTTAAAGAACTACTTCCTCCAAAACTAAAAGGGCTAAGTTATATTTAGTTTTATTACAAAAGAAAACATTATGGGAAAAAAGTCTCAAACATTTTTCTTAATCAGGCTTCATCTTTTGGCCACTAATTAATTTTTCTATTGAAAACACATTTTTAAAATGGCTTTCTATTTTAAGGTATTCCAGAGTTTGTCATAAAAGACCTTTTCTCAGTGTTTTGGAGGGGGCATGAAATGAAGTGTGGCAGCGAATAGAAAGTGGAAAGAGAATGGAAAATTAACTTTCTACAAACTACTTCTTTCCTGGATTTAAATGTTTAAGAATTCCTCAGCCAGAAAATGTATTAATTTTATTCCACTGAATGTTTTTTATTCAACAGTTCTCTTCATTAGTGGCCAAATGTGTTGAGACTTGTTTCTATTCTTTTCTATTGGTCTATAATTTCTAAGTCTCTGTGGCTTCAATTCTGTTTTTCCAATATGAAATTTCATAATGAAATTTACTATGTGATTATATAAGCAATTACACATAGACACCATACTGACCCTTTAGATCATTAAAAACATCTTTGTTTTTGCTTTGGATCAAGGATACAGCCCAAAATTTTAGAAGCCAAATTAAACCTTCAATGCTCAAGAAAAGAAAAAAAAAGAGGCAGCTTGTTGCTGTGAGGTGTGGGTTCCTAACCTAGAATCACCATGGGATTACAGAAGGGTCTTGAGGGAGCTTTCAGAAATACTTAAAGAAATAGTGAGTATATTTGGTTAAGATAAATTCCTGGTTATTTTTGTTGTTGTTGTTGTTGTTTAGTCATGTCTGACTTGTCATGACCCCATTTGGGATTTTCTTGGCAGAGATACAGGAGTAGTTTCGCCATTTCCTTCTCCAGCTCGTTTTACAGATGAGGAAAATGAGGCAACCAGGGTTAAGTGACTTGCCCAGGGTCACACAGTGTGTCTGAGGGCAGATTTGAACTCAGAAAGATGACTCCTGGCTAGGCGCTCTATCCACTACCCACCTTGCTGCCCTCTCTGTGTTATATATGGGCCAAAGTGAAGCCCTAGAAGCCATAGACACAACCCCTCACAGTTCAGAGGTGTACAGGAAGCCAGTTTTAACTGGCTCACACGAGTTATTTGTTAAATTGACAGTGTAAGAATTTTCATGCTGCTGGAAATCCACAAATGCTACAAATCAGAGCTTGATTTGTTGTTTTGTTGATTGACTAGATTTAGAAAATGAATGTTAACAATGCAGATTAGAATTGAAAGTGTGTTGTGCTTTGGAGGGCCGGTTGTTAAACATTTATCAGTATACTCCTTCTTTGCACTATCCACCACCTCTCCTTTCTAGGAAATAGAGACCAAGCCCAAACGTGAATATATTTAATAACAGATGAGAAATCCAAGGAGCTCAAAGGTGGACCTATACTGCTTCTAGCAGGGAGTGATATTATCTGCTACTACAAACTGCTTTTGAAGTCTTCAGCACAGCAAAATTAGAATGTACATAAAAGGGAAAAATAAAACATACTTCTGTAGTTTCCCATTGTTTGTACTTGTGTGTGATTGGTCAAGACAGTCTGAGCCTCACCTTCCCCATGCAAGATGAGGGGATTGGATAAGATGATTTCTCAGGGCCCTTCCAGCTCCAAATCAATGTCCAATGATCCTACTTAATACCATAATAAAATTTCTAAATGCAATCTCATGCCTGAAATTCATGGACCTCTGCTTTGTATCACAGAAGATGGAGGAGGAAGAAGAGGAGGAGGAGAAGAAGAAGAGGGAGGTGGAAGGAGGAGGAGGAGGAGGAGAAAGAAAGAGAAACAGAAGGAGAAAGAGGAGAAGGAGAAGGAGGAGAAGAAGGAGGACGAGAAGAAGGAGGAGGAGGATAACATATGGCGCATTACATATATTATCTCCTTTGAGTCTCACAACAACCCTGTGAGGTAGGTGCTATTATTATCCCTATTTCACAGATTAGGAAACAGGATCAGATGAATTAAGTAATTTGGTCATGGTCCAGCTAGTAGCTGTGTTAGAGAGGATTTGAATTCAGGTCTTACTGACTCTTAAGTCTAGTGCTCTATCCACTATACCACAGAGCTGCCTACTATACTATCTAGCTGCCTATAACCATAGAGGTCAAATCACAAAATACCCTTCGCCAATCCTCTCTCCCTCCCTCTCTGTCTCTCTCTCTGTCTCTCTCTCTGTCTCTCTCTCTCTCTCTCTCTCTCTCTCTCTCTCTCTGTGTGCTTATCTCCTGAAATCTTACTCACCTACTCATCTTAAATACCATCTTAAACAGCATCTTTACCAGGGATTCTTCCCTGATCAAATGATCCTTCATCCCTTGGATGCCACAAAGATTTGAATTGCTTTTTCCTTATGTATTTTTCATAGATCATTCTGTTATCAGTCATGATAATGTGTCATATTGCATCATGAACTCTATGGGGGCACTCTTCTTCCCTCATCACCACACTGTGCCCCTCAACCCAAGCTCTAGCCTTCCCAAAATACATGCAAGATGCTTGACTGCTCATTCAGCTTGAATGAAATGGGAGCCACCAGAATTTTTGCATCTTAGTGGGATAGAAAATCACCAGACCACCATCCACCCACTTCTACTCTTTCTAGTCGCTACCATTTTCATCTGACTTACTAATGCAGCCATAAGGTCTGCTGGGGCTTGCTATCCACCCAGAGCCCTATGGACTTTCCTGCTTTCTAATCACCCTGCAACTAAACTTTCTTTCATCTACTATCTACCCAACTTAGAATGTTGGTTCCTTGAGGAGGAACTGTCTCATTTTTTCTATTTGTATCTTCAAGGCTTAGAATAGTACTTGACCCATTATAAGCACAAAATAAATGCTTTTTTAAAAATTTAGACTTAATTTATTTAATATTTATATTTCCCTAATGCTTAGCACAGTGCTCTCCACATAGTAGGCGCATAGTAAATGTTTATTGTGAGAAAGCTGATAAAACTGATGGTATAGAGACATTCAATTTATAATACTATGTGTAATTTCATTTTCTCTGCCCCACTTAAGTCTAGTTCCTGCACGAGTCAAGGCATCACCTTAGTGATGTCATTGGTCTTCTTTGAGAACCAAGGATGAACAACAATAGCAATAACATTACTCTTATTTTGGGGAATCATCACTAGGGAAGAGAGATTACTTTTATAACAAGATTGAGTACCCTCCACCTCTCACACATCGTACTCTACATTCCTTAACACACATAATATTACCCCATCTATACAGGCGCTTTGTAAAATAAAGCACTACAATAAAAACTGGGGAAATTGGGTGCCTAGCTTTTGGAGATTGTCACACAAATTGTGGAATATGGTTGCGATGGAATATGATTGTTCCCTAAGAAGTGAAGAATATGAAGAATTCAGAGCTTTATAAAAGAAGTAAATGGAACCAGGAGAATTATTAACATAACGATTACAATAATGAAAATTAAGACTGAAAAGCAGCCCCATTCTGAATAATTGAAATGACCTATCTTGCTCTAGGAGAGCCATCATAAGATGCACTTCCCTCCTCTGTAGAGATTACCTTGCAGAATATTGCATCCACTATTGCACATGCTATCGGATGTACTGGTGTTGCTATGTCAACTGACTTTAACTGTTGTTACAAGGGAGGGTTCATGGTGGTTGTGAAGTTAGTATATGTCAGGAAATATGGTCATGTAGGATAAAACAGAAACTCCTCTGGTTAACTTTTAAAGCCCTTCACATCACGGCTTTTGAGAATCTATCTTTTGAAAATCATTATGTATTACTGACCCTCCTGTAGTCTGCGACCAGTCAAACTGCCCTTCTTTCTGATTTTCAGGCAACACGTTTTTACGCTGGTCATCTCGAATGCCTGGAATTCTTACCTCTCATCAAATCTCTTTAAAGGTTCAGATCCTGTACTGTCTTTTACATGAAGCCTTTCCTGATCCCTATAACTGCTAATGCCCTCCTTCCCAAACTACCTTATATTTAACTACTTTGTACATATTTGTATTTATTCTTCTTATATTTATTCTGTATCCACTTCTATATGTACTCCTTTTCTTCTCCATTAGAAAGTAAACTCTTTGAGAGTAAGGATTGTTTCATTATATTTGTACTCCCAGAGTCTGGCATACATTAGATGTTTAATAAATACTTATTGATTGAATTATGTAAAATAAAATGGCATCAATAAAACTTTAAAAATAAAATAAAACTAATAAATTATTAATTATAATACATAACAACAATAACTTAACAATATGTGATATATAAACCAACAAATTTATTTGTTCTAATAATAATTTATTCTATATTTCCAGTTGATGTTAGTACCATTGTAAGTTTGCTTTCTTGGATCTATGTATAAAAATCCTTTATTTATCCAAATATAATCTTGGGGATAAGGCATTTCCCAAATATTTTTCAGATAAATGAAGGTACAGTCATCCTTTTAAGTGCTAAAGTTATTGTGATGTATTTTTCATGGAAATTTTGAATCGTATATATTCCAAACAGTGAATATAATTTAACATTTTCTCAAAATGATTAAGTATCATGAAAATAAACACCAATTATTATATTCTATTGCAACATAATGATGTAATATAATGAGGGCCTATTGGGGCACATAGGGATGCCTGTGGTTTTAGTTTTTGTGTATGGTTTTAAAGTCTACCTTCATATCCTTTGATGTCACTCAGCCTACTATTATCAAGAAGGGATGACAATTTTCTCTCATCTGCTACTTCTGACTTCTAATTTGTTGTTTCTTAGGTTCAATTTCTTGAGAAAGTAGATAAGGAAACTAGTTAGATCTATATATAATAAAATAACAAATACTGGCCCCTGGGGGTCACCTACGGATAAAGTTCATGGACTTAGGGAGAATTGGTTCATATCTTGGCTCAGAGGATTACTAGCTGTGTGATTCTGGATAAGCCAATTCACCACATCTTGGCCTCTGTTTCCTCATTTATAGAATGGGAGTTATACTATTTATACAAGTTGCTTCACAGGATTGTTGCTAGAAAGTATAAACCATAAACATTATGTAAATATGAGTTATTATTATTATTATTATTATTAATGAACTTGCCATGGATCTGATCTCCAGATAAATGGACAGGACTGTAGAAGTGTGTGTTGAAGAGACCCCAGAAGATATAGGCTGTGCCTGATTTACTGATTTTGTCAGTATGCATCTTGCAATTAATTTTTTATAACAGTAGTTGAGGAATGAAAAGACTTATTTAACCTGAGGAGACTTCTATAATGTATTCAGACTTGAAGTGTTAATAAAAGGATTACATTCAGTTCATGTAACCACAGTGAAAGACAGAATATGAGGAGTGCATGATTGTGGGGGTTCAGGGAGAAATTCCAACAGAAATCAGGAACAACTTGATGGAGGTGACATTTTAGATGAGGATGGTGAAGAGAAGGTAGGGCATTTCTGATAGAAGGAACAGCATAAACAAAGGCACAGAGGAAGAAACATGTTTGAAATTTAGTCATCTAACTGGATTAGAGTGTAAGGCACAGGAGAGAGTAGCAAATGAGATTGAAAAAGCAAAAGCCAAAAATAAAAAAAAAAATTTAATTAAAAAAAAAAAAGAAAAAGAAAAAGTCAAATATTGGAGGGCCTTGAAACCAGGCTAAGGAATTTGGATGTGATTGAGGAAACAAGGGGGAGCCTATGAAGATTGTGGAGCATGATTAGAGCTATGCTTTAATTAAAATTCTCGTCTTTAGAAAATGGTGACGATCCGCTGGAAGTTTTAAGTTTATAGTAGGCAGTGTAGAAGATAGCTTTTAATCAGGGAGACATTCTGGCACCCCTCAAGTTACACCACATAGAGACTGCTCACTCCATCAGTGGCATAGCTCTGCTTCCACCATACTACAGTTAAGCAGCACGGTCTAAAAGAAAAAATGTTCATTTAGAATCGAAGAATCTAGGTTTGAATCTTAGCTCTGCCATTTACTTTTTGTGGGAACCTGGACAAGAAAGAGGACAAGTAGATTTAGATCCAGAAGAGACCTTATATGTCATCTATTTGTCTCTTTCATTTTAGATGATGAAATTGAGGCTCTGGTGGCTGAAGGCACTTGCCTGGGGTCACGTGATTAAGAGTCAGAGAGGGGATTTGAACCCTGGCTTATCTGACTCCACTCCAGCATCATATACACAATACTATGCAGCCTGCTTTACCAATGATCCTAAACTGGTCTAGCCTTAAGGACCAAAGAGGAATTTAAATCAATGCATAGAAATGCCTCATTTATCCAAATGTAATTATCAGGGAATGAGGTGCTCCAAATGCATTTTCCAAATAAATGAATTTCCCCTATCCCCATACCCTTTTAACTGCCTAAACCTTTGCGAAACACGAACTGTTTCAGCTCTCAAGTGGGAGAAATGTAATAGAAAACCACGTGATCGATTGGGTTGCAGCTGTGTTTCTCTCATAGGCATAACTTCTGCTGATTCCGCAAAATGTTTAACTAAGTGGAAGGGGCTGCTTGTAAGACATGAAAGATGGAAACCACAAGTTGTTAAGATATAGACAAGAAGTGTATACACTAACCACATGAGGCTTTGGGGGTCCTTTGGGGGCCATTTGGGGACCAGTTTAGCTTGAGAGAACCACAGAATCTCAAAAACTGAAAAGGACCTAGATCGTCTGAATATAGCCCCTGGTTTAATAGTCTGGTAGCTTTACCAGGGAAACCCTGGAAGCTGGAAGTATCTAAGCAGACTTTTCTGCAGACTTCACAGGATCTCTGATGTTTGAATGTGGCATTGAAGAACACTGGCATGAAGGATATCCTAGAACCCATATCGATGGATTGGAGTCAGGGTGATGTGCATGGATTTCCACAGGCTACGCCCCAATCCCACCTGCATCCCCAGAATGCTGTACAGATTGCTGTTATGGGCAATAGACAGTGACAGCCAAGGGGATACCATAAAGGTTGCCGGAAGCTCATGGACAAGCCGATTGAGATTGAACTGCTGGGGCAGCTGGACTCTTTGCTTCTTCCCCCTCTACTCAAAGAAGCTTAGCTCAAAGCCTCTATCAAAAGCCAGATGAACTACGGGAAGATTACTTCCTGTTTCCTTTCTGCTCAGCGAGGGAAGAAGAGGGAAAGAAAAGTGCTTTGTCCTACTTGGGCTACCAGCCAAACGCAGTTGATATCTACACTTCTCTCCCTGTTACCCCTTTGTAGTCATAGATCTTTTCATCTAACTTACATAAAAAATAGTGGCCACCCAAATTGACCCAGACTAATGCTTTTTTTTTTGTTTTTTGTTTTTTGTTTTTCTGATTCACAGTAGCACTAGGAGGGGGGAAAAGTGGTTTTGCAGAGAGAGAGATAAAGAGAGAGAGAGATTATCAGCATCCCCCACACCCATTCAAAGACAGTCATAAAGGAAATGGAACCATAGAAATAAAAGCCCCAAAAAGGTGGGGGCTGGGGGATTTGGCATTCAAACCAGTAGGGCATTCTGCGGTTTTAGCTTGAGGCACTAGGGCTGCAGCTGTTGATCGAGCATCTAGGCTACTTGGCTAAAGCATTGCCCTGCCATTTTTAGCTTTGCCTCTGGCACTGAAAGGATTCCTAGCACCAATCCCAGCTCCTTATAAGACCTAAAAACTAAGGGAGTGTGTAGGCCTGCACACAAACACATATGGATTGTATATATGTGTGTATACATACATGTACATATACGATTGGTTCATTGATTCATTGTCCCAGGACAATCATTCTCACACATGGACTCCATCACAAATGGCAGCTCCTTTCAAATTAATAAGAATTCCCTCTACAGTATGTGTAGCAAATGATCCTATAGCTTCTTCTCAGAGAAGCAGTATGATACAGTGGCTAGAACACTGAACCTGCAGTCAGGAAAATATAGGTTCAAATCCGGCTTCAGGCAGGCAATTATTGAGGTTACTCAGGTAAGTCAGATGGAACACACACACACATTTAATTTTAGAGATGTCAGATAGAAACATCCAGTCATCCTTGGGGTACTGCAGTACTCTCCCCTTCTCTCTTCTCTCTCTGTCTCTCTCTCTGTCTCTGTCTCTCTCTCTCTCTCTCTCTCTCTCTCTCTCTCTCTCGGCAAAACCAGTTTTTTTCCTCCTACTGCTGCCATGAACCAGAAAATAAACTACATTAGCCTTAGAATTTTGGTGGCCACCATTTTTTATGTCAGCAAAGCAAATTGTAATGCACCTTCTTTAGTGTTATTTCTATTAATAAAATCATATCAGTTTCTGATATTCAGCCATATGATGATGCCAAGGACTTTGACATTTAGAACTTGCCTTCCTGCAACTTCCACTCTCTGGAACCAACCAGGACAAATAGAATTCTTCTCCCATGACAACCTTTCAGACACTTGAAGATAGTTATCACATCATCTCTAAGCTTCCTTTCCACTAGACTAAACATACCATAAGGCTACTTAATCTCTCCCTTAAAGTAAGGCACTGTTGCATCGAAATACAAAAAATGAAAGACTATTCCAAATCACTAATAATGAGAAAAATCCAAATTAAAACAACTCTGGAGTTTTACCTCACAGCATAAAATTGGTAAAATGACAAAAAATGCAAAACATAAATGTTGGAGGAGATATGGGAAGACAAGGACGCTAATACATTATTGGTAGAGCTATAAATTGTTCCAACCCTCCTGGATTTCAATTTGGAATTATTCAAGAAAAGTCACTAAACTGTTCATACCCTTTGACCAAGTGATCCCACTGCTACGCATATAGTCAATAACAGGAATAAAGGATCCAGATATAAACAAAACAATTCAAAGCAGCAATCTTGGTGTTAGCAAAAAGCAAAACAAAAACAAAACAAAAAACTGAAAACAAAATGGATATTAATTGATTTGAATGTTCTCCCCAATGACAGAAGTCACAACCTATCCATGTCTGTGTGACTCTTGTCCATGTCTAATTATAAGTTCATGACAGAGAATCCATTCAACATGCCAGAGATCTTCCGTGTTTTCTCTTTTTTTATTTTATTTTTAATTTGTGGAATAAAACAAGTATTTCCATAACATAGTATAATAAAAAGGATGACTGTACATGGAACTGCAAATCTACTATGCACAACTTGCTATTCCTTTCAAATGTATAAAGTTGTCATGTAAATTTCTTTTTTTTTCTTCCCTCCCATCCTAGAGATGGTTAGCTTTAGACACAAATAGCTATATATATATACACATATATATTCATATATATACATACATGTAAAATTATTCTATACATAATTCTATTTATCAGTTCTTTCTCTGTATGCAGATAGTGTCTTTCTTTATATATAATTTCTCTTGATATTACATTGGTATCAGCGAATCACACAGGTTGACCATCAGCTAGTTATCCCTTGTTCTTGCCATGTGATAAACCCATCTTCTTCACTCACATTTTTAATGACAGACCTTACTTCACTGTTACTTTTCAACTCTTTGGAATGCTTTATAGCATACTCACACTTATAACATACCTTTCCATTGTCCTCTAGGTCATAATCAAAGAATGTTTCTCTGTAGATGGTGAGGTCATACAGATATTCCTATTTGCAAATGACATTGTGCTGAAATGAATGAAGCCACAGAATACTGCAAAGATTCTTGGATAAAATTAATAGTCAGTCAGAAGACTTTGGCTTGGCTATTTACACAGGAAAAAATCAAACAGATAAAGAATGCCTGTTCTCTACATCATGATATATAATCATTATAAAGTGCTTAGCACAGTACCTGGCAATAAGTGCTACATAAATTTTTATTTATTATTATTATTATTTGCAGTTATAGTTGATCTACCAATATATGTCTACCTTGAACAGATACTGCAATTGGCCAATATGTTGGGCCCAAATTTGAAAAAGAGGGGTAGGACAGGATTGCCTTTGGGAAATTCTAAAATTCTTTGAGTGACCTCAAACTTCCCCCTGAAAAAATATCATATTTTTAATACCAACATTCTACTAGTAATATTATATGATAGGGATTCTTGGAATATCACAGTTTTAAGAATGGAAAATGTATATAGATCACTCTGTAAATCTTAAAGCACTATAGGCCCACCAGTTATCATCATCATCATCACCACACAGAAAATACCAATATTCTTCCAGCAGTATACAGCTACAATTCATGAAATACTACAGTCTCAGAAGAAATAAAACTGAAAATCACTGAAAGGATAATGGAGAGATACACGGTGGACATGAGCAGGACAAATTGCAACATGTGGCAAATGAGGAACTACACAGAAGTAAAGAATGGCATTAGAGAAATGTCTAAATGGTGGGAAAACAGGCTGTCACACATATAAAGAACAAGGAATAACTGATAAACATCCCTCTTTCAAATTTCCATATTACCTCCTAGGACACTGCCATCCTTTACAGTCAAGCACTTCCCAAATCTTGTCATTTCTATCTTCATGAAATTACATTTGTCCCCTTCTGGCACGGAGTCAACATTAAATAAATGTTTGTTGATTAATTGATTGATCATTAAGTATATCCAAATGAATAAGATCAAAGACCCATTTGAAGATTTAAGAGGTTCACCTCCTTGGTTTCAATATCTACAAAATTAATGGAGAAATTCAGATCAGGAAACTGAGACCAAGAGATGTTAAATGATTTTCCCAAAGTAACTCCAGAAATTAGTATTTAACTTTTTGGGTTAGAAGACATAATTTAACTTCTAGTTAGAAGACAGATTTTCTGACTCCAAATCCAGAAAATGTTCCTCCATAGCATATTAAGAAACAGCTTGAGCTATTGACTAGAATCAGAAGAGAACAGAAAGTTTCCTAGAGGCAAAGAGTGTATGTTTAGCTGGTGTTTAGCACAATATGAGATAAAGAAGCATTCTGACATAAGGCTAGAAAAATAGGGTGGCATCAGATTGTTGAGGACCTTGGAGATTTGGCTAAGGAGTGTGAATTTTAATACCCACTGAAAAGTCTGAGCAGATAAATCTATGTATAAGGAAGATTTTTTTCTGGCAGCAGTACAGACAAATTTCAAGGGGAAAGAGGGTGGAAGCAGGAAAATTTATTAGGAGACTATTGGAATAGTCCAGGCAGGTGATGATGAAAATCTGTTTGTTGTTCATCCTTTGTTTTCTAAGAGGACCAATGACATCACAGAGTGATGTCTTGACTTGCTCCTGAATTGGATCTAGGTGAGGCAGAGTTGCACAAAGTCATCAGCCTCACTCTCTTTCAGCATCATCGTAGTCCAAAGGCAAGACAAAAGTCGAAATGACAGGTGAGGGCTTAGGATGCAGTGGATGACCTTGGTGTTTTTTATATCTGTCCAAGCTCTAAGCACTCCACAGCACCTGCTTTAACTGCCTTCATGGCCACTGGAACAAACTGTTCTCATCTTCCCATTCCATCGGGGGAAGTCTTTATGAAGGTGGTGACAGTAGCAATAGAAAGACGGAAACAGAGGTAGATGTTGTGGGGGTGGAATTGACAGAACTTGATAACTCGTTAGGTGTGAACGTGAGGGTAAGTCCAAACTCCCAGGTGGTGATTCTGGAGAAACAAGATAAATGCTAGGAAGTCAGAAGAAGAAGCAGATTTAGGAGGTAAAGATAATAAGCCCATTCATGGATGAACTGAGCTGGAATTCACAGTGGTATATCCAAGTAGAGATGTTCAGTTAGAGATATGAGCCTGGAGCTCAGAAGAAAGGTCAGAGCTCAAGATGGAGAATTGGAAGTTCCCTATATAACAGTGGTATTTGAAGTTATGGACATGAATAAGATTGCCAAATGGGAGAATGCAAAGAAATAAGTCTATATAAAAACCATTGAGGACACATTAAAGGGTCAAAAGGATGCTGAATTTCAGCAAAAGGGATAGAAAAGTGACATTCAGAGAGAAAGGAGAACCAAAAAATGTGTAGTTTCTGAAAACAAGGGAAAAGAGAATATCCAAATAGGAGGGATCGATCAGCTCCATAAGCTACAGAAGTCAGTGAAGATGGGACTCTAAAAGAGCTGTGAGATTTGAATAGAAGGTCATTAATTACCTTAGAAAAGGAGTTCATAACCTAGGGTGTCCATGAACTTAGATAGGGAAAAATTATATCTTCATCTTCACTTATCTCTGAATGAAATTTATCATTTCCTTCAATTAGTAAGCAACAAACATTATTCTGATAGAGGCTTCACCAAGCTGCCAAAGAACTATATGACACCAAAAAAAGGTTAAGAACCTCTACCTTAGAAAGGATAGTTTCAGTAGAGGGGTTGGCCCAGAGGAAGGTAAAGGGTTGAGGAAAAAAAAATGAGTCATGAGTTAAGTGAAGGCTTTGGGTATAGATACATTTTTCAACAACTTTCTTAATTACTAGGTTCAGAAAGAATATTTGAGAGAAGGGATTGTTTTTATTTTGTTTTTAGAACCAAGAAAACCTGAGCATGCTTCTAGGCAATTGGGAAGAAGCCAGTGGATTTCACAATATATTTCTTTATAAGGCTTTTGGGAGGAATAATGAGTAAATATATGGTCTATAGACACTCCTGAAGTAGATTAAGTGGCTATAGCTCACAAAGGTAAATTCAATAGAGATATTCTCTGGCACTGAAGCATAAGCAGCAAAATGTGGGGAATGCACTGTGATTTTAGATGATTCTTGACCCCAAACTCTACAAAGCAGTTATTTTACATTGAATTTTTGAATGTTAAAGCTGGGAGGGACATTAGAGATTATCCAGCCAAGGGGTTCTTAATCCTTTGTGTCATGTATCCCTTTGGCAATCTGGTGAAGCTTATGTGTCCCTTCACAGAATAATTTCTTTAAATGCAAATATATGCATGTATGTGTATGTGTGTATACATAAATATACATACACATGTATGCACACATATATATTTGTAAAGGAAACCAATTATATTGAAATTCAGTTATCAAAATATTTTTTAAAAATACATGCATAGAAACCAGGTTAAGAACTCCTTTGTAAACACCTTTATTTTAAAGATGAAGAAACTGAGTACCAAAGAGGGTAAATCATTAGCCCAAGGATTTACATAGCTAGTTGTTAGAAGAGTCAATGTTGGAACCAAAGTCTACAGACTTCCAGGCCAGTGAGCTCTCCATTGTCCCACAATGCCTACATGGCGTAGAGATATATAGAAGAGCCACAAAATGTTGTTGAGAGGGATGTTGTATGTATTGCCTGAATTAGGAAAAGAAATACATGAAAAAAGATGTTGTCTTCTGTTATGAAGAAGGTGAAAGAAAAAGGGGTGAAGTTGAGCAGGTTTTTATCTACTATTTGGCAAAGCCAGCATGGGCTATACATGGGATCATATCATCTAGTTTGACAACACAAAATGACAGGACTGGAAAGTTTCTGATTCATAGCACAGAGTTCAGCATGGGCAGGGAGATATCTGTCATCTGCACTACAATAAAAAGAAAAAAAGTTCTTTGACATGTAAAGAACCTCAGCACATTGCAATATTTAAACATGAATGCCAAGTTACCAGAGCAAGGAGAACACCTAGCACAACTAAAATGATGTTCAGCCAAGAGAAGACAATACCCGGTCATTGTTGCATAAAGGAAATTAATGCATTGCCTTCTTCCTTTCCCCTTCCAATCACCATAGGGCCAAAGAGCTGGAAAATTGCAAAGCTGCAGCGCATGTAGAAAAAACTGACAATCCACAAGTTTCACTATGTTGGGAAGTTATGAGATCTTCTATCATAGTTTAGTGGAAAGAGTTAGATTGAGAATTGGAAGACCTGGACCTGGAATCTGAGTCTCCTACTTATTCTTAGTATGATCTTAGATAAGTTGTTTAACCTATCTAGGGTTCCATTTCCTCATCTGTAAACTGAGGACTCAACTATGATGCTATACCAAACAGACAAAATTCAAATAATACACACACACACACCCCTCTTTTTTGTGTTTTAGACCACAATCACTTCCCAATATACCCTTCCATACTCTCTACCTCCCAATCTTCCCTTCTAATAGTTAAGTAAAATCAACCAGCACAATGACCAATTTCAATTTCAAAAATTTCTCAATAATATTCAACAATGGATATAGTTCGCTATCATTTATTTTACCCTAACTAAAGACACCTTAAGAACAATTAAAATTTGTCTCATTTTAAGAGTCATAATAGGGGTCATCAATTCCCTTATGAGTATCAAGCTAATAATAGACATTCATACATAATACAAGTTGGTTTTTAAAAGCATATTTAAAAAAAAACAGAATAGGAATTTGCTTCTGACTCTGGATCAAATGAGATAATATTCATAAAGTGGTTAGCATAGTGCCTGACATGTAGTAAGTGTTTTATAAATGCTTGCTCCCTCTCCCCTTCCCTTCTGGTTAGGAAGGAGATAGTTACTACTCACCTTTCAGCATTGCTTTATCCTCACTTTTATAGTGGTCTGTGTCTACTGGCAACCATCCTAATGTCAAATGTGCAAAAACTGTATATCAGTTTTTAACATTTTATATGTCATTGAACCCTCTGTCAGTCTAGGGAAGCCTATGAACCTCTTATCAAAATAATAGGTTTTTTTAAATAATTGAAGGAAATGATAAATTTCAGTTAGAGGTTAATGAAAATAAATATGTAATTGTTTCCCATCTAAGTTCACAGAACCCTTGAAATCTTTCCACAGACCCTTTGGGGGTCAATGGATGCCAGATGAAGAACCCCTGATACAAATCTTTAACCTGACACAAATCAAGATGGTGGACTAAAAGGTCACAGCTGCCAAAACTCCCCAAAAACCTCTTCTACAAAACTGCCATAGAAAATGTCAAACCACATTCTGAATGGAAAAGCCAACAAAAAGTCAAAGTCAGTCATTTTTTCAGCATAGGAAGACTTAGAAAGACAGAAAGGTACCAGGGACTCTAGACATTCATATGGGAGCTGGCTGGGAGAGTCATTGATAGAGTGAAAGAGGCACTGGTTATAGTCTTTGGAGACCATGGCAGCAGCAGAGATGGGCAGCATTAGTGGTATCTAGCAATAGGGAAGTTAAGGGGACTGAATTCCTGGTCAGAAAAATGTTCCAGGTGGACTCATGATAGCACTGGGCATAAGACCAGGAGCCATTTTGCAGCTTCTTTATCCATTACTTAGTTCTAGGTCATAATTCCAGGATGGAAGGTAGGTTGCAGTCACCAGGGGCAAAGGCCCTATCTTGGTAAGGATCAGGACACAGACCAGGAGGGCAAGGACCAAAGGTCTCCCTGGATCAAACCACTTTGGAAGCACCACCTAGCTATGAAGTACATGAAAGACTGAAGTTTAGGCATTCCCTACCCCTCCCCCAGAGATGAGCAGAATCCAACTGTAATATAAAATTCAAAGTCAAGAAATAGACTGGAAAAATGACTCAACAATTAAAAAAAACCCTCTGACCATAAAAAGCTACTGTGGTGACAGGGAACCTCAAGATATAAACTCAAAAGAAGACAATGACTTGAAAATACTTATAGCCTCAAAGCCACAAAGAAAAATGCAGATTGGATACAAGTCTAACAAGAATTCCTAAACCTGCTAACAAAAGACATTTCTAAAAGACCAAAAAAAATTTTAAAAATAAAATGAAAGTAGTAGATGAAAAATTGGGAAAAGAAATGAGGGTATGAAAAAATATGAAAAAAGAATTAACAGCTTGGTAAAAGAGTGACAAAAATACTAAAGAAAATAACTCCTTAAAAATCAGAATTGGTTACAAGAATACAAGTCATTCTCCAATTGATAAATGGTCAAGAATATGAACAGGCAGTTTTCTGATGAAGAAATTAAAGCCATCTATAGTAATATGAAAAAATGCTCTAAATCAGTATCGATTAGAGAAATGCAAATCAAAACAACTCTGAGCTATCACATTACACCTATCAGATTGGCTAACATGACAAAACAGGAAAATGCTAAATGTTGGAGAGGATGTGGGAAAATTGGAAGACTAATGCATTATTGGTGGAATTGAAATGATCCAACCATCCTGGAGAGCAATTTGGAACTATGCCCAAAGGGCTATAAAAATGTGCATATCCTTTGACCCAGCAATAGCACTTCTAGGTCTGTATCAAAAACAGATCATAAAAATGGGAAAAGGACCCACATGTACCAAATACTTATAGTCGCTCTTTTTGTGGTAGCAAAGAATTGGAAATTGAGGGGATGTCCATCAGTTGGGGAATGGCTGAACAAGTTGTGATATATGAATGTAATGGAATATTATTGTGCTATAACTAATGATGAGCAGGCAGACTTCAGAAAAACCTGGAAAGACTTGTATGGTCTGATGCTGAGTGAAGTGAGCAGAACCAGGAGAACATTGTACACAGTAACAGTTACAATGTGTGATGACTAACTTTGACAGATGTATCTCTTTTTAGCAATGCAAGGATCCAACACAGCTCCAAAGGACTCATAATGGAATGTGCTGTCTACATGCTGAAAAAGAACTATGGAGTCTGAATGCAGATTGAAGCATATTATTTGCTATCTCTCTTTTTTTTTCTTTTTTGTTTCTTCTTTCTTGTGGTTTCTCCCATTGGTTCTAATTCTTCTTTACAACATGATTAATGTGAATATAGGTTTAATATGAATGTATAGGTAGAGTCTATATCAAATTGTGTGCTGTCTTGGGATGGGGGAGGAAGAGATGGGGAGAAAATTTGGAACTCAAAATCTTATGGAAATGAATGTTGAAAGCTAAAAATAAATAAATACTTTTTTTAAAAAAAAATCAGAATTGGCCAAATGATAAAAGAAATACAAAACCTCACTGAAGAAAATAACTCCATAATAATAAAACAAAGTCAAAAGACTGAAAAAATAAAAGAAATACAGAAAATACAACTGACCTGGAAAAGAAATTAAAGAGAAATCATTTAAGAATTATCAGTCTACCTGAAAGCCATAAATAAAAAAAGGCCTTGACATCATATTTCGAGAAATTATAAAGGAAAACTGCCCAGGTACCTTAGAACCAAAGGCAAAATTGAAATTAAAACAATCCACCAACCATCTCCTGAAAGAAATCCCAAACTGAAAACTCCCAAGAATATTATAGCCAAAATCCAGAACTCCCATGTCAAGGAAAAAATATTATAAGCATATGGAAACGATTAAAATATCATGGTGCTATAGTCAGGAGCACACAAGATTTAACAACTGCCACTTGGAAGGAGTAGAGGGTTAGGAATATGGTATTCTAGAAAGCATAGGAACTAGGATTACAGCCAAGAATAATCTACCCAGCAAAACTGGATATGATCCATTGGGGAAGGGGGGATAGACATTTAATGAAATAGAGGATTTTCATGTATTCTTGATGAAAAAAAAAACAGAATCGAATAGAAAATTTGATATTCAAACCAAGGCTCAAAAGAAACACAAAAAAGCAAACATGAGTGAGAAATCATAAGGAACTTAACAAGGTTAAACTGTTTTCATTCCTATATGGGAAGATGCTAAGAATGTTATCATCATTGGGGCAGTTAGAAGTGTATTTAAACAGAGATCTCAAAAGAAGAATGGAAGGGTGAGAAAGAAAGATACACTTGGAGGAGGTGGAAGAGAGAGGAATAATGGAAATTATCTCACAAAAAAGAGGGAAATGAAGAGTTTATACAATGGAGGATAAAACTTGAATCTCACTCTTATCTAAACTGGTTCAAAAATGGAAGGAGAGATGGGGAGAAGGGGAAGAAGGAGAGAGAGAGTTGAATAATTAAATTCACATTCTCCAACAGGGAACTAGGAGTGGAAAGGGTTAAGAGAAAGGGAAGAGGTGGATAAGCGGGAGGATAGATTAAAGGAGTCAGTGATCAGATGAAAACAAACTTTTCAGGAGGGGAGAAGGTAAGGAAGAGAAGGATAAATAGAAAAGAATAAGATGGAGGGAAATACACAGTTATCCATCATAACTGCAAATGTGAATGGATGAATTCACCCATAAAATGGAAGGATAGCAGAATGTATTGAAAACTAGAACCCAACAATATGTTGTTTACAAGAGATACACTTGAAGTAGAACGACGTACACAGAGTTAAAAACAAAGAGCTGGGGGAGAATCTATCATGCTTTAACTGAAATTTAAAAAAAAAGGCAAAGGTAGCAATCATGATCTCAGACAAAGCAAAAGCAAAAATAGATCTAATTAAAAGAGATAATTAGGGAGACATAACACAAGCAAAATAAATAAAAAAGAATTAAGTTTACTTGGCTTGTACAATTACAGTTCTCAAAAACCAAATTTTCATAATTCCTTTTCAGCTCAAGTCAGTTGAGTTGACCCTCAAGGCCCCTCCTTTTTTTCTTCATAGGCACAATGCTCATGTAGTAGCATATAGTACCCAGCACAGAATTAGAATTTGCCAGGTCTGCAAAGGTGGAAAGTTACCACATTGGATGCTTTTTATAGGATTATTGGGATGCTAGTGGTCAAGAGACCAGTGCAGAACCTTCTGCTATGCATGAAACAAAGAACCTTTTATACTCAAGCTGTCTATGTGACAGGGGCTATTGCCCATCAGTATTCCCTAATTCCCTAATTGTAATCCTATATACTCACCATTCTATAGAATTCTAGAACTTATTTTCTTCCTAAACCCTATTCCCTCTCTTGGAATTTGTATAGATTGGTCTACAGCCAATCACAACCATCTACTCACATCAAGGGTCTGTCCCTCTGTCTCCAAAAAACTCAAGTGACAACTAGTAAAGTCCCTGACTCCTATACTGTTATTATGATTTTTGGAGACTGGATTAGTATTATGTACCCTTCTCTATCTTTCCAGGATCTGGCTCCCTTTGCCATTGTACTGACTGACAGATTCTCCAGTTGCTACGGCCTATCCATTGCCATCTTTCAGCATGGCCCTATAACTCCCTGATCAGCTCAGGAACTATTTATTCATCTTCAGCTCTGCATCTTCTTGCTCTGTGTACTGATGCAGACTCATAGTACTCATCCCTGCAAAAACCACAAAGGCTTGTCCATATTGGCTCTATTTCCCAGGAACTCATCCTCACAGCTTTTAATATGTCTTAAAGTTCATATGTCCTCTTATAAGGAATAGGTGGTTAAGATCGAGGGATATTATCATCCATTTTGATGCTAAGAGTTATGCCAGGGGGTAACAGCAGATGGTCTCCATTTGAGTCATAGGACAGCTCTTTTGAAGAAGAAGCAGTGACCATGGTTAATTTTCTATGAAACTAGGCAGCCATCTTTAGTTTGACGATTTTTTTTTTCAAAAAGAATATAGCCCCTTTGTAGTCTGCACTATCGAATCTCTTATAAACAAGTTCAACTAAATGTATAGTATATTTTTAAAAATCTAAGCCTCATCCCATGTATTTCAAGTAATACTCAATACAAATTCCTGTACATCCAAGGAATTTAGAAAGTCCCCCCAAAATTTATTGGAATGGGATTTCATCAATAGTAATATTTTGTATAGTTAAAAAGTGCCTCTGAGTCAAAGATCTCAAAGAGCTATCACAGATCATAAATACTTAAGTCTCATAATAAGTCATCACAATATCAAATTAAGATGTGCCAAATATAATATAGAAATATAGAAAAGGTAAATAAAATGATTTGTCCAATTGGACATTTCAAACTGGATGTTCTATAGACTTCCTACATCCATGTCTAAACCTGAATTCATTATTTCCCCCACACACACACACAAAATATCCCTTCCCTCTTCTTAACTTCCCTATTATTATAGAGGGTCTCACCAACTTCCTAGTCACCGAGGCTTACAACTTAGCTATCACCCTCAACTATTCACTCTCTCTCACAACCCACCCAAATCGAATCAGTTGCCAAGTCCTCTCAATTCTATCTTCATAACATCTCTTCTATATCCTACTTTCTCTCCTTAGGCACTGCCTCTGCCTTGGTGCAGTCTCCCATCCCCTCACACCTGGACTATTGCAATAGACTTTTTTTTTGTGAGGCATTTGGGGTTAAGTGACTTGCCCAGGGTCACACAGCTAGTGAGTACTATGTGTCTGAGGTCACATTTGAACTCAGGTCCTCCTGACTCCAGGGCTGGTGCTGTAACCACTGCACCACCTAGCTGCCCCTGGTCTAGTTCTTTTAAAAGCAGCTCAGACTAGTTTACTAGAGTCAATTGTTAAACTTTCAGTGTGAACATTGACACTACAGAATGCTGCAAATCAGGGTTTGGTTTATTGTTTTGTTGCTTGTCTAAACTTTAAGAAATTGATGGAGAAAAATGTTAATAATGAGGATTAAACTTAAAAGTATGTTCTTCATGCAGGACTTATTTTTTCAGAGAGCTGGTTGTTAAACATCTGCCAGCACATTCCTGCCTATTCATATCCTATTTTGTACATATTATACATAGCTATTTTCATGTTGTCTTGTCCCTTCAACTGTGAGCACATTAAGAGCAGGGACTGTCATTTGCTTTTTTGGTATTCCTGGCTTTTAGCACAGTGCCCGGCACATAGTAGGTGCTTAATAAATGCTAGTTGACTAACTGACCATCTCTTCCCTTTTCTGTGACTCTGCTCCTTTCACTGGTGGAAGCACAAGATTGCCAAACAGAACTGAGAGCCTTTTTAAAATAATAGATGTAAAAGACAGGAGGAGAAGTCTTTTCAGAAGATTGTTTGAGGTTGGAACGGTGAAATTACTGGAAATTGAAACTGGACTCATGATAAATAATAGAAGAGTGGGACAGGCTACTGGTTTTCACTGCCAATCATTTTTCCCCTTTGACATTAAGGAATAGAAAGATGAATGAGTGAATGAATAATGCATCAATTAAGTACTTATGTATAGAGTGTTAAATGCTGGAAATAAAAATACAGAAGCAACACAGTCTCTGTTCTCAAGGAGCTCACATTCTAATAAGGGAGATAACATACATGGAAAATTTCAACTACAAGCCATATGGAAAGATCCCACTGCTCTTAGAGTGAAGCAGCAAAACAAATGATAATGACTCTAATGTCATTTACATGGATAAATATCTTTTTCTGATGTTGGACCAAAGAGTTTGATGACAACCTTCATTCCAAATGAAATCTGCTACTCCCCTCCTAATAGAGAGGTGTTGTGTTGATTGAGACATTTTTAGGAGACATGGACAATTTGAGAATTTGCTTGGCTTGACCATACATGTTTCTAATTTTTCTTTCTTCCTAACTTTGGGGAGGTGGCAAGAGAAAGGAGTTGGAGGGAGAGAAGGTAGATTATTCTTGATTGAAAAAATTAAATTTATTAATTCATTCAAGTTTTTTTAACTTAAAAGACAAATTAGATCTAAATTTTCTGGTACTTCTGAAGAGAACATTAGTGAATATACATATTTCTCAGAACTAAATCATACTGTTACAAAAACAACTCCATTCTAGGACATAATTATAAATACATGTAAACAAGCATAAATATTAAACATTATTCATAAACCATAAGATAATAAAAATAGTGAACACAAGCAAAAAATTCAGATACAAATAGAGACAATAATGTCATTCTGAATAATGAGTGGATCAAAATTCCTGAGTATAGCTCAAGCAATCTTCATAGAAAAAATATCTCTGAAAGCATACATTAAAAAAAGGAAATGAGAAGAATAATAGAATATGCTGTTTTAGAAACTAGAAAATCAACAAAATATAATAAAACCAAAACAGGAACAAAGAGAAAAGCTCAGTAATCAGAGGAATAATAGATAAAATTGAAAACAAAAAGACCATAAACAAAACTAAAAATTAGTTTTTCCAAATAAGCATACCAGGCCTTATGCATCTATAATGTCCAGTTTTTACAGTAATGATATTTTGTTAAAATGTAATTATCTTGATTAATTACACTGACAGAAAAAAATGTATTTCTAAGAACCCCTTCAAACAGACATTCCTATTAATCATGTCCAAATAAGTGATGCATGACAATATGTTAGGGGGAATCAAGGGAATATTGTAAAACCGCTGTTGGTACAGAGTAGATATGAACCTAAAAATGTAAATCCGGATTCTGTTTGAATCAAAGTCAAAATCCTGTTTGAGAGACAATTTCTGTTGGAGAAAATTTTGCTTGAGAGGACTTGAAGTTAGGAGTATTTATGGTCCATTTCACTGTTAGTGATTCTCTTTGTGGTGTTAGTTAAGCTGCTTCATCTTCCCACACCTCAATTCTTGCCTCTATAAAATAGGAAATATTTAACTTCTTGCCCCGTTAAAGGTACCATGTGCAGACAACCTCACAGCTTTCGTCTTTCTTGATACTTAAAAAAAAGTTTGGACCATATTCATCTTCACTTCATAAATCATAAAGTAATAAACCTATAAAGAGCCCCCAAAGACTTCCCTCCCTCCCAATTCAGTCTCCTGCTGTATGTCAAGAGAATAATTAAACCATTCCAAATTGCTGGTTGTCTATTCTTAAAACTCTCTCAGGATGAGACTATGTTAGGTGCCTTTTAGTGATTTATCATCAAAACATTCTTCCTTATGTTAAGCCAAATTGTCTCCTGTTTTTTACATAAATCCTCCCTCCAAAATATCCAAATAAGTCCTTAGAAAGCAATAGTCATTTATCTTTCTCTTCTCTAGAAAAACTAATACTCATTTTGGCCCCAGAAACTTACTTGCTGTTTGACCTTGGGCATATCACTTAACCTCTGTTTACTTCAGTTTCTTCAACTGTTAACTGAGGATAATAAAATCACCTACCTTACAGGAATTGTGAGGATCAAATGAGATGGTAAAGCACTTAGCACAGTTCCTGGCACTGCAGGTGATATAAATATTTACATATACATATGTGCATGTATTTATGTGTATATACATACACATATATAAATATTAAAATATATGTTATATATAAATATAATAAATATTTATGTACACATATATAAAGATATACACATACATATAAATACATACATAGTAGGCACTATATAAAATGTTCATTCCTTTCCCTATTCTCTTCCCCTCATTCTTTTAAACCTGCTCCACATTTTCAAGCTATTTAATCAATATCATCACTCTTCTGTTGCTTATGATTGTGTACTTTCTTTTGTATTATTAATCACTTAAATGAGTTTTTTTTTCCTGCACTTAAGTGCCTCATTGTGACTCTGGGTTTTACAAAATTATACTAGTGGAATATAACCTCTGGAAGGTCTTACCAAGGTGTAGACACTTAGAATCCGGGCCATGGAAAGGCTATTTACTAAGAACCAGGTTGGCTAATTTCACAGAAGTTTATCAGCAGAAAGCTGACTACTGACTGATGATTCTTTTTTTGCCTACTATGTACAGCAAATGTACATCGATTGCTGTCTCCAAATTTTAGGGATCCAAGCACCCCAGCTATATCTAACCCCTTAATAGTCAGATCAGCTTTTACAGAGGAATATTTATTTCAAAAATATAGCAAGAGCAAACATACAAACATTTCTTCCCCAACCTGGGGCTTGCATAATCCCTCTTGAACCACCTCATTCTCTGGGGAGGGGAAGGGAATTAGATTCACAGTTTAGCTTAGTGCCTGCATAGCATCAATGACACCAAGTACCAAGTTCAAAGCTCCCTAGTTTTTATGTCCTGGTACCCTGACTTCTCAGGGCTTCCTTGCTCAGCTGGTCCCAACATCCAGCCTGGACTCCTGGACTCTAAAATCCTCATGGCTCAAACTCCCAGGCCAGGACTCCACTCCCTGAATTTAGAACTAAAAAAGACAAACAAAATGAATACAAAATCCCAAGCTCATTTCTCCGGACCCTGAGCTGAAAGGGAAGAGAAGATGGCCCTTCCCCACCTAGCTTAGTGCATGGTGCCTCTGTTATCTTTAAACAAGATCTTTTTCACCCTGGACAACATTAGAAAGAGAGAGTGACTGGACCTCAGATAGATTGAAAGATACAGGCATGTCCTGATAAGCAGTCAATGGAAAGAAACTGATCCCCACCCCACCCCACCCTCCACCCCCCCAAAATAATAGGTCAATGCAGAACAGACATGAATGCATCAGTCCCCCAGTGGTATGCCATAGCTGACTCACACTAGCCCACAAGAACTGATTATTAAATTTTAAGTGTGAGCATTTACACCTTGGAAACTGACAAATGCTCAGATCAGGGCTTAATTTATTGTTTTGTTGATTGTATAGGCTTAAGAAAGTGATAGGAAAATATTAATAATTCAGATTAAACTTAAAAGTGTATCACATGCACTTTTCCTCCCATAGAGCTTGTTGTTAAACATTTACCAGTTTGCTCCTGCAGTCCTCCCAAAAGTAGGTTCCTATCTCCATCTTGGGTGACCTGGACATAAGCCAAAGTTCCATTACACTAAGAAGCACCATGACTCATTGGAAATCTTTTTTATTCAAGCTTCCCTCTTCTAGCTGACCCTGTTCATTCTTTTCTGACTCTGGGACCAAAACAATATGGGAAAGTGAGTCTTTTTCTATCAGCACAATTATCTCTCCTAACTACCTTTTCTTCCCCTTGAGAAGGGAAGGAGGGAGAGGAAAACGAGGCCTCCTGGCCCTTATGCTGGCTCACTACATTCTCAAAGCCTGCCAAGTCAAGGTCCTCTGGGGATTTAGGCACCAGGTTGCTACACTTACACTAATTTTCACCGTTGGGAGAAAGTGTAGGGGCCTGCCAGGAGAAAGGGACTGTGCCTGGGTAAAAACCGGGTGGTCTTTATTTCTATCTTGAGCAGTCGGTAAAAATCCAGGATCCCCCAAAGGACAACTGGTACACTGGATAGCAGAGCAAGGAAATACAAATGGGAGACAATATTATTTTCTCAAGAAGCAAAGGAGACTTCATTGAATTTAGTCACTTTAAAAAATGGAAATTAAAATTATTAAAAAGAAATGATTGTTTATCTGTTTAAATACTGGCGTAGGGTCTGCAATGGTTGTAGAAAAGCTTTTCAAAGAAGTACAATGTGAGTGACTGCTTTTTAATATGCTTATATTTGAACCTGGGACATAGGCCAGGTAGGAAGAGAATAAGATCATAGATTTAGAACTCAAGAAGACCTTCAAATCCATAGAATCCCAACACCCTTACTTTATACATGAGGAAATAATAATAACAGTAAACATTTATATAGCTCTTACTGTGTGTCAGGCACTATTCTAAGTACTTTACAATTATTATCTCGTTTGATCCTCACAACCCTAGGAGGTAGGTGCTTCTATGATCTCCATTTTACAGATGAGGAAACTGAGGAAAACAGAAGTTAAGTGACCCATTCAGAGTCACCCAGCTAGATAAGTGGCTGAAGCAGAATTTCAATTCGAATTTTCCTGACTCCAGGCTCCGTGCTTTCTTCACTGAGCTAGAAAGTAACAGTGTTGGTTGTGAGCTGAGGTTATCCATATTTACAGGTCTACATGGACATGTTTTATGAATTCCAATCAATCTAGCAATCTATCAACAAAAACCTACTAAGTGCTGGCCAGAACTGTGCTATGTGCTGGAGATTAAAAGACAAAAAGAAATCCTCAAGGAATTATTTTTTTAAAGAATATTTTTTTTCTCAATTACATGTAAACATGATTTGAATTCAGCTCTTCCCGACTTTAAGTGAGGTGCTCTAGGTACTGCACCATCTACCTGCTTCTAACCAGCTCAACTGTTATTATATAAAGAGGTAACAGAACAATTTTAAGCTTACTCCAAGGAGTAAGCTCAGTTTGCTTTTTCATAAATTCACAGATTGTGAGAGTTAGAAGGGATCTATCTCAGTGAACATCTGATCCAAGCCTTTTGTTTTCTAGGTGAGGAAACTATGATCCAGAATGACGAACTAATTACTAGCCCAAGATAACCAACCTAGAAACGGGCAGAGTCAAGCCTTGAATCAAGGTTCTCTTGGTTTCAGAGTGCCTTTTTCATAGAGCTCAGTTATCTGTTCCAGGAAGTAAGAGAGGCAATACTTAACCTGAGGTCTCCTGTCTCCTATCCCACAGTCCTTTCCCTTATATCTAAATGCTGCTTTGCTTGCCAAGCTTGCCAAACTAAAAGGCAAGGTGAGTTGACAAGGTCAGTAAGTTCTTTGAAAGAAGCATGAGGTCATCCCATAGAAACAGGGGAAAAAAAATCAATCCAAGTCTCAAGCTCAGACTGTGGAGACATTCAGATGAGAGACTCCAGTGCATTTTAGAGTTCACAAAAGAGCTCTACTGACCCAGGTATTCAATAAATATTTTGCAAAGTGTTCCTCAGCATGTTTCAATGAGACATTTACAAATACCCAGGAAACCCAAACCCTGACACATTCCTATCAGGTACCAATGAAGCAATAAAAAGAACAAGACTTTCTTTTCCCCTATCCACCTATCCACCTACTGCTGTCTGGCAACAAAGATAGAGGTTATGGCTTCTCAGGGTTTTGCACATATCTTATCAGAGACTCCTGAGTGTGCTCCAAGGTGGTTCAGGAAGCTTGAAACATTATTCTTCCTGGCTGGCTCAGCTGGCAGGTGCCTTATGGAGAACAAGTAATGGAGAAAGTATGAAATATTTCAAGTTAACAAGCAGCATCATGTCTAGGGGTTTGGTTGCCATTAGCCAAAAATGGTGGAACCAAATTTCATTACCCTTGAAAAAAGGAGTGAATTTTTGTTCTAGGACCAAGGCTAGAAAGTTTCAGTCAAATAGAAACTTCCACAAACTTGTAAATGGGCAACAAAAAACTTCATGTGAAGTCTTTTTTTATTAGAAAAATATTAATATTTATCTATCTACAATCAGACTCCATAGATACTGATTGGCTTATTCAAAATATTTTCAAATCTTTTTGAAATTTGTTGGGCTATTCTAATGACAGGTTTAAAAACTAAATTAAATTCTATACTGGGGCACAGAGGAGAAAAATAGTTCCCCAAAGCAAAGTCAAAATACCAAATTTATGTGATTAACTTGTTCTACAGCAAGTGGTAGGTGACTTCCAGCATAATGTCTGCTTCTATAATGATGTGGCATTATTTTATTCCCAGGAAAGAAAATGTTCACAAAGGCAGCCCCATGCCAACAGAATGTTAATAATACATATTCCCACTGGGATGTTTTAGATAGTAAATGGGATTATCCACATAAAATGCATATAGTTCCTTAAAGGAAAGGAAACATACAAATTTAAGATACAGTTATACCTGTGGTGGTCACCACAGGACTACCAAAAATTAAATGTCCCTTTGTTAATATAACAAGCAGGGAAAAAAACATTCTCCACTCTCTCCTTATTCCATTGCCAACTCATAATAGTTCACATTTATATAGGACTTTAAGTTTTACAAAGTACTTTATATACATTATCTCACTAATTTATTGGGAACATTGACTATATTGTTTCATTGTTTTCTGTGGTGATTATGGTTTTCTTTTCCTTATCCAGGCCTTTTGGTGAAAACAATTTTTATCCTCATTCATTTTCAGTTGGTGTTCTGGTACAATGCCAGTGATTACTGCCCTAGGATTTAAGGGGGAAGGGAAGAGGTAGTGACAGCAGTTACAGAAGAATTGGGTCAGTCACTCAATGAAAAGTAATAGGCCTTTATTTGGTATATTTCAGGAAAGGTGTGGGGCTTAACCGGAGACACTTGAGTTAGAAGCCTAGAGTGGGAAATAAAAGCAACAGCAAAAAAAAGGACACTGGGATAGAGCCTAGAGCCTACTCCTCCCCACCTCCAACAGAGTAGCAGTTTATAATCCCTCCAAAATAGAATGAGGAAGGAGGAGAACTGGGGATGTGGCCAAAACCTCAGGCACTATAGTAAGAGGAGAAAAGGATAAAAAGCATGATCGTCCCATATGTGGTCACTCCCTACACTTGGGACATTGTTACATCAAGCTTTCCCCACACCTTCCAGATTCAATGGTGGGACTCCTGGGTCTGTCATTATTCCATTATTCAAAAAAAAAGGAATAAGGTGGTAGAAAGGGGAGGGGGTATGTCTAGAACAAAGAGGATATTGAAAAAAAAAAAAAGGACAGGCTGGAAAAACCACAGAGGCTTTCTGAACTAGACCGATGAGGAAAGGGTAGAAAGAACAGAAAAAGAAGGAAGAGGAGAAGGAAGGGGGAGAGAGAGAAGGAGAAAGAGAGAGGAGCAGATAGAGAGTGGGGGAGAGGAGCAGATAGAGAGTGGCAGAGAGAGAGAGAGAGAGAGAGAGAGAGAGAGAGAAATTTTTTTTCTGTGCTAAGTTCTGGGGATACAAATACAAGCAAGAAAGACAGTCCCTGCCCTAGAAGGATATTTACTCTAAGGTGGAATAGTTTACCTATCAGAGCCAGGAGACCCAAGGAGAGAGCTCAGGGTTCCTAGGGGAGGTAAATAGGGATGATGGCCTGAGAGGAGGCAGAATAGTGAGATGGCAGAGAAATAGTTGGGCCCCTAGTGAAAATTTGTTGATGGTTTGATTGACTTCCACCATTAGCCCTGCTTGCTATTCAGCTCTTTTGAATTGCAGAATCTTACTGCTAGAAAGGATTTTAGAGAACATCTAAGCCAGCTCCTCATTTTACAAATATGGAACCTGAGGCCCCAAAAGTCACTCACTATAGCACTACGCTTCAGCGATCTGCAGAAATCATTCCTGTGGGTTTCTCCTTCCCTTCCTTCCCACTTCCCTTGCTTCTCAGCTCCCCCTTCAAGTGCTTTCTTCCCCCATTAGAATGTAAAGCAATTTAGAGTCAGATGAAAAAGTGCTCTAAATCATTTTTGATTAGAGAAATGTAAATTAAAACAACCTTGAGATATCATTTTAAACCTATCAGACTGGCTAAAATGATTGAAGGGGAAAGCAACAAATGTTGGAGAGGATGTGGAAAAACTAGGACACTAATTCATTGTTGGTGGAATTGTGAACTGATCCAACCATTTTGGAGAGCAATCTGGAATTATACACAAAGAACCATTAAACTGTCTATAGTAAGGGTGGGGAAATGGCAGCCTCGAGGCTGCATGTGGCCCTCTAGGTCCTCAAGTGCAGCCCTTTGACAGAATCCAAACTTCACAAGACAAATCCCCTTAATAAAAGGATTCGTTCTGTAAAACTTAGACTCAGTCAAAAAGCTGCACCCGAGCACCTAGAGGCCACAGGTTCCCCACCGCTGGCCTATACCTTTTGACCCAGCAGTACCACTACTAGGTCAATTTCCAAAGATGATTAGGGAAAAAAAGGAAAAGAACCTATATGTTCTAAAATATTTATAGCAGCTCTCTTTGTGGTGACAAAGAACTGGAAATTGTAGGGATGTCCATCCATTGGGGAATGACTAAATAAGTTGTGATATATGATTGTGATGGACTACTATTGTGCTATAAGAAATGACGAACTTGATGGTCTTAGAAAAACCACAGATAGACTTGCATGAAACAATGAAGAGCGAAATGAATAGAACCAAGAGAATGTTGTATACAGTAACGGCAATATTGTTTTAAGAACAACTTAGAGCGAATAAGTCATTTTGACTATGATAAATACCCAAACTAGCTACAAAGGACATATGAAGGAATATGCTATCAGCATCCAGAGGAAGAATTGATAAATAGAAGTATGTATAGAATAATATTACAAATCTATATACACATATTTGTGTCTAATGGTAGCCTTCTCTAGGGTGGGAAGAAAGGAAGGAAAAAGAAAAAAAGAAATTTACATAAGTTTAATGTGTATTTAAAAGGAATAGCAAGTGGTACATAATAGATTTGCATTTTCATATGTAATCATCTTTTTTATTATATTATATTATGGAAATGCTTGTTTTATTCCATAAATTAAAAATAAAATAAAATATAAATATTTTTTAAAATAACGCAAGCCTCTTGAGGGCAGAGACTGCCTTTTTTTTTTTGCTTGTCTTTGTATGCACAACACAGAGCTTGGCATATGAGAAGCTATTAATACATCCTTGTTGCTAAATGACTGACTGACTCAGATATTTAGTGAGAAAGTTGAAACTAAAACCAGAGTTTCCTGGTCTTTCCACTGCAGATGTCTGTCATAGTTGGATCCTTTGATGCATATTACCAAAAGAATCATCATTTCACCAGAACAGAACTGCAGGCGTCATTTGCCTCCTTCCTCTGCCTCCAAGTGAGTCTGCCCTCCACTTCTCAAACTATCACAGACAAGTCTATTCACCTGATTGAACCAATTGATGAAGGAGTGACTGAAAGGAGTTTCATTCAGTGACAGCAAAACTGTGACAATGAGACAAAGGCACCAGGCAATAAGAATTTGCTCCCTCTCAAAGTCTCAAAAGTAAAATGGCAACTCACTTCCAGTAATTTGCCAAGCTGCACACTTGTGAAGTATATGAAATTAGAATAAGCCTAGCTTTTTGCCTCAAGGCAGTGATGGGCTTGATCAGAAAATGTTTAGGAATTTTGCAAAATTATTGTTAAACACAGTCCTTCTTAAAAATTAAATTATACAAACATACAATTAAATAAATTACCTTTAAAACAAAGGTTATAGATACTCAAAATTTATCATTTCCTAATAATTTTGCTACATTTTGCTATTTTCTATGCTCTCAAGGCTACTTATGTCTATTGTATCTGTATGGTATAAAAACTACATAATGGTGTGCTACCGTTTATCTTTTTCCGACTCTGTGTTCAGTGATGTCACATTGGTAGCTTGAGATTGGCCACAGTGGGCGTGTTTACACTAAAGAAATCAACCAATGCTACAAATCAAGATTTTATTTATTGTTTTGTAGATTGTCTAAACTTAGAAGTAATGGAGAAAATGTTAAACTTTAAAACATGTCATGACATTAGTCATTACATTGTAAATAACACAAAAAAAATTGTGGAAAATTTTCCCAATAGTCAGAAACTATTATATGATTCAGCAAACAAAGAAGTCACTCACAACTTTGATGAACAAATGAAGTTCCAATATATTTATTTGTTGTTTCACTTTTGTCTTACTCATGAACATAAATGAAAATATCAATCAACAACCAAGTTGGAACTATACTCATTCATCAAGGATATGAGTGACTTCTTTGATAAATCAATAGTAACCAAAGTATTTACTCACAATCTGATTTCATGATACTGTTCTTGGCAATAGAATCACAAAAATTTGTCCTGGATTTTGCCAGAAACACCAACTCACACTAAAAGTATTGCTATAAAATGAAAAATAAGGTAAACTTTTTAGCTTAAAATTATTTCTATAATTTTATAAATAAATCATTAACAGAATTTTTACACAAATCATTAAGTGTTATTGTGAATTTCACTAACATAATACAAAATTACTTTTGAGGTTCTGACCCCTAGGCGGCAGCTAGGTGGCACAGTGGATAGAGCTCCTGCCTTGGAATCAGGAGGACCTGAGTTCAAATCTGGCCTCAGACACATAACACTTACTAGCTATGTGACCCTGGGCAAGTCACTTAACCCCCTTGCCTAGCTAAAAAAGAGAGAGAGAGAGAGAAATTCTGAACCTTAAAGTGTCAAAATATCAGAGAGAGATATTAAATTTTGTAAATGCAAATAAGGTGAAAAGACAAAAAAATAATGTTAGGATTGAAAAGCATTGTGGAGCATTGAAGTCAATAGAACCTCATTTCGAATCTGTTGAGTGATCAATCATTGAAGAAAAACCATGATTCATTAAAGGGATCTTATACTTCTAGATTTTTGGGAAAATTGCAAATTGCTTAAAATAAGAAGCTAAATTAAAATGCAAAGGATTGTTCAACAGTTCAACGTTTAGAAGTGGCAGCAGAAAAGCATGTCCATGTGTCCAAAGAATTATGGAGCTCATATTTAATAACCTCTAATGGCAGTAATAAAACAACCAGGCAAGTCTTATTGCAGAAACATAATTAGGGGGCATAATATTTCTAAAGTCCATAATAGAATTCAAGATTTGTTTAAAAAAAGAATAAGCTAATGACCAATTTCCAAGTGAGTGCATAAATTAAAGAATAAAATGATTTTTAAAAAAGAATAAAATGATTGATGTTACCATAAAAGTTTTCTGCTGTTTACAGTTTAGTAAAACATAATAAGCCTTTATCTGATAATGAGGTGGCAATCGAATCACAAGAGCAAAATTTAGTAGATACAGGCAATTGTTTACATGCACAATACAGAGATAACAAGAACAGTAGAACATATCACAAAAGAAATTAAGATGGAAATAATTAAGAATATTATAGAAGAGAATGCCAAAAATCTGTGTCATAATTGACAAGACATCTACAATTTTGAATAAGAGTAACCTAATAATTTATCTCCAGTGAGCAGTTCAATCAGCTTCTGTACTAGTAACACTAATTTTTGCTTTAAAAGAATTGGTGTCAACCACAGCAGTGAATTTTCAATACATTATTGTTTACTTTAAGTGATTGTGGCTTTAATAATGAATATTCAAAAGCAGACTTAATTGCATTTTGTTCTGATGCTGCTAGTACAGTGCTGGGAAGAAAGTCTGGAGTAACTATAAAGTTGTTAGAAAATTTTTCCATCATTCAGCAGTGTCTAAATCACTGACTGCAATTATCTTTCGAAGATTCAATATCTGAAATAAAACAAGATAATCATTTGGATAAAATTTCTTCTATTTATCACCAATCTACTAAAAACAAACAAATCGAGCTAGAAACTCTTGTTAATAGAAAACCTTGAAATTCACTTTACTAAAATTTGCCAAATAATGGGACCAAGATTGGCAGCATGTGGTTTATGAGTTCCTACTGCTATATGGCATGATACCCTGCATTATGTGTGCATTTTTCTCATTCTTCTTATTCTGGTTTGGCAAAGAGATAAGCTAACATTAATTTCTTGGAAAACTATTTTAATGCTTGACATTCTTTAAGAATTTCCATTATTTTTAACTGCATTGCAGTCAAGATCAACTGACATTCTGAAAATGCAAAAATTAATCAAATGCAGAATAAGACTTTTGGAAAGTTTGAAGACATGAACCTCAAGTTGAAGATTTGATTAAATCAGATAAGTTTTAAAGTATTCCATTTAATAAAAATAATAAATTTAGTGCTCTTTCCAGGAATGTTACTTTTCTAGTATATAATTCAACACATGGACTTATGTCTTTTAATGGACAGAAGCAATGATGAAAGCATTTTTAATTATTTTGATTTATTAGACAATCCACTTGGCATTATGAAGGACTAACTTCTCCATGGATGGCCAGTGAAAGAAATTTTATCATTTAAGTGAAATTTTAAAACATGAAATTGGTTTGAACAATTTGAGGGACTGTATAGATAATTTATCATCTCTTATGATATAATATTCCATTGCACTCATATATCACAATTTGTTTAGTCATTCCTCAATAAGAGAATGTCCCCAAGGGAGGATATTCCCTTAGTTTCCTATTTTGGCTACCATGAAAAAGGGATGCTATAAATATTTTGTGTATATACATCCTTTTCTTTTTTCTCTGAAATAAGTGCTTTAATAAATGTTTGCTGATTATTTAATTCACTTCTTTGTGACTTAATGATGACTCTTGCTTGATTAAACAATTTTGTTCATTTAATTTATGTATTTCTTGCATACCTAATAATTTGATGGGTTCTTGGCTATGGCTCTGAATAGTTATTATACCAAAATAGCACATTGATCCTTGGTGCACCTAAAAATGGTACTATATACTCCTGCAGTATTTCTCTTAGCCATACTCTTTATTCTAGTTCTATTGCCCTAGATCAGACCCTCATCAACTCTCACCTCAAAAACTACAAAAATTTCCTACTTTCCCTTTCACTCCATTCTACACCTATAGCCAGATGAGTCTTCCTAAATCACAGTTCTAATAATGATCTATGATTCTATGTTAACCTACTGTTCAAAAATTTCAATGACACCCCCATAGTGTGCTAAAGTCGAAATTACGTTGCCTGATATTGAAGAGACTCTATGATTTGCCTTGAACCTGTCTATCTAGCCTTTTCTCCCTCTATGCCCACTATATTTCCCCTCCTATATTTCAGCCAAACTGAATTACTCCTTTTCCCAAGTCTTGGTGCTTTTGCTCATACCATTCCCTTAAGGAATGCATTCCCGTTAAGGCCAGCTGTATAATTCCTGTCCATTTTTCAAAGTCCTTAAACCTGCTCCAGGGCACCTATTCAACTGATGAAATGTCATATTTCCCTTCCTTTCCCCTATGTTATTTATATGTAGTGATCCCATTTAACCTAAAACATTGGAGCCTTTCCCTGCATATTTACTACAAGTGGACAACACCTCATTCATTATATGTTACAAAAGGACTGCACTCCAGCATCATAGTAGGTAATATGTCTTCAGAGATACAGTTACAATACAAATTTTCTAACAGGGCAGTGTGTAATGGTATTCTTACAATGTGTATACATTCTCTAAATAATTTCCTTTAGCATCAAAATATCATGGTGTTAGTAGGTACCCTTATGCATAGGCTCTATGCTGTACTCACTTTGATGATAGATGTGCTCTTGGCTATAGGGTACATAAAGAAAAGAGAACTAAACTGAGAGTCAGAAGAACTCAGTTCTGCTCCTAGTTCTATCACTTCCCAGCTATGTGACCACACTGATTTAGTTTCTCTGAGTCTCATTTTCCATTTTTTAAAGAGATAGTTAAACCTTTTCTACCAACTTCACACTGATTGTTGTAAGAATCCAATGAGATAACACAAAGCATTTTGAAAAGTATACAATGATATTCAAGTGTAAAGTATTATGACTTACAAATCGAACCATATCTTATGTATACCTTTTATATGTACCTGAGGAGGCACTCAGCTATTTTAAGGAAATGAATGACAAACCTTTTAGTAAAGAAAATAATCCTTTCATAATGCAAATAAGTGCCCTTTGATTTATGTGATTTCCGAACTGAAAATTTGTTGTGTTTCTTTGAAGCAAGAATTTCCACATACAAACTAAATCATAAAAACTGGAGAACAGAGCCATGATGTGATGGCCAAAATCAGTAACAGGGATCAAGGAGTACAACTAAAGGACTGGAGACAGAAAAGAGTAGCGAGAGTAGAATGGTGTCAGGATGAGACCCAAGAACTGTACACGGAGCAAGCAAAGAGATGCAGTAGGAGTCAGGCTATAAAGAGATACACAATACCAAGACAATTAACGAGGGAATGTGCTTTAAAAAAAAGTTTGCTCAATTTGCTGCACTCAAAGTTCTCCAATACTTTATGCCCAGCTATACACATGTTGCCCCCAACTTCCATTTTACTTTATATTCACAGTAGGCAGTCAATAAGTATTTATTAAGCACTTACTATGTACCAAGCACTGTGCTGAGCATTAAGAATATGAAGAAAGGCAAAAAGATAGTCTCTGCCCTCAGGGAGCTCACAGTCTAGTGGAGACAAAACTATGAACATATAAGACATATACAGTGTAAATAGAACTAATTTCAGAAAGGGGGGCAGGGAGCTATTGGGAAAGGACTCTTATAGAAAGTGGGATTCAAGTTGAATCTTTAAGCAGGCAAAGGAAATCAGAAGAAAGGAGAAAGAAGAGCCTTCCAGGTAGAGGAGACAGTCAGTGAAAAGGTACAAATGATCGATGTAGGTGGATGATAGAGTATACATAGCATGTAAAAAGTATGGAAAGGTAGGAAGGGCTTTAAATGCCAAACAGAAGACTTTATATTTAATCCTAGAGGTATTAGGTTTTAATATCTTAGAATGAGTGCAAATAGCAATTGTTTTCCATTCTGGACTGAAACTTTAAGGGCTTCCCCTCCCAGATTGATAATTTTATGATAGTAAATTAGGCCATCTTTTGTCTCAATTCTTACCAGTCCTTGATCATTGAACGAATGTTGCCCCAGACAAACTGAGACCTGGGAAAGACCTTAATTTAAAAAGGCCATGTTCACCCTCTGCATCAAGGCCATCACCAATCCTCTTGACTTTTGTCTTGCCACTGGACTTTGATTACTCTGGAGGAGAAAGTGAGGCTAACTACTTTGCACAACTCTGCCTCAGTTGAATCCAATTGATATACAAGTCAAGACCTTACCCTTATGATATCACTGGTCTTCTTCGAGAACAAAAGACAAAAAAACAATAGAGAGCCACAGGAATTTAAGTAGTGGAATGATGTGTTCAGACCTGAGCCTTAGAAAAATCACTTTGGCAGCTGAATAGAGGACGGATTAGAGTTGGGAAAGAATTGAGGCAGGAAGACCAACCAGAAGCCTATTGTAATATAATAGGTATGAAGTGATAAGGACCTGCACAAGGATGGTAATTATGTGAATGGAGAAAAGGTGATTTACAAGAGATGAGAATGAAGAACAAAAGATGTTATGAAAGAAGAAATAGTAATGAAAGAAAACTTGGTGATAGAGATGTGAAGTGAGTGTGAGTGAGGCATCAAGGATGACACCAAGAATTTGAGTGGGAGAATGTTAGTTAGAACCCTCAACAATAAGGAAGTTTGGAAGAGGGGATAATTTTTTTTGGTGGGGGGGAGATAATGAGTTCTGTTTTATACATGTTAAGTTTAAGGTGACTTAAGGGGCTTCAGGTTCAAGATATCCAAAAGGCAATTGGTATTGCAAGATTGGAACTCAGGTGAGAGATTAGGGCTAAATATTGGAATCATCTGCTGATCTCTGAATCCATGGGACCTGAGTAGATCACCAAGAAAAATAATATAGAGTGAGAAGAGAAGAGGACCAGGATAGAACCTTGGGAGACATCTACAGTTAGTGGGCATGAACTTGATGAAGATCCAGCAAAAGAAACTTAGAAGGAGTAGTCAGACAGGAAGGAAGACAACCAAAATACAGCAATGTCACAGAAACAGATAAAAGACAGTATCCAAGAGAAGAGAGTGATGAATAATAGCTTACATTGCAAAATGCTTTACACATTTGATAACACTGATAAGCAGTGTCAAAAGTTGCAGAGAGATCAAGAAGCATGAACATTGAGAAAAGATAATTATATTTGGCAGTTAAGACTGCTTAATAAATACATACATATGATCACCTAATTACTGCCAAGAGATTGATCAAAACATTTGAAACGGGGCAGCTAAGTGGCATAGTGGATAGAGCACTGGCCTTGGATTCAGGAGGACCTGAGTTCAAATCCGGCCTCAGACACATAACACTTACTAGCTGTGTGACTTTGAGCGAGTCACTTAACCCCATTGCCTAGTCCAAAAAAAAAAAAAAAAAAAAACACACATTTCACAGCCTTACCTCATATTTTACTGAAAATATTTGAGGCCATTCACCAAAAACTTCCTCTTCTTCCTTTCACCATACTTCATATCATTGATTCCTTCTGTCACTATTTACACTAATTCTGTCTTCACCCCTTTCTCATTGCCAAAGCAAACCCTTCTACATAACACTAGTGATCCCATTCCCAACCCGTCACCTCCAGCAGATTGCCCCTTCTATCATCCCAAGTCTCTCATTTATCTTCAATTTCTCTTTGTCTATTGGCTGCTTCTCTATTGTCTACAAACATGCCCATATCTCCCTAATTCTCAAAAAACCCTCACTTGATCTATCTACCTCCACTTTTATCCCCTTTGTTTCCCTCTTGGAGGGAGCGTGTTGTCTCCCTCATATCTGTCCTCTTTTTTGGTGAAATTCTTTGAAAAGTTCATTTGTAAGTGCCTCTACCTCCTTTCCTATCACTCTCTTCTTAACTCTTTACAGTCTGACTTCCAACCTCATCATTCAATCAAACCTGCACTCTCCAATGTTACCAATGATCTCTTAATTGCCAAAGCCAATGGCCTTTTCTCAATTTTCATCCTTTTTGATCTTTCTGCAGTCTTTGACACTGTCAATCACATTTTTCTCCCTTATATTTTCCTCTCTCTACTCACCACTCTCTCCTGGTTCTCCTTCTACATATCTGATTACTCCTCAGTCACCTTTCCAGGATCTTCCTCCAGGACACATCCAAAAACCATGGGCATCCCACAGGATTTTGCTTGGGACTCTCCTCTTTTCCCTCTCTACTATTTCACGTGATGATTTCATCAGATCCCATGGAATCAATTACCATCTCTCTGTTAGTCATTTTTAAACCTATGTATCCAGCCCTAATCTCTCTGCTGACCTTGTCTCCAATCTCCAACTACCTATTAAACATCTCACACTAGATGTAGAAATCTAAACTCAACATTTTCAAAAACTGAACTTACCACCACCACTCCCAAGCCCTTCAACCTTCCAAACTTCCCTATTTGTGATGAGGTTACCACTATCCTCCAAGTCCCTCAGACTCACACTCGAGCTGTCATCTTTCACTCCTCACTATCTCTCACTACTAATATACACAGACCTGTCGATTTCTCCTTTACGACATCTCTTGAATATACCCCTTTCTCTCTTTTCACACTGCCACCATGTTAATGCAGGCCTCATCTCCTCACACCTGGACTATTGCGATAGCCTGCTGATGGGTCTACTACAAGTGTCTCCCGACCCTAGTCCATCCTCTATTCCACTACCAAAGTGATTTTCCTAAAGCAAAAGTCTGACCATGTCACCTCCCTATTCAACAAACTCTAGTGGCTCCCTATCACTTTCAGGAACAAATAGAAAATCCTCTGCTTCTCAATCAAAGCTCTTTATAACCTAGCCACACTCCTACCTTTCCAGGTTTCTTACATGTTATAGCACCAACGTGCTCTTCAATCCTGTGACACTGGCTTCCTGGCTGTTCTTTACACATGACATTCCATCTCCCAACTCAGATCACCTTCATTGACTGTCCCCCATGCCTGGAATGCTCTCCCTCCTCCTCTCTACCAACTGGCTTCTCTGGTTTTCGTCAAGTCCAATCTAAAATCTCACCTTTTACAGTTAGTGTTTCCCAATCCCACTTAATTCTACTATCATCAGCCTAGTGATTATTTCCAATTTATCTTGTATATAGCATATTAGTACAGTGTTGGTGCATATTGTCTCCCCCATTAGACTGTGAGTTCCATGACACAGGTTCTCTCTTTTGCCTTTTGTTGTTTCCCCAGTGCTTAGCAAAGTGCATCACACATTTGCTGTTGTTGTTGTTGTTGATGATGATGATGATGATGAGTCATTCAGTCAGGTTCAACTATTTATGAACCCCTGGACCATAGCAGGCCAATACTATGCATGTAGTTTTCTTGGCAAAGATACTGGAATGGTTTGCTATTTCCTTCTCCAGAGGATTAAGGCAAACAGAGGTTAAGGGACTTAAGCCATTGCCCATGGTCACACAGCTAGCAAGTGTCTGAATCTGGATTTGAACTCAGGTCTTCCTGACTCTAGGATCAATGCTCTATCCACTGAGCAACCTAGCTGTCTCATATGGCACATAGTAGATACTTAATAAATAATGTAATTTCCCCTCATCTACCAAATTAATCTTCCATTTCCCTTACCATAATATTATTTGCATGGTTGTATGCAAATTTATAACAACCTATCTGTGAAACAGTCTGTGAAAGACTCTCTCCAAAGCACCAAGCATAGTACAGAAGTAGGAGCAATGTGACATTTCAATGAGTTTTGCTGCTCTTGGAGGTGGGTTGAGGAGGGGTTACTAAATGTCTCTTAAAAACTGAAAACTCCCATCAGAAGGCCATATATCACTCACTGCCTCTGTAAGACGCTTTCTGACTTCCTGAATAGTGGTAAAGGTCCCTGAAGATGAAAGCCATTGCATCAAGGTTAAGTACTGTTACTTTAAATATCTCAAAAACCTATCCCATTGCAGACAGACTTCATAAAGAAAAAGCTAAAAAGAAAATAAGCAAATGAAACAAATATCCTCACATAAAAGAACTCTGACCTTTCTTTTGACCAAGGATATTATAGTAAATCAGTACAATCTGGCAGGTGAACTTTCTAACAGCAACAAAAACAACAACAAAAAAATCAATGTGTGCTTTTAGGATAAAACAGAAGTTTCGAGTGAAATCAGGAATGGAGTGGAGTGGAGTCCAGAAGCAGAATCATTTTCACAGTGCTATAATATTATCTCAAGAGGACAATCTGAACCGTTACTTGGTGAAATTTCAAGTAACTATATCATTGCAATTAATTTCCTTTCCTGTAAACCATAGCTCGGTGTTGGAACAATTACTGAACAGACAATAGTCAGTGGCTTGAAGGTCCTCTCTTCCTTGCCATTAGCAATTTAATCATCCTTATCTATTATTTTAATCACCTCAATCACAACTAAATCTCAAATATTCTAATGCCACGCATAATTGTCTTTGCTGGCATGTCATTAGTTTCTGCTACCTTGATAATACAGAGTGACAGTTCGACAACATTTTCAGGGAAGGATTGATATACAGTTATCTCTTCCACATCATGGAGTTTAGGGGCACAGCACCCCCAGGATCTGGAAAATCCATGTAAAATTTTTTGGCCCTCCCTTCATACCAGACAAGAAGTCTGAATTATTATGGTATTAAAAGATAAAATACGTTGATGTTACATAATACTATGCACATATTTTATACATTTCTGAATTTCGGTGGCTTCCACAAAACTCCCCCCAAAATTCCCATTTAATTTCTTATGCCAAACCACAATATATCAAAACTGCAAAGGGGAAAGTCATGATGTGGGAGGGATAACCATACAACTTAAATTTTTTTTATTCTAAACTTAGAAGCAATGTCAATAAAAACAATAATTCAAATGCCCAAAGAAAAATGATAAATGCTCATACATGAAATCATAAACACATTTATTTATTTATTTACTTACTTATTTTAAAAGTGAAGTCACATATGGTCCCCTAATGATCCCTGAGATATTGGTTACAGCACTGGGTGCTATTAGTGGCTGCCCTAGGCAGAGTTAACCTAGTTTCAAAGTCTTGTGTGGATTCACATCCACTCAAAACCATAACTCATGATCCCTCACTGATGTGTTTACCTTTCATAGTCAGCCAGAGAACACAATTAGCTCAAAGCAAAAGAATTTAGTAAAATTGTGTAGTAAAAAAATAGCAACAAAACATTTCCCAATAAATCAGTAGCAGACACCATCAACGGGAAGAAGGTAGACACACAGTGAACACAAATAGAGAGGCAAACATATGGGAAACAATGGATACCTAGAAGGTTAACTCTTGCCTCAAACACTGCAAAGCTGCATACATGCTCCAGTAATGTTATCCTGCTGTTCCCACCAGGTGCATAATCCCGCTGCACAGTGAAATTAATAGGATCGGAGTGTAACTCATTTCAAAAATCTCTCCTATAGAAAAAGTGCTATGGCCTCTTTAAGAAGGAAAGAAGTTAGCAGTTACAGCTAAAATTCTTATTCAGCTAGGTGCTTTTCCATATGGAGAAGCTGTGAGTATAACTTTGATCTATGAGAATCTGTGAAGAGCTTGTAAAGAAAAAATAAGTAAAGAAGGTAAGGAGAAAAGTCTTTATTGTTAATGCAATGGATATGTTAGGGCCCTCTTTTCAAGAGCTTGTAACATCATCTCCTCAGGGTTTGCAGGTACCTAGAAGGATTGGTAGCTATTTATCTTTTTCTCTAGCATTGGTTCAAGCCTCCATCAGCTTTATTCCACCCCATTTTAGAAACTCCAGTGACTAGCCCCCAAGTTCCATTCCCCTTAACATCAAGTAGCTGTTTCATAGGAATCTTTACCTCAAAGATTCAACAGGAGCAAACATAGAAATAATTCCACTGACACTTCTTTAAGCACACTCTCCCTTATATCACCTCAGTTTCTGAGGAAGAAGGCTTGAAACTTAACTCAGTTCCTACTTAGCATTGGTCCCACCAAGTTCATGTCCAGAAGCAATGTGACTGCTGAATAAGCCTGCATTTCAGTATCACTGGTCTGGAGCCCCAGAGGGCATTGCTGCCACAAAGCCCAGGTTCCAGAACCACAGGATGCTGAGAAAGACCCTACTTTCTTCAAAACTTGAGGCATTGATGTGTTATTATCGGTAAACCTGCATTCTCAAATGACACGATGCAAGGAGCCCTCTGGACTCACAAGGCCATTCTTTCTTCACTGGTTGCTCAGCTTCCTCAAAAGCACTGAGGCCAAGAGGAAGAGACTGAAGCTACCTGGCCTTTTTTTTAATGCCTCCATAGCCAATCAAAGAACCTTCTTCAGGAGCAGCTAGGTGGCACAGTGGATAGAGCTCCAGCCCTGGAGTCACAAGGACCTGAGTTCAAATCTGGCCTCAGACACTTGACACTTACTAGCTGTATGACCCTGGGCAAGTCACTTAACTGCAATTACCTCAGAAAAAAGAAATTTTAATAAGAAAAAAAACAAAAAAACGAGAACCTTTCTCTTCCTCAGATGGTTAGCTGATCAGAACAAGCTGCAGAATGTCTTCACATGATCCACATTCTTTCTCTCCAAGGCACTTCCCTTACACGTCATCACAATTCTCTAGGAAGCAGCTGTTCTCCATGTGGAGACTTCATCTGAGGCACTCTGGGAATGTGCCAGACCCCATTGCATCAAAAAAAAAAGTCTCGACTGTTATTTTAGGAAGAAAAAATAGAAATAAAATTTTAAGAGTTAATCTAGAGATACTTTTGAAAGTAGCGACTTGAGAGAAAATGAGAAAATTTTTCTGCCGTGGTAGGAGAGTCACACAAAGAGGGGCTTCACTTCTTAAAGCAACTGTTTTAACCTTCATATTCTCAACATATCCACGAGCATTTATTAAATATTTAATATGTGCTAAGCACTGGGGGCACAAAAAACAATCCCTACTCTCATGAAACTCAGTCTAATTCAGGAGACAACATGCAAACAACTATGTACAAACAAGTCATATGTAGGACAAACTGAAGATAATCCATATATCTGGGTCACAGAATACGCAGAGAGGAGTAAGGTGTAAGAAGTCTGGAAAGGTAGGAAGAAGCCAGGTTAAAAAGATTGTTCTCTTGTAAAGAGAAGGAAATGAATACTTGAGAAGACATTTTGTTTGATATTTTGAATGAAATGAATGACACAAATGTGTTTCCAGGGAAGTGAGAAAAATCTTCTGCCGTTATAATGATAATTAGCAACGACTCTGGTTGTAATCATTCCCACAACTGAAATATCATTGTTATGTCTTCATGTTATTATTGATTATACTGTTAATAAGTTGTATAGTCTATATAGTTTTAATATTGAGTGAATCTAGGAGATTAGTTATTTTGATATGTAAAGAGAAATGAACTGAACAATTGCTTACGGGGAAAGAAATTTCTTGAATTTTAAAATTAATTATATTTTCATTTAAATAATATTTTATACATTGGTCTAAGGACTCTGAAATAACTAACTAACGAGAAAGAGGCTGTAATTTTACTAATGAGCAAGTAAACTGACATACCTCCTAGATTACCCTAGAATTTGAGACGATAAGATTAAATATCAGAATGAATCATGTGGCAGATTGAAGGGTGACCTACAAGTAAGCTTGACAGACCCTCTAACCTTATTATAATAGGATCACAGATTTAGAGCTGAGAGGGACCTTATATGCCATGTAGTCTCCATGGGATATGCAATCTCTGTAGGATGCTGCTCAGCTGGCTTTGTGGTCTTTGCTGGCCCCTGCCAGGAAGAGTTCCACTGGGCCTGAGGTCCTAGAACTTCTCTTTCCCGCTTTGGGCTTCAGCTGACACCCTTGGCCAGAGAGCCATCTCTTCTTCACGAGCACAGTGTGCTCAACCATGATCATTTAGTTTAAAGCCCCAAGACTTTCAAAAATCCTTTCACAAATGTAGCAACCCTTCATTTCAGCAAAACTACCAGCAACCTCAGAGAAGGGAAACATCCCTGATAAATATTTTCCTGTCTGTTCCTTTCAGAATCATGACTAGAACACGATTGTGAGACAAAAAGGGAGGAAATTATTCCCAAGGAGGGACAGTGCAGGGAAAGCAACCATAGGAGAGGGATAAATGGCAACAGGGAATAGCCCTGGGTATCCTCCCCACCTTCACTGTCTGCAGCTCCAAAGTCAGACTGGATAGCTTAGACATGTAACAAGCTGCACATTCCAATCCTGGCCCTGAGTCACTCAGGGACTAGATCTAAATAGAATTTTAGTTGAAAATCTGATGTGGCACTAATAGGAGACTATGCCATCACCTTTGGGAGAAAGCAGTGGTGTAATCCGGATCACTGAAATAAGGGTATTTTCTGAGTAGCCTAATAAGGAATGAGAAATGAGGGGCCAGGACCCAGGAAACCTAAATCTAACTAAGCCAACAGCAAGCAAGTGGCTGGGAAGAGAAGAAAGATCTGGTCTTCAGGTCACTTGAGCTTTAGCATACCTGCTTCTTAGAGTTTGGAGCTCTACCAGTAAAACTAGTTTTCACTAGCTCACAAGGATTTTCATCTTTATCATTAGATTCTTTGCCCTCAGAATAAAACAATTTTTTTAAAAAAATTTATTTAATTTTAAATTTTTTATATTATTTTTATTCCTAAGTATATACCTCCTCCCTCCCCCAGCAAATCATCCCTTGTAACAAAAAGAAAGAGAAAAAAAGTACATCAGCCAAACTAACTTAAAATAGTTCCCCATCTCTGAAATGAATGGAAGGAGATGCATTTGCTGAACTCTTCTCCAGAGCCAAGCTTGATTACTGAAATTATGCAACATTCAGTTTCTTTTTTGTTGTTATTCTTTATGTTTGTGTTATTGTAGCCATCGTGTATATTGTACTTCTTGCTCCGCTTACTTTACTCAGCATTAGGTTGTGTCTTCCTCTATATCTGCAAATTCTTCAAATTCATTGTTTCTTATGACATTATTTCTCATAACATGGGTCATACAGGCACTGAGATCTCTCTATATCCTTTGGTCCACATTTCTGTTGCCCCAACATGCAGGTCACTGTCAAGGAGTTCAGTGGCTGAACTTCCTTTCCATCCCAAATCTAGATAGACAGATAGATAGATAGATAGATGGATGGATGGATGGATGAATATATATATATATGTATGTGTGTGTGTGTGTGTGTGCTTTAATGTCCCTTTGAACATCCTATTCTCCCTGTTCATCAATTTCCATGAGTTATATCTTCATCTCAGTCACCAATAGGAGTAGTCATATCTTAGACCTCATAACTAAATCTTGAAAGGTAAAATTCCCGTCTCTAATCATCTCTTGTCCTTCCATTTCTCCCTATATTTCATTTGCCTTAAACGTACTCTTAGGCTTCATTGAAAAATTAAGTCCCTCCAGTCCTTCTGGTTCTCCTAGCCTGTAAGCCTACTCAGGTCTCACATTCCTTTTTGCAGTCTTCATCCTCTAGTAATTCATTTCAATTATGCAAGCAATAGACCCAAAAGATTCAGGTGCCGTCTCCTACCAGAGATACCCAGTTCTGTGATCACAGACCAAGTTAAGTCCTAGGGGAGTGTGGATACTAAAGAGAGAAATAAGAATTTTAAAATTGTCTCTGGCTCATTATATCCTCTTCCCAGAGTAAAACATGGAGGACAATCTCTTAAAGCTTAGGTTTGACTAATGCTTAGGATCTCCAGAAAAGAAATTAACATGATCCTTTCTAGAAATGTACTCAAGGTACAAAGTACATCAGGTATAGGAGAGTTATTTATTTCTTCTGCCCCAAAAGAAATGTTTAAAATGAATGGGAAAAGTAGCATTTAGTAAGTACATACTATGTACCTTCGAAGAGCCTACATTCTAGGGAGAAAAGAACACATGCAGGGGAGTCAAAGTTGGATATTAGAAGTGGAAGCTGAAATGTGGCAAAGGGTACATGTGCAGTGGCATGCCTTGGACGTAGCTGGGGAGTAGTATAATTGTCTGGGGACAGAGTAAAATAAGATCACCAGCTAGAACTGAGGGTCCCAGGCCCAGTAGTCCAAGTTCACAAGAGTGGAAACTAAGAGGAAAGTTAAAACAAAGGAAATATGACATGGAAATGTCCAGGAAACAGCACTGAGGCTCCAAGGTTACTCAAAAGACTCCTAAGGCAAGACTGAGGGAAGACCCAGTTCTGTAACCAGAATGACTGTGGGGCAATGATATCCAATGGTTAAGATTAGTAAGTGAATCAGTACCAATCAAAGAATTCAGAGGTGTGGGACTCTGGAGAAATTTGAGATGCAAAATATAGGGATGGAGTCCATGTTTTGTCTGAATTCAAGCTGCTCCTTGGAAACTAAGTCTTTATAGCCTAGAGAATCTAGTGTGCCCCACCCAGTTTGGTACAGATGTTTCACATGGTTTCCAATACAGCCTTCTAACTCAGCCACCCGTATAGAGTAACAAGTTCATTTAGAAGGGTGCCCCCCCCCCCAAAAAAAGACTCATCCTTTTCAAAACATTGCTTAGGATTGACTCTGTGCCTAGAGAAAGCAGAGGAGATTCTTCTTCTATACTATATTATATCCACAACAGAATTCAGAATAGGACCATAAATGAGTACTATAGTTCAATCACATTATGGTTAAATGAACTTTTGTTGGTTGGCCTAGGATATAATCACCTTTTATAGCACTGTTTCTATGGGAAAACATGTTCTGAGTTCCAAACAATTACTTACAAATAAATTCTGGAAGCATAACTGCTTTTAATTACTGCCTACACAATGGAGGTGGAAATTTAAAGACATTGAAATAGTAGACCTTTCTAATCAGGCCAGTGCCTTCACTACCTATATGACTGCTTACATTTTCCCTATAACAACACTTAGAAGTTGGTTAATTATTACTTATACATGATGGCAGAGTTAGGAGTAGACATGAATAATGGAAATCTTTAAGCATTCTCAAATTTTATCTTAGCCAATAGTTTCAATGTGAATCTGGAAATAGGAAAACCAAATCATAATTTGAATTTCACCTCTTCTCTTTGTCTTTATGGATGGAATTCAATTTAATTCAAAGTTATATTAACTAAACTACTAAGTGTAGGCATTTAGTAAGTAAGGCTCTGCACAAAAGAAAGAGATTTTTTAAAAACTATGACATGGTTCCTCAAAAACAGAAATTTTAAGATTTCAGTGAAATTATGACAGTGAGAAAGGGGTACCAGGAGTGGGGAACCTATAGGCTCACGACCACATGTGGCCCTCTAGGTCCTCAAGTGTGGCCCTTTGACTGAATCCAAACTTCCCAGAACAAATCCCCTTAATAAAAGGATTGCCTACCATAGGCAATGGAATTCAAAGACTATGCAAGGGAAGACAGCAAGCAATAGTGGAAAGAATACTGGGCTAGGAATCTGGAGCCCAAGTTTCCAGTCCTGACTCTATAGCTATTATATGATACTAGGAAAGCCTCTTAAGTTTCAGTCTCTTCATCTGTCAAATAGACATAATAATATCTTACTAACTGACAGGATTGTTGAGAAGATCATATAAGATAATTAATAAGAAAGTACCTGAGAGGGAAAGTGTTTAAAGCACTATTTAAATATAAGGTATTATTATGATAGATAATGTACACCATGAACAATGGAAAGTACTCTTGATCACATGAAGTTCTTCGTTTCTATGGCATCCTAGAATATCAAAACTAGAAAGGGTCATAGATTTAGAATTATAAGGGATCATTTAGTCCACCACCCTTATTTCACAAATGTGGAAACAGAGTTCAACAGTACTGATTCATGCAAGGTTACAGAGGTAATAATTTATTGAACTTCAATTTAAATCTTAGTCTTCTCCCCCCAAAATCACATGTGCTTTCCACTGTAATGCATTGTCTCTCAAATATATCAACTGTGTAATCCAATGTCTTCATTTTACAAATAATGAAATCCAGATTAGGGGAGGCTAAGTGATTTTTCTCAAGATTACATATCTGGATATAAGGCAGAACCAGGATTAGGATCCAATCATTCTGATTTCCAGTCTGATGCTCTCTCTGCTCTCTCCACAATGTCATTCTTCTTCTAAAACGTTAAAGCTGTAGAAGACCTCTAGAATGGCCATTGGAATTACTGTGGAACCCTTGGTCCCTGAGCAGTACTATGTACACCCTTATTAGTTCTTTGATGGTTAAGAATAAGCAGATGAGGGGGCAGCTAGGTGGCACAGTGGATAGAGCACCAGCCCTGGAGTCAGGAGGACCTCAGTTCAAATCTGGCCTCAGACACTTACTAGCTAGCTGTGTGACCCTGGGCAAATCACTTAACCCTCATTGCCTCCAAAATTTAAAAAAAAAGAATAAGCAGATGGATCCATAGTCCCCAGATTGTTATCCTTAAGCCCACCAAGAAAATAGTGTTGACTTAAAAAAAAAAAAAAGAAGGAAGTGAGAGAGTAAGGAAAACAGAGAGGTCTCTTAATTTTTTAAATGTTAAAAAATTTTAACATGTAATTGGGGAAAAATAAAATATTTTAAAAAATTGATGTATGTAAAGAAAGTCTAACTATCCTAATGGTGATCAATCACATGATTTATAAATACCCACTATTTTATCCAAAAGCCTTGCTAGCCCCAGAAGCTGACACCATATCCACTCTAGTTCCTAAACTAGTTCCTAAAATGTCTTTTAGGGCGCAGTCAAGATGGTGGAGTAAAAGCAGTGACTTGCTTGAGCTCTCCCCCAAACTCTGCCAAATACCTATAAAAAATGGTTCTAAACAAATTCGAAAGCAGCAGAACTCACAAAAAGAGTGAAACAAATTTCCAGCCAAAGACAGCCTGGATGGTTGATCAGAAAGGTATATCACACCGGGTGGGAGAGGAGCACAGTTCGGCATGGGCACACAGGCCGCAGAGACCATGGAGCTGGCCTCAGAGGACTGAATCACAGGCAGCTGTGGCAGTTTCCAGACTTCTCAACCCACAAACGCCAAAGACAACTTAGAAGGTCAGTGGGAAAAGTCTGTGACTGCGGTGGTGAGAGAGGAGTGCAGGATCCCATTGATCAGAGGGGGATTGCAGGGATCTCTCTGCCAGTGCAGGATTCTCTTGCTTGGACTGTGTGTGGATCTGGGTCACAGTTCTGGGTGGCTGTCCTGGGGTGAGGAGGAGCGCTGTGTGTGGTGGAGCCTGTAGTGGCTGTGGAGAGGAAATCCTCCTCACAGTTCCAAGACAGAAAAGAGTGCTCATAGACCAGAGCACAGGCCAGGAAAGGAGTAAACACCTCGCCCTTGATCATAACACCTTGGAAGAACTGAAAATTTACAGGTCCCTAGAAGTATCTCTGAAAACAGCTGCACTAAACCCCTGAAGTTTGGGACAGTACATTCTCCACACTGGAAACAGACCCCTACCTTAACAAAGAGTCTATAACTCAAGTAATTGGCTGAGATCATGAGCAAGCAGCACAAAAAGAGCCAGACTATATTATCTTACTTTGATGACAAAGAAGATCAAAACATACAACCAGAAGAAGACAACGGAGCCAAAGCTCCTACATCCAAAGCCTCTAAGAAACATATGAATTGGTCCCAGGCAATGGAAGAGCTCAAAAAGAATTTTGAGAAGCAAGTAAGAGAAGTAGAGGAAAAACTGAGAGTGATGCTAAAGGAGACCCAAAAAAATACTGAAGAAAATAACACCTTAAAAAACAGCCTAACCCAAATGGCAAAAGAGGTCCAAAAAGCCAATGAGGAGAAGAATGCCCTAAAAACCAAAATTGGCCAAATGGAAAAGGAAGTCCAAAAGCTTACTGAAGAAAATACTTCCTTAAAAATTAGAATGGAGAAATTGGAAACTAGGGACAATTTGAGAAATCAAGGCACTGTAACACTAATCCAAAGGAATGAAAAAATAGAAGAGAATGTGAAATATTTCATTGGAAAAACAACTGACCTGGAAAATAGATCCAGGAGAGAGAACTTAAAAATTATTGGACTATCTGAAAGCAATAATCAAAACAAGAGCCTAGACATCATCTTTCAAGAAATTATCAAGGAAAACTGCACCGATATTTTAGAACCAGAGGGCAAAATAGAAATTGAAAGAATCCACCAATTACCTCCTGAAAGAGATCCCCAAAGGAAAACTCCTAGGAATGTTGTAGCCAAATTCCAGAATTCACAGGTCAAGGAGAAGATATTGCAAGCAGCCAGAAGGAAACAATTCAAGTACTGTGGAAACACAATCAGGATAACACAAGATTTGGCAGCTTCTACATTAAGGGTCCAGAGGGCATGGAGTATGATATTCCAGAGGGCAAAGGAGTCAGGACTACAACCTAGAATCACCTACCAGTAAAACTGAGTATAATCCTTCAGGGTAAAAAATGATCATTCAATGAAATAGGGGACTTTCAAGCATTCCTGTGGAAAAGACCAGAGCTGAATAGAAAATTTGACCTTCAAATACCAGTCTCAAGTGAAACATGGAAGAGGTAAACAGGAAAGATAAATCCTAAGAGACTTATTAAGGTTGAACTATTTACTTTCCTGCAGGGAAAGATGATATTTGTAACTCATGAGTCCTTTGTCAGTATTAGGGTAGTGGGAGGGAAAAAATTATATCTATGTGTAGATAGATAGATAGATAGCACAGGGTGAGTTGAAGATGAAGGGTTGATATCTGGAAAATAAAATTAGGGGTGAGAGAGGATTGTACTGGGAGAAGGAGAAAGGGGGAAGTAAAATGAGGTAAAATATCTCACATGAAACAGACAAGAAAAGGCTTTGCAGTGGAGGGGAAGTGGGGGAAGGTGAGAGGGAAGGAATGAATCTCATTCTCATCGGATTTGGCTTAAGGAGGGAATGGCATACACAGTGGGGTGTGGAAATCTATCTTACCCTGCAGGAAAATGGGGGTGGGGACAAGAGGGCAGGGGGTTGGTGGAGGGGAGGGCAGATTGGGGGAGGGGATGGCCAGAAGCAAGCACTTCTGAGAAGGGTCAGGATGAGAAGAGAGAGTGGAATAGATGGGGGGTAGTTTTTCACAACAGGACTGCTATGGAAGTGTTTTGCATGACTATGCATCTATAACCCGTACCAAGATGCTTGCCTTTTTGGTGAGAGTAGGTGGGGAAGGAGGAAGGGAGAAAATTTGTAACGCAAAGCTTTAAAAATACATGTTAAAAATAAATAAATAGATAAATAAATAAATAAATAAATAAATTTTAAAATGAAAGTAGTGAGAGAAAAATAAGTAGGCTTTTTACAAATACCCTGTGTCTCCCAATTCACATCTGACACAAAGAAATCATAAGATTGTGACTTTCTCCCTTCCTAGACCTATGATCTTCTTTTCCTCTTTAACTCCCCAAAAATAGACATTCTACTTTGCATAAAGGCATTGTAGCAGAGTAGATAGAGGAATAACCTTAGAGCTAGGGAGGCCTGGGTTAAAAGCTTGCCTCTGACTTGTACTAGCTGCATAACCTTCAGAAAATCACTTAACTCTTGGGCCCTCGTCAACTCTCTCAAACCATAATCTTAGAATTGCAAAGAAAATGCCGATCTCCACTGGTGCAGGGAGTTTCCTCAACAAAGAGTCCCCTATGCCATTAAATTATAAGTCAGGTCCAGTTCTTATCCTTATCATTATCTTCTATCTTCATTGTTTTGCCAAATTCATTTCTGTCCACTTGTGTTCACAAGGAAGGAAGTACCTGGTAATTATCAGGAGAAAACAATAAAAAGGATTTGATAACATGTACAGCCACAAGTATCTATGTAACAAGGCAAAGATTATGAGAAAGTGACATAGCAAACAAAGAAATACAACACAAGGAATTTAAGAACAGTAAATACAATCTCATGAACATTCCTGAGACTTAGCTGACATGACTCAGCTGGAATATGGCAATGGAATGGTATACATTTTTCAAAGAGATTCAATAGAAGGACTGGGTGACTCTATGTGAAAGAAGTATCCCTTCTAAAAAAAGTGAAAAGCCACAAATGTGAGGGTGGAAGTATGATAAAAAAAGTTTTGGGGTAAAAATAACAGAGAGAGATACAGAAGTGATATCATTGCAGGAGTCACGGAGGACCAGCACCTCTGGGTGAGGGCTTGCTGAGCTCTTTTCAGGGCTGCTCACCCACTATTGGCGTTCTTCACCCAACTCTTATCTGTGGCTCCAAGCAGCTTTAACATGCAAAGCAGTCACACCCCACTAAAACCATCTCAGCAGAAGGGAAAAACCAGGTTGAAGGTAACCAACAGGCCTTAAACTTGTTAGTGAGTTAAGGGGATGTCTACCCCAAGCATGTGAAGACATCCCCCACTGGAATGGGTGGATGAAAACAATTTGTTCCAACATCCATGAAGGCAGGTGAAGCAGGCACTGTGCAGCGCTCAGAGTTTGGTTAGGCATCAAAGATGCCAAGTTCCTCCACTGCATCCTGGGTCATTGCCAGTCATCTTGATTTTTTGTCCTGTCACTGGACTTCAATGACTCTGGAAGAGAGAGTGAGACTGACAACTTTGTGCAACTCTGCCTCACTTAAATCCACTTCATATGCAAGTCAAGAGATCACCTGGGATATAATTGATCCTCTTCAAAAATAAAGGACAAATAACAAACTACAGACCACCTAGTCAAAGAGAAAATGCAGATGATGCTTTACTAATACAGGTTACACAACTGACACAGAGGTATCAGATGGTGATAAGAGTAAACTGCCTAAACATCTACTGGAGGCTTGATTTAGCTGAAAGTAGAAATCTGATAAATTCCTTATTTATCTTGTTGACTATTAAGAGGTATAATAGACAATGGAAGGAGTCCTAGACTTAGAATCAGAGGATATAAATTCAAATCTTGGCTCTATCACCTACTGTGAAGTCTCAGGCAAGCTATTTAACTTCCAAAGCACCCTTCCATTTCTAAAGTAGAATCATAAAAGAATAGGCTCATTGAAAGGAACCTAAGAGGTCTTCTATTTCAACCCATATCTGAAGCATTAATCCCTTCTATAGCAACAAGTGATTACCAAAAAGTGATAATTCAGCCTTCACTTGAAGAATTCCAGTAATGGAGAAATCACAGCCTTCTAAGGCAGTCCATTTCATTTCTGAACAGCTTGAATTACTGGGAAGATTTCCCTTATATTGATCTGAAATCTACCTCCCTATAGTTTTTATTCCTTGGTCCTAGTTTTGTCTTTGTGATTATGCAGAATGAGTCTAATCTTTCTTCTAGACAATAGAACTTCAAATATTTGAAGGTAATAATAGTAATTGAAAGGATAGGTCTCCATACGAAAGAAGGAAGGAAGGAAGCAATGAAGGAGAGAAGGAAAGGATAAAAAGGAAGGGAAGGGGAGAGAGGGAGGGGAGCCAGGGAGGGAGGGAAAGAAAAAAGGAAGAAAGGAGGAGAGGAAAAGAGGAAAGAAGAAAGGAAGAAAACATTTATTAAGTGCCTACTATTGTGTTAGGAACTTCAAAAATGTTATCTCATTTTATCAACAACCTTGGGAGGAGGTAGATACTATTATTATCACCATTTTATGGTTGAAGGAAGTGAGACAGACAGAGGTTAAGTGACTTGCCTAGAGTTACACAGTTACTAAGCATCTGAGGCCAAATTTGAAATCAGATCTTCCTGACTCTAGGCCCAGGGCTTTGTGCACAATGGCACCATCATGTTGCCCCTAACAGGGTTATTTGTAGCTTATAGAGGGTGGTCACCCCTCAGGCTGTTACTCATGATTGTAGTAATTCTTATCATCCTCAGTTCTAGAGTAATCTGGGGATATGTTTGAAATTGCACATTTCTCTCATTAATTAATGAGCTAACTCAAAGTCATACCTGTTTGTTAAACATAACTAAAGTATTAAATATGCTTTTATAAATTAATGTTAATAATTACTTTAACATTAATAATTTGTCTATTATGACCTGATTATTAAAAATCATTTAACAATATTTAATAAAATGGAAAAAAACCTCTTTTCCCATAGACAGCTGCTCATACTGTTCTATATATAAAAACCTCTAATCTTTTTGGATTAAATCAATATTAAAAACTATTGGCTATACAATTTGTTAATAATGTGATCAATAGTAACATAAAGACACAAAAAATTACTTGCAATGTTTTAGCTGCAAGAAAGATCATAGCCAAAGGCACTTATAAGTATCACACCAAACTTTTGCAAGGTTCAATTTACTTCAATTTACTCTCTTCTCAAGAATTCCCTTCAATCTCTACACAAGATAAAGATGAAATCAGTTCCATCAGGGGAAAAACGTTTTTCCTCATTGTCCTTGTCTTCTCTACAGTTGCTCTCAAGCCATAATTCTACTCTCTTTCTAGACTCACTCCCCATAGAATTCTTTTTATGTTTCTTCACAATACAGAATTAGAACAGTTCTCCAACAAAATTTTTTCTCTTCCTCATTCTCTATCTTCAGTTTTTCTCAGACCTTCACTATTAACTTTCCTCATTCTCTCCAAAGTCTTAGAGACCAGAAGTTTATAAACTAGAGTCTGCAAACCTAATTTTTGTTTTCGTTTTTACACTTTGATAACTCTGTCACTATTATTAGTTTCCTTTGTAATCCTATGTGTTTTATTGTATGCCTTTAAACAAATTATTCTGAGAAAGGGTCTGAGAATATTGTGAAAATGTTTCACCTAACTGCCAAAGGAGTCTGTGACAAACAAATATTAAAAATTTCTGTCATAGACTGACAATTAAATTGTTATTCTCCAGTCTTCCCTGACTCTTAAAGAAACAGTAACAGTCTCTGTAGTATCTTTAGGAAAGTCTCTTGAAACAGTTGTCACACAGTAATTATCTCTCCCTAAGTCTCTTTATAAACTCGAATTTGTTCCATTAATCCTTACATGGCAAGGCTTTATGTCTCTTTGTCATGCTGGGTGCTTTTCTCTAGACACGCTTCAGTACATCAGTGTCCTATCCAAGTCATAGCACCAACAACTGGGCACAGTATCTCAGAAAGGGTCTGACTGACAAGTGCAGAATATAATAAAGATTATCACCTCCCTCATTCTGGACATTATACTTCTGCTGTTATTGTTGTTCATCCTTCCTTTTTGAAGAGGACCAATGATGTCATGGGGTAGTGTCATTACTTGTGCATGAATTGGATTTAAGTGAGACAGAGATGCACAAAGCTGTCAGCCTCACTTTTTCTTCCAGAGTCATTGAAGTCCAGTGGCATGACAAAAGTCAGGACAACTGGCAATGGCCCGGGATGTAGTGAATGACCTTGGCATCTTCCATGTCTGACCAAGGTCTAGGTGTTCCACAGCACCTGCTTCAGTCGCCATCATGGCTGTTGGAACAAATTGTTCTTATCTGCCCATTCCACGTAGGGAAGTCTCCAAATGCTTAGGGTAGACATTCCTCTACCTCACTGATGGTTTGAGGCCTTTAGGTTCCCCTCAACCTGGTTTAGCCCATCTGCTGAGATGATTTTAATGGGGTATGGCCACAGGTATGCCACAGCTTCTCGGAGCCCATAGGTGAGAGTTGGGTGACAGGGGTACACTAATGGTGTATGAGCAGCCCCAAAAAGGGCTCAGCCAGCCTCACACCAGAGATGCTAGTCCTCCCTGAAACTCATACACCTCATACGTCTACTAATGCATTCTCAAATCCCATTAGTTGGTCAGGTTTTGTTTTTTGTTGGGTTTTTTTTTTGTTCCTTTTTTTATTTTTTTGCCACTACATCAGGTTGGATTCATGTTGTGCTTGTGATACACCAAAACCTCCAGATCTTTTTCATATGAACTGTTTTCCAAAAGTGTTAACTCTACCTTATACTTGAAAAGTTGATTTTTTTCAACCCAAGTGTAATACTTTATTTTTTCTCTATCAAATTTCATCTTACTGTATATAACCCATCATTCTAGACTGTCAAGATCTCTTGTATCTTGACAAGCATGCCGCGTCTGCCTTCATCCGTGTCATTAAAAAAAAATCTTTAACACAACAGAGTCAAGGACAAGAGCTTTGGGGCATTCCTCTGAGCAGCTACTCTGCTTTTAATTATGATCAACAAAGACAAGCTGATTGGTGAAGTGGAAGTAATGGGAAGCTTGGAAGAAAGCAATAATGTCATTTTAGATTTCTCATAATAGCCAAGGCAGGGAGCTCAATCAAACCATACCCATAGGCTTTAGGGGAAATGATTTCAGAAAGTTCAGAGAAAATACCAGTAGGGTTCCATTTCCAGAGACTTTAAAAAGTAGTACAGTTCAAGAGAGTCCTGTTACTACAATCAGGAAGGGACAGCAATTGAGCTGTAAAACTTAGATGGTGGCAGCTGCCAGCAGCTCTGTGAAGGCATCAACCTCTTGCCCATTCTGTGGTTGACTGTTGGCAATTGATAAAATCACAAGGAGCCCAGGTTTCTAAGCTGATTTTCCTAAACTGTTTCTAGAGACTAGGGATTTCTAAATGTTTTTGACAGAGCACCTTGACTAATAAAAAAAATTTTTTTTGAACATACATTTCTATTATGTGTATATTTAAATATTTGTAAGTTGCAGATGTACTGCTATATTAATAAGTATGCACATTACAAAATTTACATCAAAAGTAATCATTTTAGAAGGATAAAGATAAAAATGGAATGATATTTGATTCTAGAGTCAATATGGCACCACTGCTGTTTATTGAATATGGGAGTGCCATGTTCAGACCTGCATTTTGGGAAAACCACTTTGCCTTTTGTGTAGAACAAAGATTCTCAAACTTTATGGTTTTAGGACACCTTTACATTTGTATTGAAGATCCCAAAGAGTTTTTTTGTATGTGTGGATTCCCAATCAATGTTAACCATACTAGAAATTAAGATTAATCAATTTTAAAATAACAATAATAAACCTAATATATTAACAAATAGCATCTTTAATGTTTGGTTCAATAGAAGACAGCTGCATTTTCCTATCTACTTCTACATTCAATCTGTTGTGATGTAGTTTTGATTGAAGTTTATGAAGAAAATCCAGCCTCGCATAGATATGTAATTGGAAAAAGGAAGAGATTTTTAATAGGCAAACAAAATCTTAGTATAATTATGAAAATAGTTTTGAAGTCAGGGATCTTTTGAAAGATTTTAGAGACCACCAGTGGTCCTTAAACCATACTTTGAAAACTACTTATGTAGGGGATGAATTGGAGAGAAAAGAAACTTGAGAAAGGGAGAAGAGAGCCTAGGCGTGGTGGGGAACCTGCAGCCTCGAGGCCACATGTGGCCTTCTAGGTCCTTGGGTGCACTCTTTTGGCTGAGTCTAAGTTTTACTGAACAAATTCTTTTATTAAAGGGATTTGTTCTGTGAAGTTTGGATTCAGTCAGAGGACTGCACCTGAGGACCTAGAGGACCACATGTGGCCTCAAGGCTGCAGGTTCTCCTCCCCTGGCCCTCGACTAAAGTGGTGACTACGTGTGTAGAGAGAAGAGAGAGAAATGTAAGATGTGGTAGAGATAGAAAGGACAAGATTTGGCAACTGATTAAATATATGGAATGAGTGAGAGTGAAGTGTCAAAGTGAACAGAAAGATACTGTGAACTTGGGTGACTAGAAAGATGCTACCCTTGGCAAACATTTGGGAAAAACAGTTTGGAAGAGAAGGGAATTTGTGAGGAAAGATGATGTAATGTGATTTGAGATGCAAATCAAAACCCATTCATGCTTGTTTATCTTGAGAGGCTCATTCTATCTCACCCAAAACAAAAAAGGGGATGGGGGGGAAGGGGCTCTTACTCATTGTTCACTGGCCCAGAGCACAGAAACTGCCCTCTGATCACCATGTGATTTGGGGAACAGAAGACAGTTGTACTGCTGTTTCAATAGGTACCTCGGTAGTGGACTAGTTGCAGAAGGAAGTAGATTGGTGGCTTGCCCAGTCGAGGGAGGAAGTGGAGTGGGGAGTTGGTGAGGCTAAAGGTAGGAATGGTTGCATCAGAGACAAATTCCAGGATAGGCTGTCTCAAGGAAAATGGGATGTAACCTCTCTTTCTACCTTCTTATTGGTTGATCACAAATTTCTTAAGATCAGTCCACAGCTGCCCATTGAGTACCAGCTTCTCAAAGTCAGTGGTTATAAGACCCTGACTCCTCTAAACAAAAAGAAAATCAATGTGACTTTACAGGTTGCTCAATTTTTAAAAGAATATATATAAATGATATAATCAGGAACATATAACCAAAGACAAACACATTTCAAGAAAGAAGAAAAGAATAGATTCCAGAAAACACAGGCTAATGTGCTTACTAGTGATTTTTAGCAAAGTTCTAGAACAGATTATTGAGCATATGGTTTCTGAGCAACTAGAAAAGAAAGCAGGAAGCAGGAAGATCCAGCATGGGTTATTAAGAATTAGTCATGCCAACCTACCAATATGTCCTCCTGTAAGTACAAAGTCATGTAGTGACATTCTATATTTACCTCTGTCCTGTTCATCTTTATCAACATCTGGGATGACAAATGTTAACCACATTTATAGATGACAAAAATCTAGGAAGGATAGCTAATATACTGGATTGAAAAATAAAGACTCAAAAAGAATATAATGGGCAGAGCACTGAACTGCAAGTCAGGAAAATCTGAGTTCAAATCAGACCTCAGACTTACTAGCTATGTGACCATGAACAAGTCACTTGACCGCTATCTGCCTCAGTTACGTATCCTGTAAAATGGCGATGATAGTGATACCTACCCCAGGCTTGTTGTGAGGATCAAATGAAATATTTGTAAAGCACTTAGCATAGCACTCAATACATTATAGGTGCTTAATAAATACTTGTTCTGCACACCCCCCTCCCTGCCAATGAACCAAACTCAGAGTAATTTATCAGAGATATATATATATTAGGTCCTATTAATTCCTTCCCCTCTAAGGTTACGTTTTGGCTATTCTGTGTGTATGTATGTGAAAGTGTGTGTATATATACATATGTGTTCACATAGGTATATGTATGTATATACACACATATATGTTATCTCTCCCATTATAATGTAAGAGTATTTTTTACTTCTTCGTAATGGACTGGTCAATGAGATCCCAGTTCTCAGGATTATTCATAGTATACTGTGTCTAATATAATCACCCATGTGGATGTTTGGTAAGCCTGTTTGTAGATATGCATAAATGAAAGCCCCATTCTCCACTATGGAGCAAGTACTGCACAGTCATTCTATGGATGTTTCCTGTCTGCCTACTACATGACAAAATATGGCCTTTTGATTGGCTGTTGAGCTGGAATTGGGTATGCGCCCATAAGCCCCAATGTTTCACTTTCCTCTCTGGCTGCATTTGAGTGGGGAAGATAAACTGCTATAGGACTCCAGGTGGAGGAGGGGCCTCAGGCCCTCTCTTAACCAGAGCTACTATGAAGCCATGGAAACCTTGGCCTCCTAGGCAAGCCGTTGTCTTGGATAGGTCACCTGATTGTCTTTTCTTTTCATTAGTACAGGGCCTTGTGTGATCTCCGAAGGTTAGAAGTCTATACCAGGATTTAACAGTAGCCAAACTGGGTGAGGTACCAGAACAGCTCAAAAACAACCTTCAGGAGTCAGACCAAAAGTGACCAAGATGCTCGTGTCTTGCATGAAGTGAACTTGGGGATACTACTATGTAGCTGCCACTTTAAGTCTGAGCCCAGTCTCTCCAGGGACCAAGACGATAGATCAGAGAGTGTGCCCTTTGTTGGAAGAAATGTTTCATAACTTCCATTCTTTCCATATGTTCTTAGTAAATATCTCTTGGTAAAAGCTTATTGATCTTAACTAGTTAAATTGATAGGAGTACACTAATCCTTGGGTCAATGATATAAGGGAGATATTGACTGTAACTAGCAATTGATACTGGTGAGAACATGTTGGAATAGGTCTTTAAGCAAATTCTATCATGGAAAACCCCACTGCCCTTCAGAATCTGGGAGAGGGAAATCTAGCCAGGATCTTTATGGGAAGTCAATTTGTCAGCATAGATGGGAGTGAGGATAAGGATCCTTGGAGCTCAAAAAAAAAAATCAAACTACTCAAGTTAAGAAGAGTAACAGCAGTTCTTGAAAAAAAGGCTTGGTGGCAGGTGTGTGTGTGTGTGTGTGTGTGTGTGTGTGTGTGTGTGTGTGTCTGTAAATTATGGTGATCCTACATTGACATGAGGCTGCTGAAAAAAAACTTGATGCAGTCTAGTCTGAACAAATAAATATATAGATACACATAAAAGGAGGTAATAATTCCTCTGTACTCTGACGTAGTCAGACTATATCTGGACAGGGGTACAGTGGTAAATACTTGACAATTGGCTCTCTGAAAATGCAAGACACACTTTAAATTTAATCTGCATGATTAACATTTTCTACATCACTTTCTTAAGTTTAGACAATGAACAAAACAATAAATCAAGCCTTGATTTGTAGGATTTGCTGATTTATGTAGTGTAAATAAATGCTCAAACTAAACATTTAAAGATCATCCCAAACCAGTAAGAACTGGCTCAAGCACAACTCTGCATTTGAAGCATTCTGTTTGGTTCAGGGCAACACACTGATACAGAAATGTGTGGGGAAGAGAGTAAACAGGACTCTTAAAGTTCTAAAACACATGTCACATGAGGAAAGGTCAAAGGAACAGGAGGTGTTTAGTCTAAAAAAAAATATTTATGCTACAGCTGCCTTTAAATATTTGAAAGCTTCTTTTGTTGCAAGGGGATTAATCAGCTTTATCTTTTTTATTTCCTCCAAGCAGAATTGGGACCAATTTTTTTAGATCAACATCAGGATAACATTTTTCTTAATTATTGTTGTCCAGAAATTGAGTAGGCTACCATTTCCTGGAAACCCCAATCCCTTGAAATGTTCGAGTAGATGTTCAATGACTATCTGTCATGGCTATTAGGAAGGAAAGTCATGCTTTACAGGGAAAGGCAGGGACAGATTATTAGACTAGGTGATTTTTACAGTGCCTTACAACTCTAAGATTCAGTAATTCTTTGACACTGAGGTTGGGTTTTTTCTTTTGCCTTAATGGCTGAGAGGATGATGATGGCATTAACAAACATGAGAAATGGATTGCACATGACCAATAAATATTAAAACTACATTAAGGCTTTGGGGACACTCCATATAAGGAGAACTATAAAACTGATTTGACAGAAATACAAGAAGATCTAAATAATTAGAGGAAAAGTCAATGTCCTTCAATGGTTTGCATCAATATAGTAAAGATGACAATAGTCTTTAAATTAATTTACAGATTTAGGTCAATACCAATACAAATATCCATAGTTTTTTTTAATATAATTAAATAAAAAAATAATCAAATTTACCTATGAAATAAAAGAGAATATCAAAGATTAATTTGAAGGGACAAAAAAGTAGATAAAAATGCCCTTGCCCTTCAAGACTTTAAAACATGTTGTAAAGCAATTGGGGTGTGTGTGTGTGTGTGTGTGTGTGTGTGTGTGTGTGTGTGTGAGTATGTGTGTATACTATCTCAGTATTTTATGGAATCTTACATCTTATTGATGTGGGTAGTCACTCCATTTGTGCTGATCATTACCCATTCTTACCTACTCATATTGTGTATTTCTTATCTCTATCCTCCCAAAGATTCTATACCCAACATCCTGGGGTCCTTTCTCTCCATCGCTTGACATTATTTGAATATCAGTGGGACACCCAGTATATCTGTAAGTTGTCCCTCAATTTCCTACCTTACTGCCCTGCTTCCTTTGTTACCTTATGCCTCCTTGGTGAATCTTCATGCTACTTTGTCTGCCTCAATTTTTTTTTGGTAATATATTACAGCCTCCTTAAATGTGCATGCACCTCTACATTGCTCTATAATTTTAATTCTTTGGGGACTGTGTCATTCCATGACTTATGGCCAAAAAATATCACTGGAAAAATATTAATTGTTAAAAAGAAATAGACCTTCAAAATGAGGAGACACTTGGAAGTCACTAAAAGAACCATGTAATTTCCAAAAAGTACCAATTGATCCTCTTTCTATTGTTCAATTTATTTTTTCCTTTAATTTCAACAAACACTTAATAAGTGTGTACTCTGTACCAGTCACCATTCTAGGCACTAGGGAAACAAAGGCACAATTATATTTCTGCTGTAATTGGAATCTACAGCACATGCAAATAGTTTCAACTTTCTTGGTTGATACAACGTTTCTACATGGAGGATGCTGGGGAGATGACCTCCAAGAGAATTGTGATGATTCGAAGAGATATAAGGGAGTAACCTTGAAGCATATACAGACATTCCATAATTGGTTCTGGTCAGCTAACCACATGGTGAAGGAAAGGCTTGATGATTGGCTTTACAGAGGCTTCAAAAAGGTCTGTTGTGTTGGCTTCAGCTACTTTCTCTGCCTCATTTATATCTGGAAAAGTTCAGTGACTATGCTCACTGTCATTGGATTGAGCTCTGACTGGCTGTGTTTCCTCCATTGTTAGAAGTCAGTAATGAGTCAAAGGAATGTTTGCTTCAAAAATACGGCAAGTAAAAATGTACAAACATCCTTCCCATGTTGCCAATACCTTGGGTGGTATTCTTTACCCTATACCACCTTGGTCTCGGGGAAAGTAGACTCACAATTTAACTTAGTACCTACATAGCACTGATCTCTCCAAGTTCATGTCCAAAGATGATATGGATTCTGGATAGTTCTCATCTCAGGGTCTGGGATTTCAAAGGTCACTCCCAAAATTCCTTACTCTTTGGAGGCTGCACTGGTTTTGAAAATTGGCCTGGACTCTGACTTCCAGATTCCTGTAGCTCACTCTCCTGACCTTTGGAAACTCTCAAGGTCAGCATGATCTCTCATCAGAAATTGTGAAGTAAGTCACGAAATGAAGCCAAAAGAAAATGAGCCGAGAGTACCTGGCTAATGTAGATAGGCTTTTTCTGAATGCCTCTAAAGCCAGTCAAAAAGCTGGCTAGAATCAGTTATAGAATATCTACATATGTTCTATAGTCTTTGGAAGGAACTTACCTGATGTGTTACTATGGTCCTCCCAGAAACCATCTTCCCAGCACGCTCCACATTAAGAAATTGAATCAGCTGGGCAAGCTAATGGAGGTTGAGCATGTGGCAGACCCTCATTATACTACTTTTGTGCCCTTTTTATGTGTAAAGAATTTAGCACTTGGCTCCCTCAACCATGTTACTAATAAAAGCTCACATTTGTGGTTCACAAAGTGCCTTCCTCACAACAACCCGTGAATTAGGTAGTTTTTATCCTCAATTTACAGATGAAGAAACAGGCTCAGATTTTACTCAGTCACACCACTAATGAGAGAGAGAACTAGGACTTACACCCTGATTCTTTGATTCAAAGACTTTGTTTTTTTCACTATATCATACTCTATTAGTAACACTGACTTGTATTTGTATTTCTATTTGCATCCAAGAAAGCTATAAAAGAAGAGAAATTCCTCAAAAGTTCAAAGGTCATCTAGTCCCAATCCCCTCATTTTATAGAAAAGGAAACTAATGACCAGAGAAGAAAAGTGAATGATCTAAAGTCAAATCTGAGCCCTGCTCATTGTATATCCAAAGATCCTGTCCAAGACATACATCTTAATGGTTTTATTCTATAGATTGTCTATCCACCCATATAATAGAGCCCCCTAGGCAATAGGTATTCTTCGTCCAAATTATTTTTCTTATGTGGATAATTAGTCAAGTGTTTGGTAATCCTCTCCTCTTTCATACATCTTAACATTTACAATATTATCAGCCTCTAGAGTCCAATATGAAAAACAAGGCACAAGTTAGGTCTCCTGGTTGATATGGAATCATGAGCAGGAAATCTTATAATAAGCACAAAAGGAGATAAGAATAGCTTAATAAGATTTTTGAGATGGTCATACAAAATGGCAATTAACTGTGAAGGTCTAAAAAGTATCCAATAACTTTTATGTCTGGGAAACTGTCAATCTTAAAAATATTCATTTAATTTACTTAGTAACCTCCCATTTTAATAGCTTCTACATTACTATGCTATATGGTGCCTGTTGTCCTTTGTTCTCAAAGCTAGTATATTAAAAAGAAGTGACCGAGTATACAACTATCTCAGGATTCAAGGAGTATCCTCAAGGTACTTGCTTCAACTATTATAACTCCAAAGCCCCCACCAGCATATTTCCCATTAATAGTCTAAAAGTAGATACAATCCACTAATAGCAAAGGCATTTACTAATATGACATAGTAAAGACAGAAGTTATAAAACATGCCTTCAGTAAAACTTGGGCACACTCTCCCACAAATACACAGAGCGTCCATGAAAAGAGTGGGAACAAAATACAGTATGTACGGTCAGTGAGGAACATACATAGGGAATACATGTGGCCAACAGAACTCATGACTCCAGTACTTCAGGGCCTCTCTGTCCTTTCTCTCTTTTGGAATCTGCACAAAGCTCCTTCCTGGGTGCAGCATATCTGTTATCTAGTTTGCTCAGCTGTGCTCTCAGGGTCTGCTCCTTTTCAAAGCTTAATTCAAAATTGACAGGGATAGCACTATCTTGAGTCTATAGTCATCTCTCTTTCACACTGCCAGAAATCCCACTCCTCTAAGTTGATACTAGTCTCAAGTAACTATCTCTTTGCAAATATGTCAATCTAGAGTGTGTGTTTCTGCTCCCTCAACTCTGTCTCAAACTGTTTTGGCTCACTCTCTAGCTGTTATATGGGGTCTCTCCCTTTGACAAGTAGCTCCTCTGCTAGACCCAAAGCCAAAAATGGAGGTGGAGAGGGGAAAAAATCATTTACGGCCAAGAGTGATTCCTTCTCAGGGTCCTTCTTCCTCAACTGGAGGCCCCTGCTTAAACTGTCACCAGCTCTCTAACTGCAGTAAGTACTGTCTTTAGGGCTTATCTATTTAATGGCCCCAGGGGCATGGACAATTTTTTTTGTTTGTCCAATAGCCAGGCTCCACTTAATCTCATGAGAGCAAGGTGATCATACTTTGTGAAGGAACCACTGGGTGTAGCCACTTTGGTTAATTCCTTGTCATCCCATGGCTGCATCAACTGGGGAGGAGGAGGGAAAAGAGGAGGGACTAAATTTCCCTCCTTTACCATAGACACAGTCTTCAAGTAAGTCTCAAAGCTACTTTTTCTCTTATTGCATTAAATTAGTTTTCCATATCCTATAGCGTATTTGCTACATTCAGAATATTTAACAAGGATTCAGTGTATTTTTCAGCTGAAAAGGCAAGTGTATTCAAATATTCTTAAAGGCTCAAAATAATAAAATAACATTACTGAAACACATAGTTTTCCAAACATTTTTGGCAGCCAAAGATGCATCTTTGTTGAAGATACAAAGGGGGTAAATTCAACATCTGGACTTCTGAAAAAAACAGGCTCTAATAGAAGACATTGAACCACAATATTTAAATAATTAAAGCAAGGATTTGACTTAGAGGTCTCCATGAAAGAAACATGCTATTTCTAACCACTTTCCATCTGTTTAGGGGACTTGAGCAAGTGATTATTCATTTGATTTACTCTACAGGGGCCCCAAATTCCAGTGACTGAACTAAACAATAGTCTTAATTAAGCACAGAGGAAGATAGATTGCATCTCCAAATTATTTCATTTACTATATTGTGAATTCTTTGAGGGCACAAACCATGCCATAGTTACCTATATTTCACTCACCCACCCACCACTACCAATAACTAGCCCAGTGCTTTGTACATAGTAGGCACTTAATAAATATTAACTTACTATTAATTAACTGAGGCAAATAGAGTTAAGTGAATTGCCCACTTAATAAAAATCAAGGTTTAATTTGCACTCTACTATAGTAAGAAGTTAGATATTATCTTGCATTTACATAAACCCTAACCACTAATTATACTGTTACATCTTAAACATCAAGATATTTAAACCCATGGGGTCATAATTTTGGCTTGTGTTTTACATTGCTACCTAAGAATTTTGGAACAGGTTCTGTCCCACCAATAAATTCAAAGATTATAATCCAATTTAGGAATCTAACTTTCCAAGTAACATGAAACTTCCATAATCTGTGGCTAGTTAGCTGAGTTAGTTAGTATTCTGAACTGATCAGGATATGGTTGTGGCTGTGAACCCCATAAGGTATGTTATTTGTGTTCTTCTCCATGACCATAAATTGCATTCCTTACCCCTAATTACCCTTCCTTTTTTTCCTATTATGTAGTTTGTTTTTTTACACAAGCGAATGGAAAATATGGATTCAAAATTAATATACTAGCATAAAGTCATTACAAGGGTAATACAAATAAAATAAAATACTTAGTCAAAATAAGGCTAAATTCACATTCTGTATTTCCTAGTTACGGTTTCCCAGTTTAACTTGGCCATTCCATTCCTCATTCTACCCAGGATATCTGTACTCCCTTGGCCACAGGAGAAAAACTTTCTAACTACCTTTCTTGTAAATGTATACTATTTGGTCACAAGGGCACAAGAGAATATGGATAGAGCAAGAAAAACTCATGACACTCCTCTCCCCACGGTGGCCTGGTCAATGGAGTTCCATCCTCAGAGCAAGCACAGTTATGTCTTGCCTATTTCTAACCCATGTAGAAGACACTGGGGAGCCTACATCTAGAAAGTCATGATGATATATAATGGAAGAGCCATGCTCTCTAACATAGAGCATGCACAGACATTCTATAAATTGTTCCAGGCTGCTAACCATGTGATTGACTGTTGAAAACAATAACCAAACAAAAACAAGTCTCTTCCTTTTTCCTGCCTGGTTGCATTCAGATGAAGAGGCAAGGACTGTTTGTCCTTCAGGAGAAAAAGGCCCTGGGGCTGCTATCATGTGGCCCTTGAGGGATTGGCCCTGTGTCTATTCTTGTGTCTATTCTTCCTGATTTTAGGTGAAAGAGTATTGAAGAGGGGTACAACCTTGTGAGCTTCAAAATATCAGAATGGCAAGCATCAGAAGTCAGGGAGTTGTAATCAACATCAGAATTTTCTGGAAGCCAGAAATCCCAAGAAATCTTTTTAACACAGCATAGATCACAGGCAACCTAGAGAGAACTACAGCAATTTATCTATAAACTATGGTGAATTTCAGAAGTGAACTTGGTGGGGTAGAGACTATGTAGAAACTCTTATAAATTTGAGATGAATCTTCTCAGGGACTGAGGTGATAAGGAAGAGCATGACCTCCTACCACCCAATTTGGTGGCAAAATCATTGTAACTTCAGTTCTTAACTATATCTTCTCAGTAAATATCCCTTCGAAAAAGCTAATTGGTGTTAATTAGTTAAATGAAACCGGGGCTCTCATCACTGGTAATTAACAATGGGGAGAACACACCAGAATGAGGACTCATTGTTGGATAGGACTTAAAAAAGACACTCCCAACCCCTCATGGGTCTCCCTAGAACCCCGAGAGGTGGCATAGTTGGTCTCACTCTTGGAGAGGGAATTCAGAGCCTTTCTTAGCTAGAAATGCAACTCTAGATATAGGTCTTGATGACAGTAAAACAGTAGCCTTAGTGTCTAGCACATTATGAGGCATATAATAAGCACTTAATAAGTGTTTTTTGACTTGATCTTAGTCATCTTATCTGAGAAGTAACTTTTCATCTTACTTTGTATAAACTAGGCCTTCAAGATACTTCCCGGTCATCTCCACACCAAGTTGCCTCCATTCTGTCCATCAACCCCCTCTCCCCAACCAGAACCTAGTACTCTGACCCTGGGATACCTAGATCTGATAGCTGAGCTAGAACCATGCCTCCATGGTACTTCCCAAGTACTACCTGCCCTGCTGTCTCCTTTCCCCTCCCCCATTAGAATGTAAGTTACTTTTGGACAAGGACTAAGGTCTTGCTTGCTTGTATTTGCATCCCCAGTGCTTAGTACAGCGCCTGGCACATAATAACTGTTTTATCTAGTTGGCTAGCTTTACAACAATCAACAAGTTAAATTGCCATAACAGAATAGTGTTGCTATTTGTGACTAAATTTGACTAGGACATAGCATAAAATTAACAAGTCTAAGAATTCGTTTCCTCAAAAGAATAGAAAAGAAAGAAGGCATGGTTAAGACAAGGGTAAATTTCAATTGATAAATGGTCAAAAGATATGACTAGGCAGTTTTCAGATGAAGAAATTAAAGATATCTATAGTCACATGAAAAAATGCTCTCTATTGATTAGAAAAATGCAAATTAAAACAACTCTGAGCTATCACATCACACCTATCAGATTGGCCAACATGATAAAACAGGAAAATGATAAATGTTGGAGAAGATGTGGGAAAATTGGAACACTAATGCATTGTTGGTAAAGTTGTGAACTGATCTAACCAGAGAGCAATTTGGAACTCTGCCCAAAGGGCTATAAAACTATGCATACCCTTTGATCCAGCAATACTACTACTAGGTCTGTATCCCAATGAGATCATAAAAAAGGTAAAACGACCCACATGTACAAAAATATTTATAACAGCTCTTTTGGTGGTGGCAAGGAATTCGAAATTGAGGGGATGCCCATCAATTGGAAATGGCTAAACAAGCTGTGGTATATGAATATAATGGAATACTATTGTTCCATAAGAAACAATGAGCAGGTACATTTCAGAAAAAACTGGAAAGACTTACATGAACTGATGCTGAGTGAAGTGAGCAGAACTAGAAGAACATTGTACACAGTAACAGCAACATTGTGTGATAACCAACTTTCATAGACTTAGCTCTTCTCAGCAATGCAATGACCTAAGACAATTCCAAAAGACTTATGATGGAAAAAGCTATCCACATCCTGAGAAAGAACTATGGAGTCTAAATGCAGATCGAAGCATGATATTTTCTCTCTTTTTTTTCTTTCTCATGGTTTTCCCCTTTTGTTCTGATTCTTCTTTCACAACATGACTAATGTGAAAATATGTGTAATAAAATTCTACATGTATAACCTATATCAGATTGCAGGCCATTTTGGGGAGGGGGAAGGAAGGGGAGGGGAAAAATTTAGAACTCAAAATGTTATAAAAATGAATTTTGAAAACTGAAATAAATAAATTTCAAAAAAAAATTGAAGAGAGAAAAAAAGGAGAGGGGTAAATTATGTCATTGATTATACTGATTTATTCAGCATATGGCCTTATCTGTTTTTCAGCAGCACCATGAGAAATAAGTGGAGAATAGAAAAACTCTAAAGTTACCTATATTCTTCTCTAAAACAAATCCAAGTAACTAGTAGAAGGTTTTAATTTCTACCATAGCTTTACAATGCAGCATAAAGCAGATGATTTTTTTTTCTTTTGGCTCAGATCTCTGATTCAATAAACACATAGCAAGCTCTTTGATAAGAAAGAAACTCTCTTCAATGCCTATTGGCAACCATTGTGCCACTATAGTCTTAGAGAATTGCCTGGAGCACTGACCACCAAAGGACTAGTTCAGAGTTATATGGTCGGTAGAGTCATAGCTGGGTTTTGAACCCATGTCACAATGACTCCAATGCTAGTTCACTACTTATGCCAAGTTGACTCTCAAATGAATAAGGTATAGTATATGGCATATGCTCTTCTCATGTTAGGAAGAACATTCCTTACAGACAGGTTATATGTCTTTGGATGGCTTCCATGTGAAAATTCATTCTGAGTCCCAATATTTTCAATGGTGGTTAAGGTTTCCAAGCTACTCTATTTAACTCATAACATAAATTAATTGTGCTTAATTCTAATAGGGTTCTACTCCAATCCATCATGGTAGAATTCATGTTATTCTGGATTCTCAAAAGCTACTCTAACAGAACACAAATCTGACATGTTCTACCAAGCTAGAAAAACTTGGAGGATGACCCAGTAACAGCCTGTTCATATGTTGCCTAAAGATCAAATTAGTTTATGTCAGAGAGGCTTGTCAACAGGCTGCTTGTAGAATTATTCATTTTTTTTTTGCCACTTCCATTCATGAAAACCATGACTAAACTAAGACATAGAAGGGTTGAATGGAAGAAGGGCCCATATCACAGATTCTTGAATTCTCAAAGCAAAGCTGGTATTAACATGGTCAAGCTACATTATGATTACAATGGTTTGGGAAAGCTGGCCTAGAGACTTGGCTACTCTTCATGGCATTATTTCTACTCATTTTGAATAGAATACTATCTCTGTGTAGTAAGCAATGGAGATCAGTGTCTGCCAGCAGCTATAAAGTCTCCAATACCTGTCTACTGAAGTCCCTTCAAGCTGTGGCAACTCGACCGTAAAACAATCTCTTCCTCCTTCTATCCTAAAGGGATGATGAAGAAACCAAAATCTCATTGGAAGGAAGGTATTCAAAAACACACTTCCCCCATATCAATGAAAAGAGGTGACAAATTCATTGATATGTGGCAGGAAGGGGACTACCACCATCTTCCCCTGCTACCACCTTCACTTCCTTTGACTTCAACCACAGGGGTGATTGGAAAAGAGATCTGTATTTGCCAGGGACTATAAATAATGAAACATCCTCTTCCTTCCCAGGAAAAGGGTATATCTCTATACACTTACATCTGTTTTTTAAAACATATTTCTGTTTCTTTAGAGCTTCTATTTTACAAGCTGTTCACCTAGCCTCTAAAAGGCAATATTAAGATTTTAATAAATTGTGGTTAACCCATTGCATTACTGGCGTGATGTATTTCATTTGCTCAAGAAGAGTTAAGAGGGAAATTACGGTCAGCTATACAGAAACAAAGACATTTTCTTTCTAATTTACTGGAGGTTCCTTATCTGGGTGCTCAAAACAAACTAGAGTGATCTTATAAATATTATATGTTATAATATTATATATAACAATATTATGAATATTATTATAACTCCCCCAAAGCAAGGAAAAGGTTAAGCCATGTGAATACTGTCATCATGGATTCCCTTGGGCACCAATGAGTCAAAAAATTTAGGAGGAAGGAGGCTTAGCAAGTGAAACTTTCTCCCAAAGCACCCCTGAGGTAGTGGTCTTAGACAACTTTTTCTTTCTACTTTCTGATACCCAAGGCAGGCTCAGACAATCTCAGAAAGAAAGAGAATCACACTTGAAGGAAGGTGTTGGGAAAGAGGGGCTCCACACTCAAGAGTAAAGATCAGACAGTGCAAATAACTAGGCTTTGTCAGAATTAACACAGGAGAGTGATGGGGAGAAGAAAGTTCTGGGAATCATGACACTTTCTATGTGGAACCTTCCCTGATGTCTACCCTAGTACTTATAGTCACCACCACCTCTCACATCAAAAAAAAATTACCATGTATTTATTTTTGTATATATTTTGTAATAAGTGACTGATTGTTTGAAGTGTTTGCTATCCTGGACCCTAGGTAGGATCACGTTCATTAGTCTCTCACCCAATACCAGCCAACATTTTCTGTCATTTAGCATAATGTAATCCAGTAACATCTAGCTTTCTGAGGAAATTACTCTACAGAAAAGTATCACTCAAATTCCCACAGCATCCAACATTGCTTGCTGTCCTTCCTTTCAGCAGGTAGTGTGGTATAATGAAAAACGCACTGGGAAGAAATGAAAGAAGGAAAGAAAGAAAAAAAGGAAGGAAGGAAGGGAGGAAAGAAGGGAGGAAGGAAGGAAGGAAGGGATAAAAGGACAGAGGGACTGAGGAAGGGTGGGAAGAAGGAAGAAAGATAGCTATGTATATATAGTTCTCTGATGCACAATCCTCACAGTCCTAGCTATGGGAAGCCTTGAGACAGTTACTAATAAATATGCACAGTAAGGAGTTGATGATAAGTCGATCAAACAAAATGAACTCAGGCTCCAGGAACAGCAGAAAGAATGCTTCTGTTTTCCTGGACAGTGTCCAGGTCCACAAGAGCAATTCTGTGGGGGGGGGGGGGGGGCAGGGAATGAGGGGAGGGGAGAATGCCAAGTTGGAGGAAATCATGCATTTGTAAACATTCAAACATAATTCACCAGTAACTTGAATTTTATGCCAATATTGTTTGAGTCAAATGTATACCTATGGAACATGTTCTTGAAAAAGAATCTAAAGTGGATTGAATGACCATAGTCATTCATACAAGTATTCATAGTAAATAATAGTAGGGGATGGGGAAAACAGCCTGAAGTGGCCTGTCCCTGAATTACTCTGCATTATAGATCCACCATAGAGCTCAGAAAACTCCATTTTGCCCCAGATCACATCAGCATTGAAAATATTGCAGGCACTGAATCTCTCTGAAGATCCCTTTGTTCTGGAAAGATCCAAAACAAAGCCTTAGTGAGAAGCAAATGCTCATAGAGGCAGTTCTTAGTAAGCAAATAGAGAAATCGTGTTGTTGCTTTTTTTCCTTCTCTGACTTAAAACCGGACAATGATAATGACCACCAGGTATCAAAACTGGATTTGGAGTCAGAGAATTTGAATTCAAATTAATTTTAACACGAATTACCTGTTTGACTTAGGGTTAGTGACTTAACCTCTCTGTACCTCAATTTCTTCATCTTCAAAATACAGAGAATTGGACTACATAGTCCAACTGAGGTCCATTCTATCTCTGTGGAAAAACAGAAATGCAAAATAGAAATAAATGCCAGAACAAGGATTCTGATATCATTTGGGACATAGTTTCATAGAATAAAAGAGCTAGAAATGACGTTGGAAATCATCCAGCATAGTATGATAGGAAGAGCTTTAGATATATAGGATTCTTGACCAAATCCTGGCTCTGTTGATTATTACTTGTGTGACCCTGGACAAATTTCTTGGGGCCTCAGTTTCTTCATCTGCAAAATCAAAGTCTTAAAGGAGATGATCCCTAAGGTCCCTTCCAACTCCAAATCCTATGATCCAATTTAATCCCTTCCTTTTGCAGGTAAAGAATTGAGGTCTAGAACAGTTAAGTGACTTGATCAAGGTCTCATGACTAATTAGTAGCAGATGTAAGATGAGAATCCAGGGCTCCTGACTTGCATTTCAGCTCCTTCCCTCGTTTAAATTCAGATGGTGGAGGCAACATGTATATTACTAGATGTAATTAGGATATATGCAGTCATCCCACTTGACAAATGGCGATTTTGCCTCTTGTCTCTTTCCTTCTTAGTGATGTTCTAAATAACTCATCTTTTCATATTAAATTTCCTGTTAGTTAATCATATGAAAGTTACGTGTGATGTCAGCATAGCTATAGCAATGGCATCGGTTTAATTCAATTCAACAAACATTTATTAGGTATCTATGTGCAAGGCATTTTGTTAGGCAGCTAGAGACAAACAGGCATATCTGAAGATGGCTATCTTGGAGATTTCCATAAAAAAAGAGGCAGCAAAGGTAGTGAGTAGAGATACATTTCAAAGTCAGGAAGACCTGGGCTCAAGTCTACTTCTGGCACATACTAGCTATTTGACTCAAGGGCACAGTGCCCCCAAAAATAACTCACAAAGACTCTGAATTGTAGAGCAGGTATTGATCTTTTTTGGTGGAGGGAGCTGGGATTTTTCACTGAGAATGTCCTATCCTATGAAATCCCAGATCCAGACCAAAAGAGAAGGAAGAAAATAAAGAGGGAAAGAGGGAGAGATAGATGAGAGAGAGGAAGGCCTGGAGGGAGGCAGGGAAGGTGGAAGAAAAGAGATTGAATGCAGTTTAAAATGAAGTTTATATAGGTAAAACCAAAATCAATTCTTTTCAAACAAATTTGAATACTGACTAATAAATAAAAGAATCCCTTAACAACAGCATTTCTGGGAAAATGGCACTGTTTATAGATGTATTAAGACCATCACAAGCCAATTGGGAATCATTTTCTCAGAAGTAGCTCCCTCAAAATAAACAAAATTTATTTGCACTGAAAGAGAACAATATCTTTAATATAGCCTCAAATAGTAACTTTTCAAGCTAAATGAAATAGAAAAGCTTTATCCCTGCAAACCAGTCATAACAGAGCCTATAAGTTTTTTGGAAGGGAAATGGAAAAATTTAAATTTTTAAAAGAGAATTTTCAAATAGAAATGTGAGCTGCAAGTCAATGACTTGAAATGATCAGAATGATCAGAAAATGGGAACCTCCAATATAGCCATCTTCAGATATGCCTGTTTATCTCTAGCTACCTAACAAAATGTCTTGCACATAGTAGATGCTTAATAAATGTTTGTTGAATTGAATTAAACCAATGTCATTGCTGTAGCTATGCCGATATCACATGTAACTTTCATATGATTAACTAACAGGAAATTTAATATAAAAAGATGAGTTATTTACAACATCACTAAGAAAGGAAGAGACAAGAGGCAAAAATCACCATTTGTCAAGTGGGATAAATATATATGTATATATATATACATATATACATATATATATATAATCTTGGTTATATCTAATTAAATACATGTTGCCTCCCCCATTTGAATTTAAACTTTTTGCCTTTTTTGTATCCTCAACTCTTAAAACAGTGCTTAGAACATAATAAGTGCTTAACAAATGTTTGTTGACTGACATCTAATTTTTCAATCTCTTAAAAGGATGCTAGAGTAAAAACAGGTACAACTGGAGCAATGATCTCAGTATTTCTTCGCATCTCACAAAAAAATGTCACCTCCTGCCTAGAGAGTGTAGATTTGAAACTGACATGATTAAATCTAGATGGCAAGATACAGTATGAAATACTAGCAGCACATCCCTCATAACAAAATGGGAAGAGTGCTGGACCTGGACTTAGGAAGACCTGAATTCAAATCTTGCCTCTGACAATTACTAGCTGCATGATGATGGGAAAATCACCTAACTTCTCTAAATCACAATTATATTATCTGTGGAACGCGGAGAATAACTGTACCTATCTTACAGGGTTGTTTGTTGTGAGAACCAATTAGAAAATATGCATAAAGTGTTTTACAAACTTTAAAGCACTATATAAATGTCAGCTGTGGTTATGATGCGACTCCTTCAATAGGGTTGTTGGAGGATTTTTCCTGAGAGCTTGCCTTGGACATTTTGACATACATAACATGATACATTGAAGCCCAGGAGAAGTGATTCCACCATCCTTAAGCCAAATGACTTAGAGTCAAAGATATTAAAGGAATATCAGGACATCACAGAAAAGAAACCAAAGCCTTCCATAGCCTGACACAGTAGAATCTGGTTCGGGGCTTGAGGCAGGGGAGCACAGAAAATAAAGTACTTTGCCCAAGTCCCACATTCTGAAGCATATTTGAATATATCACCATACCCTCAGAAGAGACACTTTAGGAGGAGTGGCTTATACTTTCTGAGAAGTAGGGGAAAAGATTAAAATGAGAAAAAAAAAGGAAAATGTGTCTGCCTGCTTCCAAATACACAGAATAATTTAGCTCCATATTCTTTCAGCTATGTTCTAAAATGCATGAATTCTTGTATCTCTAAATGGCTTACCCAAGAATATTATCTCTGCTAGAGTACCACAGGATTCTATACTAACTTAAACATTTTTGTCAATGATACAGATAAAGACACAGATGGCATACTTAACCAAAATTCCAAAAATATTTTGACCAGCTGGAATGATGGACCAAATCTAATGATGTGAAATTTAGTAGAGATAAATATAAAGTCCTACACTTGGGGACAAAAAAATAAACTATACAAGTACAAAGTGGAGGAGATGGGATTTAAAAGTAGTTCATGTGGACCAAAAATTACTGGAGAATTTAGTGGCCTAACTCAAAAATCTCCTTGCTCTAGAAATTATCAAAGTATAGTTATCCCTCCCACATTGCATCCCTCACTTTCCCCATCACAGTTTCAATATATCATGGGTCGACATAAGAAATTAAATGGGATTTTTGTGGGAGTTTTGTGGAAGCTACAGATGATATGCAAAAGTCAGCAAAGGACAGAAAAAGTTTAGCAACTCAGAAATGCATAATGTATGTATGTATAGTATTGTATAATATCAATGTACTTTATCTTTTAATACCATAATAATTCATACTTCTTCTCTGGTATAAAGGGAAGGCCAAAAATTTTACTCAGATTTTCCATATTGCGGGGGCACTGTGCCCCTACTACCCATGATGTGGAAGGGATAACTGTCTTTGACATATTACCTATTCCTTCCTGCTTCATAAAACCATCTGAAAAAAGTAATAAAATCCTAGACCTTCACAACTATCAGGAACCCAGACACAAAGCCTCTTCAGGATCCTAGCCAAGAGTAGAGCCTCAAACACTAGGACAGACAATGAATCAAGTGTTTTCCCATACTGTCTTCCTCAGCCCTATTCCACTCACCTATCATGCTCTGTACTTTCGTTCCATCGTATCCTCCAGAACCTTCATTCTATTATGAACAAACTTCCCTTCATCTTAGACTTCTTCCTCTCATACTCTTCCCTTCCTCTTATACTGCTCCTCTCAGAAGAGACTGCATCCCTAGTATTGTCTCTAATGTGCTTCTTTCATGCTCCCATCACAGTGGGCCATGAAGAAAAGTAAATATCCTCCTTGTTCATTACTCACCCTTCTAGAGACCCTCCCTCAGCTGCCATTGATCAGCAAAATCTTTTCCTTTGAGAATCTTTCCATTCATCTCTTTCACCCTATCCAAATCTTTATTTCAGTCATCTTCCTATATTCAAGTGATTGTATCTCTTTTGCCAGTGATGATCAACTCCAGTGTTATAGTCTTGTTTTCCAACCCATCACCTTTACTTGGGGATTTCAAAATACATACTGTTATGCCTCCAAATGCTCTGACCTCCCAGGTTTTCAATCTCTTCAACTGCCATGACCTACACCTTCATTCCACACGAGGAAGGTCATAGTCTTGATCTTACCATGGCCCATAATTGTTCTACCCCCACAATATAGAACTCTTTTTCTTTCTGATCATAAATTCCTATCCTTCCAACTCTCCCTGTACTTTACTTCCCCTAAACCTATTCTTAGTCCTTTAGAAGACCGACAGTCCCTCTACCTAGTTTCATTTTTCCCTCTTGACTCAAGCAGTGAAACTATAGTGTTCTCTACTCTTGAATCTCTCGCCTCTGATCCTAAAGGCATTCATACCTTGCCAAACTGCACCATCTTATTTCAACAGGGCCTTGTTGCTACATAGGAATCCATTTATTCTTCCCTGATTGACTCACTACCTGAAGTAACAATTTCAAACCTTCTCTTTTCTCCTCAATCTCTTACATTACCTCTTCTTCTCCTTCTCTCTCTCAGCAAAGGACCTGGATGTATATTTTACTAAGAAAGTGAAGGGCACCATGAGCACCTTCGTAATCCCCTATCTTCTCCTCCTTTGCTCCAGTACAACAAAAAAGGAATCCTTGCTGAGACCAACCTGCCTCTGTCATCATGCACCTTGCTCCCCTCCAATACACTGTGCACATGCCACCCCTTGAAAACTTGCCCCTAAAAATTATATCCTGTCTCACAAATATCTTTATCTTCTTTTCTACTCTCGTTCACAACATACCCATCTTTTAAAAAAACTTCATCCTTTTGACCTTACCATCACCCCCAACTACCATCCAATATTTCTCTTCCCCTTCATGACCAAACTCTTAAAAAGAAAATTGCAATCATTATCTCATTGTCCTTCACTCACTTCCTAATCCCTTGCAATCTCTTGCTTGTGACCCCACCACTTGAATGAAATTGCCATCTGTGATATGACCAAAGATCTCCTAATTGCTAAATGCCATGGTTTTTATGAATCCCCATCCTTCTTCACCTACATGGAGTTTTTGACAGTGCTGAATACTTCTCCCTTGGTATTCTCTTTTCTCTTGGCTTCTGCGACTCCGCAGTCTGGTTCTCTTCCTACATTTTTCACCAATTTTTCAGTCTCTTTTGCTGGAACTTCACTGTTGGAGGCTCTACTCTAATCCCAGCACTCTCTTACTTCTGACTCTACGTTGGGATACAGTAAGGCACTGCAAGCCACTAAATACTTAAAAAAAAGAGGAAGTTTACTTTGACCTAACACAGCAAGGCTATATAACAAGAATGCAGTGGTACTTAGCACCCCCCCCCCATCTCCATCCGGAAACATGTCTTGTCAGTGTGTCATTGTTGTTCACTCATTTCAGGTGTGTCCAACTCTTCATGACCCCATTTGGGGTTTTCTCAGCAAAGATACTGGAATGGTTTGCTATTTCCTTCTCCAGCTCATTTTACAGATAAGGAAACTGATATAAACAGAGTTAAATGACTTGCTCAGGGTCACATAGTTAGTAAAAGTCTGAGGCCAGATTTGAGCTCAAGAAGATGAGTCTTTCTAACTCCAGGCCCAGCACTCTATCCACTGTGCCATCAGGCACCCACCAAGTCAAAGAAGCCCTGACTATATGTGACTGGGACTTTTTATGCCGCTAGGCCAGGAAGCTCTATCAGGGAAGACAGGAAAACACTGATCTATAACAATCACCCACATCCCATCCCCTAAGAATGGATATCCCCTAAGACTCTATCCAAGGCTCTCTTCTCTCTTCCTTCAACATCCTCTTTTGGTAATCAGGTCAGGTTGCATGGGTTCAATTATTATCTCTATACAAATGATTCCCAAATATATCTAGCCTTAATCTCTTTCCAGAAATCCAGTCCTGTGTCACCACCTGCCTATTAGATATCTCCACATGGATGTCCCATTGGAATCTCAAACTCAATATATCCCTAACAAAATTGATTATCTTCCCCTGTCAATCCAATCCTCCTCTAACCTTCCTATTTTTATTGAGGGCATCATTATCCTTCCAGTGACCCAGGTATGTAACCTCAGAATGATCCTCACCTCATCCCTCTTCCTCACTGTCCATATAAAATCAATCGATGAATCTTTTTCATCCATCCCCACAATATCTATCCTAAGTATACCTTCTTCTCTATCTGCATAACCTCATCACCTCTTGCCTAGACTATTGCAGTAGCGTCCTAGTTGGTTTTCCTCTCTCTAATGGATGGGAGAAAGGAGGCAATTTTCCCTCCCTTCTCCTACCCATCCTCCACATACCTACCAAATCCATATTCCCAAGAGTCAAGTCATGTCACATCCCCACTCAAAAATCTTCAATAACTCCATATTGCTTCTGGGACAAAATACAAATCACTCTGTTTGGCACTTTAAGCCCTTTACAAGCTAGCTCCAACCTACCTCTTTAGATATTTCACATTATTCCCCTTCAGGCACACTACATTCCAAGCAATATTGCCTCACTGCTCCCTGAACTCAGGGAGTTTCTTCTACATTTCTTCTGTGCAATTATGCAGGCCGTCCCCTGCCAGTGCCTGGAATGTGCTCCCTCTTCCTTTTATCTCTTGGAATCCTTTATTTCTTCAAAGAGTTACATCAGATTCCTTCCTCCATGATGCCTTTCCTGATTCCTCCTGTGGTCAATACACTCTCCACCCTCAAATCATCATGTAATTAGTGATTTGTTCACATGTCTTTTTCCCCAGTAGAAGAAGGTGATTTCCTTGAGGGCAGATTTTCTTCTTTCATTTTTGTCTTTGTATTCCCATAATCCAGCATGATAGTTTGATCTGTGATTGAACCTCTCTATGCTTGCTAGATGTTTATTATGAACTATTATAGCCAAAAAACTTCGTTTTCTTACAACAAACTTGGGAATGGATCTCTCTAAACTTGTCTAGACTGCCTCCCAGATTGTATAACAGAACATATATTATCTCTCATTGGGTGCAGAATTACAGTATTTCTAGATTGCTAGGACTTTTCAGAGCTTCTGACTTTTGGCCTGGCTTTCAAGAACCCAGAGAAGCCTAAATGACATGATGAGATATGGGAACAGGAAGTTATGGGAGTTGTCTTACACATTGTAATCACTTAACAAATGTGAATTCAGTTGAACTGGAATTGAATTGAACTGAATTGAATCCCAAGAGCATGACAGAGCAGTCAAAAAACCTATTGTAACTTTAGATTGCATTTATAAAATATATGTTGTCCAGAACAATAGAGTTAATAATTCTATTATACTCTGCCAAAACGCTCTGGACTATTTTCCAGGATGTCCCATTTTAGAAGAGACTTTGACAAACAGTAAAGCATCCAGAGGAGAATGACCAAAGATGAGGGACTTAAAACCACACCCTAGATGAGGATCATTTAAAGGAACTGGGAATGATTTAGCATGAAGAAAAAAAGAATTAATAAGGGGGGCAGGGAGACAGTGAGAGGCAGAATAAGATAGCTGTCTTCAAATATTTGAAAAATTGTCATTTAAAAAACAAATTAGATTCTGCTTTTTTGTTTTGTTTTGTTTTTATTGTTTCTAGAATTTCCTAGTTCTTACAAACCAGGATAGTGAGTAGAAGTGACAGAGACACATATTTTAACTTAACATAAAAATATGCTCCCAAACATTTCAAACTATCAAAAAATAGAATGAGTTACCTCAAAGGACCTCCTGGGTCTTCAAGGAGAAGTTGAACAGCATCTTGTCAGGGATGCTACAAAGGTGGGGGTGACCTCCGAAGTCCCTTCTGGTTCTGGATTCAATATATCAGTCATTTACTGTGATGTAATCTTTGGTTTCCAAATGGTTTTTGTCCTGGTACTCAAGCTAAAAGAATATTAGAGAAAAAGAATAAAAATGTCCTTATACATGCAGAGGTGTTCTAGTCAATGGTTAACAACCAGCTTTCAAGGGTGGAGAGTAGAATGTATGCACAACACATTTTTAAGCTTAATCTGCATTATTAACATTTGCCCCATCATTTTCTTAAGGCTACACGATAAAAAAAAAATCAACAAAATCAAGTCCTGATATATAGCATTTTCTAATTTCCAAAGTATAAATGTTCACAATGAAAATTAAATAATAAGCTTTCTGGAGCCAGGTCAAGCTGGCTCCAATACATCCCTGCCTACATGGGAAACTTTAGTCTCCAGATATGCCTGTGGAATAAAATGTAATCCTTAGGATTGTAAGATTTAGAGCTCAAAAGCCTGTAGAGATCATCTAAGCTGATGCTCTCATTTTACAGTTGAGGAAACTGAGGCTTAGACAGTTTGTGACTTGCCCAAGATCAGGTTCCAACTTCCTTTTAAGTCTTATTTCACAATATTTCCCTTGTTCCCTAATCTTATCTCTCTGTTTCATATGCCTGGGGTACACCTTCTTCTCTCCTCTGCCTATAGAGAAATCCTTCTCTTTTTCCAAAGGTCAGCTCTGGTGGCACCTCCTCCAAAAAGAATTCTGTGATCCCCCAATCCCCGACTGAACACAGTCTCTTCCTCCTCAAATTTCCTTAGAGCACTTTGGACTTCTCTTTTGCTCCTGTCACATTCCATCTTGTTTCATACTAATTTGTATGTGTACTACATTCCTCTATTAGATTATAAATTCCTCAAAGGCAGGGATTGGGTCATTTTTCATCTTTATGTGTCCCATGCCTAGTTGAGTGCCTTTACATAATACAGACTTAATAAATGTTGTTGAATGGAATGCCAAACTCAATGGTGAGAGAAAGGTCAATAGTTTTTGACAAAGACTTTCCAGGTCTGAGCTGTAAGAGCATCAACAGAGTATTCCTCTCAGTACCATAACTAAAGCTAAGAAGAACCAGGGACCCACAGGAGACTTCACTTCCCAAGTCTTTTCTCTTCTTTTTAATGTCTTTGTTCTTTTCATATCCAGTTCTTTATTCACTAGCTTAACACAGAAAGATCTATCATTCTGTCAGTGAAAAAAGTTTCCAGTGTAGAAACCTCCCCTCCTGATGCCCATTCCAAGTCCTAGAGAGTTGCCTGAGGCTAGAAGGAAAGTGACTTACACTGTGTCAAAGGAAAGACATGCCCAGGAGAAAAGGCAAGGCTTGATTTAAACTTTCTCTTGCTGAGACTGAACAGATTAACAAGAAAAATAAAGTATTCTTAGGGTGCTTTTTTTGCAGAAATGCCTTGCCAGGCTCAATTAACTTAGCATTCTTGTGTTCAGGCCTGGTCTTCCCAGAAATGTAGTAATGATCTTGTTCCAGGGAGAAGTTCAGGGTTATTAAAAAGAACTATGCAAATTCCCCAAGGTAATCGAGCCTGTTCTCTTCATCTTTCTCAGCTCTGCTCATTATCCTTTGAGAGTGTCTGTGCAAGAAATGGGCAGCTGTATGGCTCAGCGGATAGAGTGCTAGATCAGGAAGATATGGGTTCAGATCGGGCCTCAGACCTTGGGCAAGTCACTTAACCTCTGTTTGCCTAGGAGACAGCTAGGTGGCTCAGTGACTAGAACACTGGAATTGCAGTCTGAAAGACCCAAGTTCAAATCCAGCTTCAGATACTTACTAACTGTGTGACCCTGGGCAAGTCACTTAACCTCTGTTTACCTTAATCCACTGGAGAAGGAAGTGGCAAACCACTCCAGAATCTTTGCCAAGAAAACCCCATGGACAGTGCGGTCATGAAGAGTTGGACATGATGAGCAACAAGAGTGCAAGAGATATGTGCATACCCCATCGAGAACAAAAGTGTGTGCTCACACTCCCACCACTATGTCTCAGCCACTAGGAGCTCTTTCCTCCTTTCTTCGCTCAGCCCCACGGAGTTCAGGGGGGCTATACACTTGTTACCTGAAGTGTAGGCTTACCCTGGAGTAGGAGTGGGGAGACTGACTATTCAAGAGCTCCAGCTGACTTCCTGCATGCTTTAATTAGTCACTTCTGAGGGGAATAGCATTGTAGTAGCCTTTGTATCTTTTTAACAAGGTTCTTTTAATTCCTAAAAACTAAAGTTGTTTTTAAATTGAATTTTATGGTCCACAAGTGTTTATTGCATTTTTAAACCTTGAACTGGCTCTAGAATTGCCTACAATAGTGTTCTACCAAGCCACATTACATACGCTAAAAATTGTAACTAGCAAGGGAATTGTGAACAAAAGAAATAGACTTCTGTGGGTACTATGTAATATGATCCTAAATAATTAATCAAAGAATATTAATCACGGGATCAATAAATAATAATAGCTAGCACTTAAATAGTGCTTTAATGTTTGTGCGAAACAGTTTACAAATGTTAACCTCACAACAACCCCAGGAGGTGGCTGCTATTATTATTAGACCCATTTTACAGATGAGAATCCAGAGGCAGACAATGGTCAAGTGACCTGCCCAGTGTCACATAGCAGGCAAGTATCTGGGGCCTGATTTAAACTCAAGTCTTCCTAAATCCAGGTCCAACTTTCTATCTACTGTGCCAACTAGCTGCCTCGATAATTATGCTAAAGAAAATAAAAATGAGACAACATGCCAAAATCTGAGGGGAAACTGCTAAAGCAGCTTGTAGAGGAAAATGTATTTCTCAACACTTAAATTAATGAATGAGAAAAAGAGAAGACTAATGAAATGAACATTCAGCTGAAGCAACTACAAAAGTAACGAATTAATAATACCCAGAAAAGCACAAAAGCATAAATTTTTAAAATCAAAAGCTGTTGAGATGATAAAACAAAAAAGTTGTTAAGAGTAATAAAAACAGGAAAAACATTATCAAGACAAAAATGAAAAAAAGGGTATTTACAACCAATAAAGAGTAAAAAAAGAAAATTACCAGAAAGTATTACATCTAAATGAATTGGATGATCTATACACCATGGAATGCTGATCTATAAGAAAGAATACTGAGACTCTTACCATTTCTTTTGCCTTGTATCTCTTTTCCTAAGCATAGATGAGTGATCCTAAGATGGGCATTGCTAGCCTTGGTGACAGACTTGTGAATTCAAGGTATCAAGAGTTCTTTAGCGGGGGCAGCTAGGTGGCGCAGTGGATAGAGCACTGACCCTGGAGTCAGGAGGACCTGAGATCAAATCGAGTTTCAGACACTTCACACTTATTAGCTGTGGGACCCTGGGCAAGTCTCTTAACCCCAATTGTCTTGCCAAAAAAAAAAGAGTTCTTGGGTCCCTTAGTTAGTGCTAACTGGCAGCAGGAAGAATTTCCTGCATCAGAGAGAATAACCACTGACAGGAAGACCCAAACTCTCCCTTAACTGGCATTCTTGACTTTGTCTGAGCCATCCTGTATGACTATTCTTGATCTTGTTGGGTTTTTTCTTTAATAGAATTACTATTTTTTTTTAATTTTGAGTTTAGAATTCTCTCTTCTTCCAGTCCATCCCCCATCCATTGAGAAGGAAAGCAATATATCAATTATACATTTGAAATCATGCAAAACATATGTCCACATTAGGTATGATGCAGAAAAAGAAAAAGAAAGTAAAAACATTATACTTCAATCTGCACTCGAAGTCTATTAGTTCTCTCTCTAGAGGTGGATAGCATTTTTTCATCATGATCCCTCCAGAATTATCTTGGATCACTATATTGGTCAGAGTAGCTAAATCTTTCATAGCTAAATCATTACAATATTGCCGTTACTGTGTGCAATGTCCACCTGGCTCTGCTCACTTCACTTTGCATGAGTTCACATGAGTCTTTCCAAAGTTTTCTGAAACCATCCCCCTCATCATTTCTCATAGTATTCCATCCACAATCATATACCACAATCTGTTTAGTCATTTCCCAATTGATGGGCATCTTTTATATTTCTAATTCTTTGACATTGAAAAAGAGCTGCTATAAATATTTTTGAACATATAGGTCTTTTTCTCTTTTTTGATCTCTTTGGGACACAGACCCACTAGTGGCATTACTGGATCAAGGAGTGTATGTGGTTTTATAGCCCTTTGGGCATCGTTTCAAATTGTTCTCCAGAATGGTTGGGCCAATTTACAACTCCACCAATAGTACATTAGTGTTCCATTTTTTTCACATCCCTCCCAGCATTTGCCTGACCTTGTTAACATGGCAGACCACACATGGGCTGTAATGGTCTGACCTGTAGCATTAGCAGTGGATAGGACAGCCTTTGCACATGGCTATAATGTCTTACCTGGTACTTGGGGACAGAGCATCACTAAAACAGTACATTTTAGGGGGGCAGAGTTCAGATCCAAGCAGCAACAGAGCTACAACCTGGCACTGAAGAGCAATGGCAGCATTCAACCACGGCAAAAAGGGCATTGCTAAGCCCTAGCATGGGGACAATGCTCAGGTCACAACAGTACCCATTATATAAAGGCAGTGGTTGTGGCCACGGCATTGCTAAGATCCAAGCATAAGAGACCAGAGCTCTGGCCTTGTAGTGGCAGCATCAAGTATGAAGTCACAGCCCGTTGAGGAGTCCTCACACAGACAGTCAGTGCTTTTTCCCAATAAAGTAGGAAGTTTCTTTCAATCCTCTGCAGACTCATCAGCAACAGGCAGCATCAAAGAATCTAGCTGCTACAGAGTGATCAGCAAACATTCCCAACACTGGCATGGACAGTAGCAGAGGCAAGTCTAATGCAATCTTTAGCTTACTATAATGTGGAACTGATTATGTTGAAAAGCCCCTCAGCATTGCTACCAGTATGATCTCTGCCCAGGGATAATTGGACAACTGCTTTCCAAAAAGGGCTTAGAGGATTAAGAAGCCACATTCTGGTGATGGGGAGAGGTGAAACTACCAACACCCTGTAGAAAAAGTAGGGAAAGCACGTCAGCAGAAGTCTCTAAAGGGGCAAAGATTTGCTATGTCCTCCTCCAATAGCAGGATTCCAGGAAGGGGCAACCCTAGCTTGTGGGGCAGGTAATACTGAGGAGATAGTAGTACTAGGCTATATTCTTCAGGGTCTATGTTGTCCAGTGACATTCTTAGAGCCCTTTAAGTTATGGAAATTACTCTAGAAAACCTTCAGGAACTTACTACAGAGTAGTGGAGTGTTGTAGAAACAATATCCTAAAGGGCTATCCCAGGTAGGAGAGTTATTGTTTGTTTTTTTAAAGGAATTGAAACTATGTTCGAGACTTAATTGACTCAGGGGCCTAAAGGCTTAGGCTATTGACATAGATTTCTGGGAGGTAGAAAACAGCCTGCACTCAAAGAATATGAAGGGATGATATATTAAATATAAAATTAAGGGATGAGAGAGGAATATATTAGGAGAAAGAGAAAGGGAGTAGACTGGGGTAAATTATCACATAAAAGAGGCAAGAAAAAGCTTTTACAGTGGAGGGGAAGAGGGGGGAGATGAGGTAGAGTGAGTGAACCTTACTCTCATCAGAATTGGCTCAAACAGGGAATAACATACACACTCAGTTGGGTATAGAAATCTATCTTACCCTACAGGAAAGTAGGAGAGGAAGCAGATAAGAGAAAAGGACATGGGTGATAGAAGGGAGGACAGATTGTGGAAAGGGGTAGTCAGAAGCAAAACACTTTTGAGGAGGGACAGGGTGAAAGGAGAGAGAGAATAGAATAAATGGGGAGGAAGGGATAGGATGGCTTGAAATAAAGTTAGCAATAGTACAACCTGGAAAGACTTATATGAACTGAAGCAAAATGAAATGTACTGTGTACAAAGTAACAGCAAGATTGTAAGATGATCAGCAGTGAATGACTTAGCTATTCTCAGCAATCAATGATCTAAGGTGACTTTGAAGGACTTAAGATAAAAAATGCTATCCATCGCTGGAGAAAGAACTGTTGGTATCTAAATACAGATTGAACCATACTTTATTTGCTTTTTTTATTTTTCTTGCTGTTCTGTTGTTTGTTTTTTTTTTTGGTTTGGTTTGGTTTGGGTTGGTTTAAGGTTTTTTTTAGTCCATGTTTTCTTTCACAACATGACTGTTATGAAAATGTTTTGCAGAACTACACATGTATGACCTGTATCAAATTCTTGCCTTCTCAATGAGAGGGAGTGGGGAGGGAGGAAGGGAGAAAATTTGGAACTCAAAATTTTAAAAATAAATGTTAAAAATTGTTTTTACATGTAACTGGGGGAAATAAAATACTAAACAGATTTTAAAAAGAAAATTGTATTTACATATAATTGAGGAAAAAATTAAATATAATTTTTTTTATTTCCACGTCGGTTGTGTTGTAAAGAAGAATTAGAACCAATAGGAAGAAACACAAGAAAGAAGAAACAAAACAAAAAAGAAGAAAAAAAAGAGCAAATATTATGCTGCAATCTGCATTCAAATTCCATAGTTCTTTCTCTGGATGTGGATAGCATTTTTCCATCATAAGACTTTTGGAGATGTCTTAGAACCTTGCATAGCTGAGAAAAGCTGTCTATCAAAATTAGTCATCAAACAATATGTCTGTTACTGTGTATAATGTTCTCCTGGTTCTGCTCACTTCACTCAACATCCATCCATATAAGTCTTTCCAGGTTTTTCTGAAGTCTGCCTGCTCATCATTTCTTATAGCACAATAGTATTCCATTACATTCATATACCACAACTTGTTCAGCCATTCCCCAATTGGTGGGCATCCTCTCAATTTCCAATTCTTTACCACCAGAGAAAGAGCTGCTATAAATATTTTTGTATATGTGGGTCCTTTTCCCATTCGTATGATCTCTTTGGGATACAGCCCTAGAAGTGCTATTGCTGGGTCAAAGGGTATGCACATTTTTATAGCCCCTTGGGCATATTTCCAAATTGTTCTCCAAAATGGTTAGATCAGTTCACAACTCCACCAACAATGCATTAGTATTCCAATTTTCCCACATCTCCTCCAACATTTATCATTTTCCTGTTTTGTCACTTTAGTCAATCTGATAGGTGTGATGTGGTACCACAGAGTTGTTTTGATTTACATTTCTCTAATCAATAGTGATTTAGACAATTTTTTCATGTGACTATTGATAGGTTTAATTTCTTCATCTGAAAACTGCCTGTTCATATCCTTTGACCAGTTATCAATTGGGAAATGATTTGTATTCTTATAAATTTTACTTAATTCTCTATATATTTTAAAAATGAGGCCCTTATCAGAGACATTGGTTGTAAAAATTCTTTCCCAGTTTTCTGTTTCCCTCCTACTCTTAGTTGCATTGGCTTTGTTTATGCAAAAACTTTTCAATTTAATGTAATCAAAATTATCCATTTTGCATTTCACAATATTCTCTATCTCGTTTGGTCATAAATTCTTCTGTTCTCCATAAATCTGACAGGTAAACTATTCCTTGCTCCCAGTTTGCTTATAGTATCAGACTTTATATCTAAATCATGAACCCATTTTGACTTTATTTTAGTATACGGTGTAAGATTTTGATCTATGCCTAGTTTCTGCCATACTCTTTTCCAGTTTTCCCAGAAGTTTTTGTCAAATAGTGAGTTCTTATCCCAGAAGCTGGGGTCTTTGGGTTTAACAAACAGTAGATTACTGTAGTCATTGACTACTGTGTCTTGCATACCTAACCTATTCCACTGATCCACCACTCTATTTCTTAGCCAGTACCAAGTAGTTTTGATGATTGCTACTTTATAATATAATTTAAAATCTGGAATAGCTAGGCCACCTTCCCTAGCAGTTCTTTTCAATAGTTCCCTTGATATTCTGGACCTTTTATTATTCCAAATGAATATTGTTATTATTTTTTCTAGCTCTATAAAATAATTTTTGGTAGTTTGATTGGTATGGCACTGAATACATAAGTTAACTTAGGTAGAATTGTAATTTTTATTCTATTAGCTCAACTTACCCATGAGTAACTGATGTTTTTCCAATTATTTAGATCTGACTTTGTGTGAAAAGTGTTTTGTAATTGTGTTGATATAGTTCCTGGGTTTGTTTTGGCAGGTAGACTCCTAAATATAAAAAAAAAATTTAAAATATTCTTTCCCTTATCTGAAAATCTTTCCATTACTATAGCTAAATAAGCTTTCTTTAATGAACTGGCAGATGGTCTATGAGTGTCTCATTTTGTTCCAGTTTCAGATATGAGCTGTCCAGAGTCACTTAAATCAGGCCTGGCCATCTACAGATGAATCAACCAATCAATCAAAAAATCCTTAATAACTATTGAGCTGCACTAAAGTTGCTGATTCACAAGGAAGCCTAAAGCTGAATTGTTACAGGTTGGATCCCACAGTTGGATACCAACTGATAGGGAGGCCAAAACTTTGGTAGGCTGACCTAATGGTCTACTTATTCCAGTAGAAACAGAGAGAAAGAATAAGCTGGTCAAGTCTGACATTTAGTGGATCTACACTCCTGTTATATCAAACGATAACAATTCTAGATGAATCAATGAATGAATAGATGGTTCTTCAAGATTTACTTATCCAGGGATTTTATTGCTCATTTCCAGGCCTATTAACTAACTACAAGTTAATGAACTTAATGATCCAGCTCTTGAAACATTGAATCCAAGAGATAGAATGGACTAGATTGGCCATCTAATCCAACCACTCACTTTATGTATTAATTGTGAAATCATGCAGCCTTTCAAACATTTCCAGTGTGAAAAAGTCCTATAACCTTTAACATAAGTTTACCAGGGAAACCAGATTCTGGTTCAGAAGGTGTCAAAATCACAACTGACACAGACTTGTTATTACCAAATCTTTTTGTGTTTTTTATGCTGAAGTCTTTGGGTACCTAATGGTATGGCTTAGTGTACAAGCTTTTCCCAGGCACACACACAACCCAGGAAAACACAAAGTCACATAAGGAAAGCCACACAGGAACAACAAAGCCCCAAATCCCCACTGCTATACCACAAAGGAGTTTCATCTGATTGTTGCCTCTGTCTTTTACCAAGACAAATTTCTGTGCAACAGCAATAATAATAACCACTGTCCATCGTTCACTTTAAGAATCTATACAGTTAAGCATCTATATAGTTCACTTTAGGAAGTGAACCCAAGGGGCAGCTAGGTGGCACGATGAATAGAGCACCAGCCCTAGAGTCAGGAGGACCTAAGTTCAAATCCAGCCTCAGACACATAATACTTCCTAGCTATGTGACCGGGGGCAAGTCACTTAACCCCAATTGCCTCACAAAAAAAAAAAAAACGAAGTGAACCTAAGAAAACCTGGGTTCAAATCCTGCTTCCATAATGTAGTAGCTTGTACAAATATGACCAGTTCACTAAATTGAACATCAATTTCTTCAACTGTAAAATGAAATAACACCCATAGAATCTCCCTTATAGGGTTGTTGTGAGTCCAAATGAGAGAACACAAGTGAAGGCTTTTGCGAACTTTCAAGGGCTCTCCATTTGTCAGCTGTTACTGGTCATAATTCTTAAAATAACAGTTCTGTGATTACCTCTGCAGTTTGTTTCAGTACCCTGGGGTATAATTAACTTAAACTAATTTAGAACATGCAGGTACTTTTTTGCAATCTCTTTATCTATCTTAGGCTTCAAATCCCTGTTATTTGTATACTTATTTTGCTGTTCCCAAACTGAACAAAATAGTTAAGCAATTAACAAAATAGTTAAGCTTTGTCTCTAATGTTATTGTTAATAAAGTATACTCTGCCTCACACGTGTCTAATTCTTCCTCATTCTTGTCCTGTCCCTGCAAAATACTTCAAAAGACCTTCTTACCATCCTTAGCATTTTTCACTAGCCTCGGCCTATTTTACATAATAACAACTCACATTTACATAATATTTTAAAGTTTAAAATTTGTCCCTATTAAAGGTAAGATTAAGAGTGAAACAAGGGTGTGCATTATCAGCTCCAATATTCAATCTTGTACTAGAATCTCTACCTATAGCAATAAGACAGGTAAAAGAAATTGAAGGAATAAAAATAGGCAAGGAGGAAACAAAATTATCACTCTTTGAAGAGGATATGTTGATATACTTAGAAAACTCTACAGAATCATCTAAAAAACTAGTTGAAACAATGAACAACTTCAGCAAAGTTGCAGGATATAAAATAGATCCACATAAATCATCAGTATTTCTATGTCTACTACCTACAAAACCCTGCAGCAAGAGAGAAGAAGAGAAACTCCATTTAAAATAACTGCAGACCATAGAAAATATTTGGGAGTCTACCTGCCAAGACAAACCAGGGATTATATAACCACAGTTACAAAACACTTTTCACACAAATAAAGATCGATCTAAATAATTGGAGAAATACTAATTGCTCATGGGTAGGCCAAGTCAATATAATAAAAATAACAATTCTATCTAAGTTAATTTACTTATTCAGTGCCACATCAATCAAACTATAAAAAATTATTTTATAGAGCTAAAAAATATGTAGTAATAGAATTCATCTGGAAGAGCAAAAGGTCAAGAAACAGGGATGGGGAACCTGCAAAATATCAAAGGAATCGATGGGAAAAAATGTGAATAATGGTAGCTTTGCCACATCAGATCTCCAACTGTATTATAAAGCAGTAATCATCAAAAACAAATCAGGTACTGGCTAAGAAATAGAAGAGTGGATCAGTGGAATAGATTAGGAACACAATACACAGTCGTAAATAACCATATTAATCTAGTGTTTGATAAACCCAAAGATCTAAGCTTTGGGGGTAAGAACTCACCATCTGATAAAAATTGCTGGGAAAACTAGAAAGCAGTTTGGTAGAAACTAGGCATACACTAACAGCTTACACCATATGCCAAGATAAAGTCAAAATGGATACATGATTTAGATATAAACGGTAAAAATAAGTAAATTAGGAGAGCATAGAAAAATATATCTGTCAGATCTATGGATAAGGAAAGAGTTTATGACCAAACATAATCAATAAAGGGATAGCACCTCTTCATGTATGTGCCCTGACCATATGAGATCTCTACATGTATATTTCTCATACCCCAATGTACACCCAGTCTCCTCACCAATGATGTCTACTTTTCTGGGGGAGTGTGCCCAAAGTTTAAGGGGAGAATATCCTATTGTGACTTTTCTTATTTCATTAAATATTTTTTTTTTGCCTTAAAGTAATTGTGTACTCTTGTTAACTATGGAAAAAAGTAAACACCTCAAGTCCTTTAGCCATGGTTTTAATTGGGTCAGAGGAGCAGAGATTTAGAGGTGGAAAGTCATTTAGTCCAAACCCATAATTCAAGATGAGGAAGTTGAGGCCTAAGAAGTTCACAAAAGCAGTTAATTACAAAGCTGGGATTCCAACCCAGGTCCTCTGATTGCAAATCTGACATTCAACCGTATCATCTGGCCTCCTACACTGTACTCTGTGGGATAAGGACCAATTAAGTATCTTGAACCTGGGGCAGCTATTCTGACGGCCCTACATTTGAAATGGTGTGTCCCAGTACTACACAGCACTATTCTCCCCATTTTTCCCAGATGAGGAAGACATTTATACTAATAAGTCTTTCTTTCCTATTAGTCACACTCTTACAGTGAGGATAGTCTTAATAGTGGAGTCACTGAAACAAAGAATACATATTGCGTGATTCTGTAATGGTTTCCCAAAAGACTGTACCAATTCATCAACATTGTAACAGTGTGCCTTTTCTCCATTGGTACCAGCCCTGGCTTTTATTGTTTTTAATCATTTCTGCCAATATCATGGATGTTAGGTTGCTTTGATTTGTGTTTCTCTAATTATTAGAAAGTTTGAACACTTTTTTGAGATAGTCACTGATCATTTGTGTGTCTTCTTTTGAGAACTGCCTATTGATATTGTTGACCAGTTATCAAGTGGGGAAATCTGTGACTCTTACTGACTTACAGTCTCTCACAGACTTTAATCTTCAGGTTTTTATCAGAAATATATTTTTTTCCAATTGGTTCTTTTCCTTTTTATTCTGGATGCATTTTCTTTATTTTTAAATAATCCAATACATCTATTTTGATTCATAAGATAATTTTCTTCCTCTCCAAATTATGATAGCTATCTAATTATAAATCCTTCTAATTTTTATGATATTTTTATTGTGGTAAATGCAATGATATAAATTTGTTTTAAGTAAAAATGATACTTACAAGGGCTTCCCCCCACCCCAGTTTACTTTTTACTTCTTACTGAAGAGCTATTTGCATAATTCAGAATATAGCAGTTAGTTTCTAATTATGCAGATTGCATATTGTTTTCCCTGGAAAACAAAATTAAGTTCTGTTCCATGATTAGTACAAGTGGGAAGTATTGCTAGGTACATCTGTTGTGTTTAATGACCTAACACAGCAGTTTAGAAAACTTGGTTTGAGTGTCATGACATACATGTTTTCTGTGATGGGTTCCACCTGCAGATCATTGTCTCACAGGGGAAACTCTCTGCTTGGAAAATGGGAGGTGGTATCAGAGGGAGCCTGCCTTGGCTGGGTTGGAGGAAAGTCAATGGAAGAAGAGTCATGCCTCCAAGGAGGACTGTGAGCAGGACACAGCAGGCCATCTACAGGCCACTCAGGACCAGAATAGCCACATGACGTCTCCTTGGGTGTAACAAGTGGTTTTGAAATGTGGGAGGACAAGGGAGGGCCATGCTGTCCTAGTACCTGCCTTGTGGAGAAGATGAAATGAAAAAAAAGCTGCGCAAAAAAAAAAAAAAGAAAATGGGAGGTGGGGGGAAGAAAGCACCACTGAGAAGGAATAAAAGAGCCTTTGCTACTTAGCAGAATGGAAAATGTAACTGTTTCTTAGAGGAGAGTTTTGTTTTGTTTTGTTTTAAGTCTTCCACAATGGGGACCCAAATAATTATTTGACAAGAAGTTTCATTACTCTGAGTTTCATTTTCCGTATTTGTAAGACAAGGGCATTGGATCTCTAACATTCCTTCTGGCTCTACTTCTTTGACTGTCCTAAAATTCACTTTTCTCTTAGAGGAAATACTTAAGTGATAACTATGCCATAAATTAATACAGCCTGTCTATTTTGATTAATAAAAGACATTTTTCAAAATTTTCTGGCTCTCAGATATGTTTTAGATAGGTAAAGCTGCCCAAGTCAAATTGATTTGCATTTATTAAATGCTTATTTTGTGTCAGCCACTGTACTAAGATCTGCAGATACAAAGAAAGGAAAAAAAAAAACAAAAAAAAACCTCAAGAGGTTCGTAGTTCAATAGCTAGGCCCTGAAAAGAAAAGGTATTGGTTCTTCTATAGATCAGTGGGTCTGTGGTCTTAATGTACTTATTCTCTCCCCTGATGCAGATCTCAATATATCTCTGCCTAACTATTCTGTGTGATTCTTGCCCATATCCCCTAAGATTTTGCCATAGCAGGTCTACCCAACACATGGAGGGCCTTGCTTTAGCTCTCTTGACTCTGATAGATAACAATGGAGCCTATGTCTGCCCATTGGTAATATCTTATTCCCATATACATTTCCCTGGCCAATCTTTCTTTTTTTCATAGTCATACATTTCTCTGATGACCACCTTTATGCTTTTCCTGCATAATTCCTCATTTGTAATGAATTGCAGCTCATTCACATGCAACATGGGCCTCTCCCTTGTCCTTTGAGTCCACGAATTTCAATCCTTTGAGACTGAGGTGTATCATGATTTACTGTGAAGACTATCACCAGAAGGCTATCAACATGAAAAATATGGGCCTTTATTTCAGTTGGAAGCTTGAAGTCATTGAAGGAACTTCATAATTACCAAAAAGTAATTGAACTCAATCTCTTCTTTCTGTTTGATTCTGGGCCCAATTCATTATCCATTTGCAATGTCTACCCAGGATGTATGTAGGGACTAAATCTATAGGTTATCTATCCAACTGCACAATGTAGTCTAAACAAGTGTACTTCATTTATTAGGACATGTGTTACTATAGGAAAAAATCTAAAGCAACAATACCTAGAATTTTCCAAATGTCTTAGGGCAGCTTTAAGCTTTAAGGTCTTTAAGAGCTTAAAACTGCATTAGAACTTTTGGGACACCTTATATTATAAGAGATGAATGTTGATATTCTATCTATGTGACCTTTTTGCAAACTTCCTAGATATTTCCATAGGATGAAATTCCACTCTCACATGTCTCACATCCAAACACATCTGCACTAAGTCATTCAGATCAATGAGAAACATAGCTGAATAGCACTCTCCCCTTGATGCTAATCTGTTTTCAAGGCAGAAAGAAAAATGAACTAGTCTGAAGCCGCTGCAGTGGCCAGGTTTTATTTCAACCTCTTAACACCCTGTTCTTACAATCTTTATCACTAGCTTTTGAAATATCATTATCCTAAATGCAATCTTCTATGGTAATACAGATTAAATATGCAAATTTAGGCACACCATCACAGAAAGTCAAACGTTGCTGTCCAGTCAAGTCTACTTCAAGGGGTGGAGAAATGTACTGAAATGTAAAACAAACTGGCTTTTTTTTTTTAGCAGAATAAAATGAATGCTTAGGATGTGGCTGATAAGAAATGCCCAACACTGTTTTGGTGACATTAACTGCAACCTTTCTTGGCCACACATATCTACAATTTTCAAAATGGAAAACCCTACAAGTGTAATTCAGCCCTTTTTTCAGTACTCAGATAACATTGGAAAAATGAAAAGCCCTTACTTTTTTTTTCTGAATTCTTCTCCATGATAAAATTGCACACTGCTTTCAGAAACTAGACCCAAGGGAAAAGTGAAATAATACTATCTTATCTGAAATTGCAAAATGATCTTGAACATCTAGGGCCTGAATTTCCTTTTCGTGGTAAATAATGAGCTAATTTGCTTCCACTGAAAACAGATAGAACTTTGGAGCAAGAAAATTCCAGGGTCAAGTAGAAGGTCTTCAAAAATCTATTTGATGGATAACCATTGATATTTGTGTAGCACCCCAACCCTGTTGCCCCCCCCAACGTAAATTTGAATTTACTGTTAAGTCCTCAGAAAGTGGCTGCAACCTCAGGTCCAAGGATAAACTGTGGGTGCACATTCTTACTACTGTAGCTTATAAACCCCCACCAAGTCAATTCATCAAGTATTTATTAGTGCTAGGCACTATTCTAAGTGCTGAGAATGCAAATACAAGCAAAAACACAGTCCCTGGGACAGCTAGGTGGCACAGTGGATACAGCACCGGCCCTGAAGTCAGGAGGACCTGAGTTCAAATCCGACATCAGACCAAACACTTGACACTTAGTAGCTATGCGACCCTGGGCAAGTCACTTAACCCCAATTGCCAAAAAAAAAAAAACCAAAAACAACAAAAAAAAAGAAAAACCAGTCCCTGCTCTCAAGAAACTTATTCTAATGGGAAGACAACAAACAAAAGGAAGCTGAAAACAGATGGAGGGGAGAGGAAAAAGGTATCTGCCCAGGGGCATGGTGGAGAAAATGCAGAGTTCAGAGTTTAGCACTATGAGGAATGAAGACTTGGATGGCCTGTACTCTTTCCTTAAAAGAGGAAACTCTAAAAGGAACTAGACAAAGTAAGGGACTACAGGGACAGAGTGTACTTCCATTTTGAGAAGTCCAAGGGTGCAATGAACTTCCAGGATGAAGAGGTTACTGTGGCATGATGGAGAAAGTGTAGAGATTAAGGGGTAAAGCCCAGAAAGAAAGCACCACTATGCTTCCCACTAACAATTATCCAATAAGATACAATTAGCTCTTAGGAAAAGCATTTACTAAGATAGCACAGTAAAAACAAAAACTACAAAACATTTATCCCCATAAACTCTCCCATAAATACACAGCGTTCATGCAAAGATTGTTCACAACCTTAAAGTGCAACGGTAATGAGCCACATATAGAGGGAAAACAGCTGAGCCAGGCAACTTAAAATTCTAATACTTCAGGGTCTCAAAGTCTATTATCACCTAGTTGAATCTACACAAACCTCCCCATTGGTTATAACAAATCTTCTCAGCTGGGCTCCCCGGGTCTGTTCTTCTCTGCAGTTTAAATTGATTTCCAGGGTTAGCTCTCTCCTGAGTCCGTATTTGACTCTCTTTTCTGATGCCAGAGGGCTTACTCCTTAAAGATACTTCTTCCCTTGAAATATCACCCCTCTGGATTCGTCTATTTACAGTATAAGGTTCTGCTGCCTCAACTATGCCTTGAATTCTCTCAGAGTTTCAACTGTTAGACAGGGTATCCTTTTCTGAGCAAATATATCTGCTGCTATATGCCATGACCAGTTCAGGTAGGGGAGAGAAATCCCCTTCTCTAACCTCCAGGGGTCTCATCGACCTGCTGTATGCACTCTGACCTCTGTTTCTTCAAATTCTCAAACTCAAAGGCTAACTCGAGGTCGAGGTAGGCAATTAAATGACTATAGAGGTGAGGTAAATTTTTGTTGAGCCAATGGAGATTTCTTTTAATTCTATCAGGTACAAGTATTCATATTTTATAAAGGCATCATCCATGTTCTGTTCAGACCACTAATAGAAAATTGGATGCTTGACTTAAAAGGAAAATAGATTTTTCAGTCTAGCCAAATGGTGAAGGGTCTATATATGCCTTACTCTTTGGTGGGGCTAAAAAGCCACATGCCACAGTACAGTTTTACTAGCACCACCACCCCAAGATAGCAATTGAATGCTTCCTTATCAACTTGATGTTTTAAGACCCATACCCAAAGCTTCCTCTGGGAATGGATGTCATTCTTTCTATCCACCTCAAAGGTTAGCAAACACTGTGTCTCCTTCCATCATTTTCAGAATGCCTATATGCACTGACTATCGCTCACTCAAATTTCACGAGTTGACTGGCCAACACTTGTATAGTTGTATGTCAAGAGAGACTCATAGCTTAAAGCCTAACAGCTCAGAAGGCAGATCTAAACACTTCCAAATCAGGCTGGTCATAGGATATGTCAGACTTTTCTCTGATAGAATTTAAGGAACAAGAAAATTTTGGACATGCCTGCCTTTGCAGAACTTTAAATCACTAAGTACTAGATGTTCAGCAATTAGGGAGGAATGCATGGCAGGAGCTGCCTGGGGGAGAGAAGAAGGAAGGGATTTCATTCTCCTCTCCTCCCATCCCATAATGTCCATGTAACTCTGAAGTGGAGTTCCCAGAGACACTGCATCCAGGGAGGAATGAGCAGAGATGTACACTCCACATAGGCACAGATACCAAGAGGCAGTCGCGAGAGAGAAGAAGCAGCTTCCAGGAGAAAAACCATTGGTAGGAGGAAAAAAAATAAGCAGCCAGGTGTGAATTCAAGAGAGAACTATCCTTAATAATCAAGAGTAGTTCAGCAAAGAAAAGTAAACTCTGGGAGCCAAGACGAGCAACTCACCCAGCAGAGATGCTGTGCCCAGGGTGAAGCTGCAAGAGAACATCTGGGTACTGCATTACGAGAGTAGTGAGTAGATTTGGCTACGTATGTTCTCTATGCATGCGCCTCACTACCGTTGAACTCTAAGTCTGTGTTCACTTTTCTCATAGAACAGTGTCTATGTTTGTGGGAAAGTGCACCCAGGATTTCGGGAAGAACACTTTATAACTATCATTTTTAATATGCCTATTAGTAAATGCCTTTGTTAAAAGTTAATTGTGCCTGATGGCCAGCTGTTCACTGGAAGTGAACTAAGCTACAGTAGGTTAGAGGAATATATCAGAGGAGGCATTGTATATTAAAGGTACTGGCTTTGACAGTGATCGGTAGGACACTTGGAGGACTGAACTACATTTAATGGAGGGTTTTGTTCAAGAATAAGGGAGGGAGATATTTAACAAGGACTAGATAACACATGGGATTAGGGAAAATATCCCACTTAATAACAAACACAAATCCATAAAAATTCCTTCTAGTGAATAAGAATATTATCTTTAAAAGTAACTCTAAAGATAAAGGACATTCAAGCTTTCTTATAAATAGGGTAGAATTAGATTCCCTCTTTAAGTTCTAGTTGAGCCTACCTTGGCCCTAGGCCATGTAGGCTTCCTATCTCCAAACCAAACAGAAAGGAGGATTGAGAAATAATAGAAGCTGCTCTGGGTTCTCATTTATACACCAGAGGAGCACTGCAGACAGCTGAAACTATTCTGTGTATCAAGATGGGCCCAAGAAGAGGGAAAACTCAGAAAAACTTCATCTTTTAAATTCTCTCCACTATTTGTGATCTAATCAGGTCATATACCAGGGTCTCCCAAAATGACACTCAGCTCCCTTTGAGGACTGAAGGCAATATTATACCTTCTATATTCCATAGTCCATTCTAGATCTGAAGATTGGTGGAAATGTTCTTTTTTTTCAAGGCACAAGTCAGTTTTGAATCGAGAAGGGCAGGGCTTTTAACAACAGAAAACTGCCCCCTTGATCCATTCCTAAGTATAATAGAATCATAGGTTTCAAAGTTTCAAAGGAAGGTCATCTGATTTTCAACACCTCATTTGAAAGATGAGGAAACAGCGATCCAGGGAGGTCAAGTAACTAACCCAAGGTCACACAGTTAGTAAATGGCAGAGCTGAGAGTCAAACACAGGTCCTCTGACTCCAAACCAGGACACTCTGCCTCCTAATCACTGCATACCACTCTCCTGAGAACTTTTGTTCTGGCTAGAGTCAAGTGGGGGATGGGTGAGCTATTATGCCCCTCCCCTAATTAAAAAAAAAAGGTATATCAGTGTCAATGGAGAATTATGATATTGCCAGAGATGACTAATTCTTCTGGTACCTAACAGGAAACCTGCATTCCTAAGAGCTCCACAGTGTTCTCTGTAGTTGGGAGCAATGAATTTACTAAGAGAAAAAGCTTAAATGAAGAGCTAAAATATGGGAGGTGAGAGGGAAGAAAGAAGAAGGGTAGTGACATACTGTGATTTCAAGCTGCGAAAGATTAAACACAAATTTCCTCTACTTCTAAATCTGGGCGTAGTCATTGGTATCATCTTCATATACAAAAGTAAACATTATTTCTAAGCGCATTATGGAGAATAGCAAAGTGTCCCTGGCATTTTGAAAGTATAAAACAATGTAATCAAGATTCCTTAAATGCAGCTTTAATCAAGTTACCTATTTTATTTTTAAGGGTACATAGGTGGCACAATGGATAGAGTACCAGGCCTGGAGTCAGGAAGACCTGAGTTCAAATCTGGCCTCAGATACTTACTAGCTGTGAGACCTTGGGCAAGTCACTTAACTCTGTTTAGTTTCCTCATCTGTAAAATGAGCTGGAGAAGAATAGCAAACCATTCCAGTATCTTTGCCAAGAAAAACCCCAAATGAGGTTACGAAGAGTCAGACGTTACTGAACAACAACAAAAATTCCATTTTATCAACCAGGGAAAATCTTATCTCAGTTCAAAATGCCAGAGTTGCAGTTTTTCATTTAGCTTTTCTAGTATAATAAACAATGTCCACTAAAGTTGTTTACAAAGTAGGAGGGGGAAACTCCTCCCTCATCCTCCTCCTAATAATAAATGAAGAAGCCTTTCAAAGAATTCCTCAAGAGCCCACCAAAAATGAGAATATAGACAAGCTAAACTAATGAAGATTGTAATGGGTGGAATGAGGAAAATAATTTATATACTACACTAAAACACTGAAGACAAACAACTTTGAAATATATGAGAACTATTATCAATACAACGACCAGCCATGGTTACAGAGAACCAATAACAAAAAACATTATCCACCTCAACACAAGGGTGATGAATTTAGAGCGCAGAATGAGATCTACATACAGACACACACTCTGCCAATGAGGTTATTTGTTTTTCTTGACTATGTATATTTGCTACAAGAATTTGCTTTTTTTCTTTCTTTTTTTTGATGGAGCTATGAGTAGTAGGAAGAGAAAATAGATTTGTGTTAATTAAAAAATAACTTTAAAAAATAGAGAGGTGAGGAGTTACTATAGATAATGAATGTTACATACACTTTCAGATGAGGTCACAGTATTCTTAGTTTTTCTTAATTGTTGTACTTTCTTACAAGATAGCTCTCACCTAGTGTGGGAAATCTGAAAATATATTACTAAAAACACACCAATAAATTTTTCATAAAAATTTTTTATTTTAAAAAATTAATGCAACACTTGGTTTATACCTTTCTTACTCACATTTTTATTTTTTTATTATAGTCTTTAGTATGCATTAATAATCTGAAGACTTCCTCTGACAAAGAGGTCACACTGAGTTCTCCAAGAGCATAGCAATATAATTCTTGAGCTCTGGCACATCCTAACAAGCGGGAAAGACTTCAAATAGGAGTTGAGTAGCTAAGATTGTATAGCCATCAAAGGACAAACAGGCTATCTAAGTTTGGAGAGGCTTGTCACCAAACTGATCACAAAGTGACGAATATCTCAACCATGGCAACTCTTGAAGACCTTCTACTCAAGTCATAGAGATATTCCAAACCATCATTGCTGGATAGAACACACAGACTGATGAAATCACACTATTGAAGAATTGAAGTCAATAACCAGAGCATTTATTAAACACTTACGAATGCCAGGCCCTGTACTAATCAGTAGGGAGACAAAAACAAGAAAACAAAATGGATTCTTGCTTTCAAGAAACTTATATTTTGATAGGGGAAAATAAAACATCTACAGGTGCTGGAAGGCAGGGATGCGGAAAGAGGAAGATGGGAGTAGAGCACTTGAACAGTGGCAGGTAGCCAATGCAGTGGGGGAGTAGGTCGGAGACTGAGCCTAAAGAATGAGTTAGACCTTCTCTTTCCAGGCCAGGATTCATTTATCTTTGAGTTGGCCTGAGAATGAAGTTGTCCCAGGCAGGCAGTCAGGTAGCCAGTGTTGAGGTAGAGCAGTATTAAGATTGTTAAATAAGTGTATGCATTATCTTCCCTATTAGACTATAAACTTCTTAAGGGCAGAGACTGTGCCTTCAAGTACCTTTGTTTTTTGATTTTGTTGCTTTTTTGTTTGTTTGTTTGTTTGTTTTTGGCCAGGCAATTGGGATTAAGTGATTTGCCTAGGATCACACAGCTAGTAAGTGTCAAGTGTCTGGTCTGAGACAGCATTTGAACTCAGGCCCTCCTGACTCCAGGGCTGGTAGTCTATCCACTGCGCCTCCTAGATGCTCCCCTCAAGTATCTTTGTATGATCCTTAATAGGACTACTAAGCCAACACAGTAAACATTTAATAAATGTTTATTGAATGAGATATCTTAGATCATTATTTCTTTTATTCTTTTTAGAATTGAATTGCACAAACATAAAACTGAAAAAACAGAACTGGACTTGAATAAAAGTCTGCTTTTAAAAATATTTATAGTTGTCTGTATATATAGTCCCCAAATTGCAAACTGGTTGTTTACAGGAGTTCATTTGAAAGTCAATTAGAACTTGAAATACACATTCCCATAGAAACTTCGTTAGAAATCATTTAGGTTACCAGACTGGCCCACAAAACATCTTTAAGACAAAATTTGAGTAAATGATGTTAGTATTTACAGGAGATCTAATCAACATTTATAATATATTTTTTCTTTAAAAAAAAGTTACATTCCGAAACTGAAAGTCTACAGAGCCCTTGTGCTGACCTCATTGTTGCATGCCTGTGAAACCTGGACATTATACCAGTGTCATGCCAGGAAACTGAAACACTTCCATTTGAATTGTCTTAGGAAGATTCTGAAGATCATCAGATAGGAAGAGATACCAGACCAGAGGTCCTTTCTTGAACTAAATTGTCAAGTATTCAAACTCTACTTCAGAGAGTGCAACTCTGATGGGCTGGCCATGTTGTTTGAATGCGAAATATATGCTTGCCAAAAAGACTGTTTTATGGAGAATTCACACAGGACAAGCATTCACATGGTTGTCAGAAGAAGCAATATAAGGACACTCTCAAGAACTTTGGAATTGATTATATGACATGGGAAATGCTGGCTCAAGACTGCCCAGCATGGTGTGCTCTCATCAGGAGGTGCTGTGCTCTATGAGCAAAGTAGAATTGAAACAGCTCAAAAGAAATGTGAAATGTGCAAATTTAGAGAATCTATTCCAAATGTTCACATGGACTATTTGTGCCGACCCATAGTAGAACATTTGGAGCTCATATTGGTTTGATTAGCTAGAGTCCTGGGCATTATATCTTGAGTTTAACATAGTGATGTCATGTTGGTCCTCTTCCAGAAGGAAGGACCACAACCAGTTAAGTACTGTCAACACTCTTTCAACTTTGGTTCCCTGGGGCAAAACCTTGGCCACCCTACCTTAGTTGCTGCTCTGCATGACAAAAAGGTTGGTACTCTTGCTGACCTGCCAAATCTGGTGAAAAACTCACTGAAAATAATATGTCCTCCATTTGCTTCATAGAATTAAAAGATTCATAGTAAAACTAACATGAGATTAACTTAAGATATATAGATTTTTTTTTGCTTTTTACAATTATTATTAATTTTGGCTACTTCTATTGCTTGGTGATTCTATGAAAGTTAAGCCAATATATGGACAACTAAATAAAGAAATTATAACTATAAAAAAAAAGTTACATTCTATTGATGCTTATTTTTTTAACATTGTTCTCACTCCCCAAAGATTTCCACACAATACATCCTCATACAACCCTATATTTTAACAAAAGTACAGGTAATAAAAAAAAAAATCAGCACATTTGCCACATCTGTCAATGTATGCCTCATTCTATTCCTTTAGTCTACCACCTTTCTACCAAGACATTATCTACAAAAATGATCTGCATAGACTATATCGAACCCATGGGAACTGATGAGTTTGCCAAGACAGAGTATGTAAAAAGGACAGAAGAAGACATAGGACAGATCACTGGGTTATATTCATCCATATTAGACAGGTTATGAATGAAGAAATGTCAAAGGCAATAGAGAATCATTAGTTAGACAGGTAAGAGGAGAAACTGCACAGAGCAATGACAAGAAAACCCAGAGGAGAGAGTTTACAGGAGAGGAGTGATCAACAGTGTCAAATGCTGTAGAAAGGTCAAAAAAGATTAGAACTGAGAGAAGACCATTGGACTTAGAAATTAAGAGATCACTGGGAGAGAGAAATCTCCTTTGAATGGTAGAATTAGTAGCCAGATTTCAAGGGGTTAAGAAGTAAGTGGGAAGAAGGAAAGCAAAGATAGATATATGACTTTCTAGGCATTTAACTGTGAAAGGGAGACAAAAATATAAGATGATAGCTTGAAGTAATGGCAAAGTAAGATAAGGTTTTTTAAGAATGGTGCACATTTGGACATGTTTACATTCAACGGGGGAAGAACCAGTGGGGGGAAAATAGAAGATTAGAGATAAGGAAAGGGAATGACAAAAAGGACATGTTCCCAGAGAAATTGCCAGGGGATAGGACCAATGGCACAGGCACATAAAAGAGCTATATCAGTCTCAAAACCTGAAGCAAGGGAGAATAGGATGAATGATAATTATGAAGGCATTTAAAGTATAAAATTAGGGAAAAGAAGGAGCTCATGACAGATAGCCTGAATTTTCTCAGTACAGAATGAGGCAAGGTCTTTGATGGTACAGAGGTAGGGAGACATGGTGTAGGTTCCTCAAAGAAAGAAAAGGAAGTTTGGAACGCATGTTGAGGTAAATATGTTGCAGTCAATCAGGGAGCAGAAGGGTTGCCATGCAGTGGTGAAAATCCAATTGAGTTTAGATAACATAAATTCATAGTGGAACTCTTCCAGAAGTTTTCAGTAGCATTCAAGTAGGATCAGAGAAAGTGTAGGATAATGGTTTTGGGGGGTTTTATTTTAAGGTTTTAATATGAAAAAGAATAAGCAGAAAGAGGTTCTGAGATGAAAGATGGTATATAATTGAACTGGTTAACTAAAGTGTCAAGACTGTAGAGAGAAAAGTGAAACTAGAGCAGAGAAAACAGGGAGAAGTGGAGTGACTAAGAGGTTTTAGGAAGAATGAGCATAGGGAGACATGGTCAGATAGACGTGGTCAGATAGAAAAAGTTCAAGTTCGGTATTGCATAAATGGAACACTTGTGAATTATGATGAGATCAGATTTAGGCTGGATAAGGGCTATTTTACATTTGCTGTCACTGTGTGGATAAGTTGAATGAAGGTAGGTCATAGGTGTTGGCAAGTTGAACTGAAAGGCCAGTTTTGGGGCAGTATGTGGGCAGCTAGGTGGAGCCATAGTGCACAGAGCACTGGGCCTAAAGTCTGGAAGACTCATCTTTATAAGTTCAAATATGGCCTCAGACACTTACCAGCTGTGTGACCCTGGGCAAGTCACTTAACCCTGTTTGTCTCAATTCCTCATCTGCAAAATGGGCTGGAGGAGGAAATGCAAACCACTCCAGTATCTTTGCCAAGAAAACCCCAAATGAGGTCACAGAGCAAGAATTTCCCTCTTACACTCTCACTGAACAATACCAACAACATCAGTATTTAGGTGAGGGTGGAAAGCTCTGGTCCTAGACCAGAGAATGGATCACAGGATCCAGGACCTAGAGGGAACCCATCTAGATCAACCTACTTATTTTGGTAATCAGTCCCAACAAGGTTAAGTGACCTGTCTAAGGTCATGCAGTCAGCACGTGGCAAGGCTGAGAACTGAATCTAGATCTTCTGAATAAATCCAGCAATCTTCCCACTGCATCAGCAGACACTGAGGTCGTAAGTAGATTCTGGAGGGGCATGGGGCAAGGTCTTCCATTAGCAATAAACAAGACATGGGAATAACAGTTCTCACTGTTGTTGAGACAGCACAACTGGTTCCCCAGAAAGGGAGATTTGTTCCAGCACTTGAGATGGTTTGGTCCTGGCCTTCTTGAAGTGTTCAATAACTATGTGTCCAATAAATGAATTGAGTGGATGACCTAATCTATATTTATATGAGTTTAACAGGAACAACAATGGGACTGGTGAAAGGAAGAAATTGAGCCCTATGTGCTAGAGCAAGAATTTCCCTCTTACACTCTCTCCTCCCCCTAAAATTATTCATTACATTTGTAAAATATGAGCTATCCGGGCAGTACTAATTTTTCTGAAATTTAGTTAAAATGTCATACAGCATAAGGTGGTGAAGGTATTATTCAAAAATTTCATTTTAGTGAATTAAGTAATTAGCTTTCTCTATGGAGTAATGTGATTTTAAAGATGAATATTACTAGAAAATTCATTTGTCTTTTGTGGTGGAAAAAACCTTTAAATTGAGATATTTTTATTAAAAAAAAAACCTCTCATGAGAAAGTCTGATATTAAAACAAAAGCCTCCTCTGAAGGAATGTCAAGATCATGATATTCCAAAGTTTTTCCATAGGGCAGGAGCTCTGTGAAGTCTAGTTTAACACGCAAGCCAGCATTAGTTGGACAAAACAGGTATACAAGGCTGCCAGACACTCACTTTTCCATAAGTAATTTGGCTTAATAATATAGGGCTTTAAGGTTTTCAAAGTGTTTTATATGTTATTTTATCCTCATCACTACTCTATGAGGTAGGCGAATTATCTCCATTTTACAGATGAGAAAACTGAAGCTAAGCATGGTTAACTGACTTGTCCAGGGTTGCACACTAGTAAGTATTTAAGGAAGGATTTGAACCTAAGTCTTCCTGAAGTCCTATCCACTGTGCCACTGACTTCCAATACTTGAGGATAGGGACTGTATTCATTTCTGTCTATCTTCAGTGTCTAGAACAGGGGTTCTTAAACTTCTTCCACTCACAACTCCTTCAGCACTTCTTAAACTGTGACCCCATATGGGGTCTAGACTCTAGAGTGGTACTAGTCACATAATAGGTGATCAATAAGTACTTGCTGTGATTAATAAGTTCTTGAATTGAATTAAATTGAATTGAACTGAATTTCTGACCTATTCTATGGCATTTCCCTTAATCCTCATAACCCTGACCTCAGATGATTGTACTTTTCTCTAGACCCTGGGCAAAGTTAAGATCAAGGCCTGCTGAGAGCATCATTAAACAGAGTCTGTGATGCTGATTAAACCCTTCCCAGTTAGGGAAGCCAGGGATCATTACAGACAACTGGGGAAGAAAGGTGGAAAGAATGTTGCACTCCAGAATTTTCTGGGGGATAGGAGTCAGAATTAAAGTACCAAGAAACCAAGATTCAGACCTGTGCAGATGAATCATGGAGCTTGGAAGGACTAGAGATGGGAGGAAATGTCAGAAGTGGAAGCAGGAACTAAACCAGGAATCCCAAGTTCCTATAGGGACCTACCTGGTATAATTGTAATTCTACTGAGAGATATATATATAGATAGATAGATAGATAGATAGATAGATAGATAGATAGATACACATATGTAATGAGATGTATAGATATATATGATGCATATCACATACATATATAATACTGTAGATATAGAGATAGGTAAAGATAGACACTAATCCTTAAAAAAAAAAAAAGAGTTGAGAAAAGACATCCCTCTTCCTTTCTTTGCAGGGTTACAGGACCATGGAATATTACATATCCTGTTGATGTGTTGTCTGATTTTGATTAATTGATTTTTTTTCTTTCTTTTTTATTCTTTGTTGCAAGCAATAGCTGGATGGGGACGACCCTTTCTGAAAGAATACAGCACTGCCTTGACAGGGAAGGGCAACTCCACACAAAAGAGGAACAGAGTGGCCCAAAGTAAAAGTAGTCCTGTTTAGAAGTAGAACAGTCTGACTATAGTGATCTACTATTTGATAAACCCAAAGACTCAAGACTCTGGGATAAGAACTCACTATTTGATAAAAACTGCTGGGAAAACTGGAAAATTGTATGGAAGAAACTAGGCATAGACCAACATCTTACACCATATGCCAATATAAGGTCATATAAGACTTAAAGGGTGATACTATAAAAAAAATTAGGAGAGCAAGGAGTAGTTTATTTGTAGATCTATGGAGAAGGGAAGAATTTATGACCAAACAAGAGATAGACAACATTGTGAAACACAAAACGGATAATTTTGATTACATTAAATTGAAAAGTTTTTGCACAAAACCAATGCAACCAAGATTAGAAGGGAAGCAGAAAGCTGGGAAACTATTTTTTACATCCAGTGTCTCTGATAAAGGCCTTATTTCTAAAATATATAGAGAACTGAGTCAAATTTATAAGAATACAAATCATTCCTCAATTAATAAATGGTCAAGAATATGAACAATTTTCTGATAAAGAAATCAAAGCTATTTATAGTCACATGAAAAAATGCACTAAATCACTATTGATTAGAGAAAGGCAAATCAAAACAACTCTGAGCTATCACATCACACCTATCAGATTGGTTAACATGACAAAACAGGAAAAGGATAAATGTTGGAGAAGATGTGGGAAAATTGGAACACTAATGCATTGTTGGTGGAGTTGTGAACTGATCCAATCATTCTGGAGAACAATTTGGAACTGTGCCCAAAGGGCTATAAAATTGTGCATACCCTTTGATCCAGCAACACCACTATTAAGTCTATATCCCAAAGAAATCATAAAAAGGGGGAAAAGGACCCACATGTACAAAGATATTTACGGCAGCTCTTTTTGTGGGATGGGCTGAACAAGCTGTAATATATGAATGTAATGGAATTGTTTTATAAGAAATGATGAGCAGCTGAATTTCAGAAAAACCTGGGAAGACTTACATTAACTGATATTGAGTGAAATGAGCAGAACCGGAGAACATTATACACAGTAACAGCAACATTGTGTGATGACCAGCTTTCATAGACTTAGCTCTTCTCAGCAATGCAATGATCTAAGACAATTCCAAAAGACTCATGATGGAAAATGCTATCCACATCCAGAGAAATAACAGTGGAGTCTTGAATGCAGATTGAAGCATACTGATTTTTTTTCCTTTCTTGTAGTTTTTCTCTTTTGTTCTGATTCTTTTTTCACGACATGACTAATGTGGAATTATGTTTAATATGATTGTACAGGTACAGCCTATATCAGGTTGCATGCCGTCTTGGAGAGGAAAAGGGGGGGAGGAGGATTTAGAACTCAAAATCTTACAAAAATGAATGTTGAAAACTAAAAATAAATAAATAAAATTTTAAAAAAGAAGTGGAACAGTCCTTCCAAAGAGCAACCTAGCATAGCAGAGGGCAAGTCACTTAACCCCAATTGCCTCACCAAAAAAAAAAACAAAAACCATTTATTGACTGACTGACTTTCCATCTTTTGTAGCTTAACAGTTGTTAAACAGAAAAAGACAAGTATATTTTAACTTTCATATGTAAGAACATTTTTGTGTTTGACCCAAATTCTTTAGCTTCTTAGCGATTACTTTATTTAAACTGTTTTCATTATTTTGCCTATTGTTTGGCTTACTCTGCCTCACTTCACTCAGATCACATATGTTTCTCTGTATTCTTCAAATTCATCATTCCTTACAGCATAGGAATATTCTATTACATTCATATCCAATTGTTTGTTCAGCCATTCCCCAGTTGTTGAGCACATATTTTCTTCAAAGCTTTTTGCTATTATAAATCCGCCCTCTACTTTCTTCTCAAATCCCTGAAGCTGAAAAATTCCTCCTTCTACCCTCAATATTCTTCCTAGAAATGGCCAAGTTCATGTAGCATTAAAGTCCTCTCATGAAGTCACTGACATGTCAACATATGACTTTTATAACCCCTGGACACTCTATCTCTTTAGGAGAAACTACATAGAACTCAGAAACTCACTAGTCTAGTCAATTAGAGGCAGATCCAATCAATGGACACTCATCATTGCTCTTTAATACAAGTATCAATGTGTCAGGACACTAGGACCCAGAACACAATACAACCCAACTGGGGCACATATTCTCTTTCACAATGAATTTCCATGCAATGCTGAAGCTGCCAAGCCCAGACTTCACACACTGAATCTCTTGGCTTTCACAAACAGCCATTTTCTCAGCCTCTAAACACATAGGTTTCCAAAACTCACTCTGTTACAAATCCTACTGTCACCCTCCTACTCATCCACCAGGGCTCTAAAATCCTAGGCATTCCCTTACTCTTTCTCTGTCTCTTTGTCTCTTTATCTCTCTCCTCTGTCTCTCTCTGTCTAAGTCTATCTCTGCGTCTTTCTCTCACACAGACTCATCATCACCAACCTCACTCTACAAAACAGTATTTTTCTGTTCATGTACTTCACCATACCCTAGGACTAGCTTCAAGGACATCTTAAATAATTCATTCTAAATAAGCCCACACATGATTAGAAGTTGTGAGCAGTTGTTGTATGCCTTCATAGCCTCTGGCTCATGGATGGCATCTCTTTACAGGAACCCCAGCTTCTGGCAATATTCCCTTTCTTTCTCCTATTCTTCTTCCCCTTCACTTTAAGGAACTGCATAGATACATGAACTAATGGGGGCCTCAAACTGGGGACTATCACCACCTTCCATGCTTCCATAGTGGATTTTTAATTGTTCAGATAACATTTCAGTCTGAGTGGAAGTTCTCTAATATTCAGCACATCCTTAGGGTTCCATCTTTGAACTCTTACCTGTCTTTAGATTTAATTTTTGTTTCTCTTTAAACAATCAACAAGCAATAATTAAATACCTACCATATAGGAATGTTCTAAGACCCACAAGAGTAGGATAGTCCCTGACCTCAGAAAACTTACATTCCAATAGCAGGATACACACCACATATAGAGAAGTGGTGGTCAGGGAAGGAAGTTATGGTCTAGGCCAGTGGCCTCTAAAGTACTAACCAGGGCTCCCTGGTTGACCACGGACTAACCCCAAAGGGGTCATGGTCCAATCCATTCTACCAGAAATGGCCAGTCATGGGATTTGTCTCCAACACATCCACACCTACCTTTATAATCCAATACCTCCTCATTCCACTCCCTCCACTGGGCAACCTCCCAACCTCCCCCCTTCTGGGCTGGGCCCAATACACAACAGCAGCTACGAGAGTACAGCTTGGGGGGGAAATCTACTCTCTCAGCATCCTTACCTTCTGTTCCCCAGATGAATTAATAACTAAAGTAAATACTCCTCAATATGTTTAATATGATTGTACAAGTATAACCTATATCAAATTGCTTGCCATCTTTGGGAAGGGAGAAGGGAGGGAGGTAGGGAGAAAAAAAATTTGGAACTCAAAATCTTATAAAAGTGAATGTTGAAAACTATCTTTACATATAATTGGAAAAAATAAAATACTATTAAGTGGGGGAAAAATAAAAAATAAATAAAAATAAAAGTAAATACTCCTCAAAGACCAGTCTCTATGTGCTGAGGCAGTGAATGGTGAATAGGAATCTCACCCTCTTTTTTTATTTGGTGTTGCCATTTGCATCTCAGATTTCATTACATTATCTTTCCTCACTATCTACAACTTTTCCAAACTTTCCTATTTTTCTTGAGGGTACCACTATCCTTTGGTCACCCAGGTTCATAAACTCAGTGATCTCTTCCATTTTCCACCCTTCCTCACCCATCATATCCTGTCAGTGGTCAAACCTTGTCCTTTCTATCTCTATGACAGCTCTCTTATTTGTCCTCTTTCTCTACCCATACAGGGCACTACCCAGTACTGGCCTTCTTAGACTATTAGAATAGCCTCCTAATTAGTTTACAAGCCTCAATTCTCTTCCCTTTTCAGTCTACCCACTATGATATATATGTATGTGTGTGTATGATTTATATATATATAACCCAAGCGATTTTCTCAAAGCACAGATTTTACTATATCACTCCTCTGCTCAATAAACTACATTTGTTTCCTAATGACTCTAGGATTAAATAACATTATATCTCTATCTCATCTGTATGTTTGTTTGTTTTTATAAGTTTTATAGTAATGTCCATAACTGGGGCAAGTACATGGCACAGTAGATAAATTGCCAAGCTTGGAATCAGGAAGACTCAACTTCCTGAGTTCAAATCTGGCCTCAGACACTTACTAGCTGTATGACCCTGGACAAGTCACTTAACCCTGTTTGCCTCAGTTTCCTCATCTGTAAAATGAGCTGGAGAAGGAAATGGCAAACCACTCTAGTATCTTTGCCAAGAAAACCCCAAATGGGGTCACATTATTGGACATGACTGAAATGACCAAACAACAACAGCAACAAATGTGTATAATTATTAGTGTAGTAGTATATGTATATAATTTAAAAATAAGCAAATATACTCATATTGAGGGCCTGGGGAAGGAAAGAGAATAAGTATTAAGAACCTACTAGGTGCCAGGAATTGCACTAAACACTTTACAAATATTACCTCATTTGTTCCTCTTAACAACCCTGTGATGTAGATGCTATTATTGTCCCCATTTTCCAATTGAAGACACTGAGATGACATGACTTGTCCCCAGTCATATAGCTAGGAAGTGTCTAAGAATGGATTTGAACTCAGGTCTTCCCGACTCCAGCACTCTGTCTACTCTTCATGTAACAGTAGAGTTACATGATCTTCCTAGGAGCAACAGTGGTATTGATTTGACTGTTGTCCCCAGAGCAAGTAAGAGATAAAAGGGGATAGAGGAAGGCAGTACCTGCTCAGGGGCAGAGCAGATGGTGAGACAGCTGAACTGAAGTCCTGTTGTCCTAGTTGGATGTCGGGGTGGTGGGTGAATTATCGTCTGGGCAGTGTATGAATCATGATTTGGGCTGGTTAGATATAGAGGGTTAGTCAACATTTTGTTCAGCCACTATTCAGGATGATTCAGTCTTATTCTCTTTAACCTTAATGGGTCCTATTTCCTCTGTTTTTATTTCTTCTGTTCTATCTTCTTCTTAGCTTTTTTTTTTTCTGCTTCCTTTAACTCGGCTGTTTATTTTCATTCCTGACTTGTACTTTCAATGTCCTTCCAGAGTTTTTTCCATCATCATTACCCTTACTCATTTCTGAATCTTCTTTTTCCTCCACATCTGTTCTTCCAAGGACAGTTCTTAAGACCCCATTCTCAAATTCAATTTCTCAAACTTTGTTTGCTTTAGTCTTTATCACAGAAGACTCTTTCTCACACTTTTAATCAAACTATTTTGTTGCCATGGGGAAAGATGATGGTGACCTCTGCAAGTGTGCCTACAATCCATTGGTACTGGAATTGAGATCTAGTTGTTACAAAGAAATCATTGTGTAGTATCTTAGCCTCACCAAGGAGATAACATAATGAAGATTACAACCCTTCTATTTCTGTTCATTCTGTGAGACTTTATTCCACCCAAAACAAAAAGGTAGTGGGGCTCTACTTCACCATGCACTGCCCTAGAGCATTGAGCTTGCTTTGTAAGGGTGCCTGATATAGCCATCCAATGATCAGGGACTGGAGGCGGGAATTTTCCCAGTGACACCTGTGTAGCTGCTGCTGTGAGTGCCAAGGTGGTGGGCCCAGCTCAGAAGGAGGGAATAAAGGATGTTAAACATTAAAGAAATGTGCTATATTGTGCTATAATTTTGTAGTGTGGTTTTATTGGAAACAAATACCATAACTGGCTGTCTTAGAAAGGGTGGAATAGAACCCATCTTCCCACCCTCCCACTTGCTGATCACACACCTCTTGGAGCCAGACCGTAGCCCTTGTGGGGTCAGGCCATAACCTACACTGGGGTCAGTACTGGTGCCCATTTTGGAGACCACTGACATTAGGCTACAAGGAGTTCAGAAACTTGCCTATTTTGATAAGTGGTACAAGACAAATTTTGATTAATGACCATTCATGGAGGCTCGTCATATTGTTATAGCTATATCAGAGAGATACCAGGACCCAGATCAAAGCCCAGTTCAAGTGTACATAATCCTTGGCATACTAGATTTTCATAGACCTGGTGGAATTATCAACCTCAGCTCTTACGTTGTTAAATCTGTCAGCCTCTATAGACACATTCCCTCAACCCCTTCCTACAATTCACTCTGCTTCTAACAGTGCATGGTGCATGGTGAAGTAGAGCCCCACTACCTTTTTGTTTTGGGTGGAATAAAGTCTCACAGAATGAACAGAAATAGAAGGGTTGTAATCTTCATTATGTTATCTCCTTGGTGAGGCTAAGATACTACACAATGATTTCTTTGTAACAACTAGATCTCAATTCCAGTACCAATGGATTGTAGGCACACTTGCAGAGGTCACCATCATCTTTGACTGTTCCAACCAACTTCTGGGGCTTCACTTTTCATTTCCTTTGTCCGGGCTCCTACACATTCCCTTACTCTTCTCCTTTACAAACTCAGTCCTTTGCTGTGGGCCCACTTTGCCTAAAGCTAGTTTTCTTTCCATGCACCTTTCCCCCCACCATATTCTGGGGCTACTTTCCACTAGTGAGCATTGAAAAATAAACATCAGTATCTTCTTAAGCCCTTAGCAAAAGAAGATATTTCAAGCAGCTATGTTTCACTTTAACTTCAGGCACTCAGCTAAAATCCCTTTGCAAATATCCCCAGACTGACTAAAACTCTAGGCAGTGTTCCTACCCTTGGTTGTGCCAGCCTGAGCAGGGTGTCTTATGTTTTGGGCATCAGTTCCTATTTCCTTTGAAACCTTAGATCTTTGCCTCTGTGCTTATGGATGAAGTTTTGTGTCATGATCCCGAATCTTGTTTTTTTGATGTGTTCTTGATGCTTGACTGTATAACTGGGATTCCAATTAACCCTGCTCCAAGAACTCTGTTCCTGACATGAAGGCATCAAGAATGCTGCTTTCATGCTTCATCAAAAAAAAAAAAAAATCACCATTTTGTAATAGTTTGGTGATTGATCTCCACCAGTGTTGGAGATAGCACAGAAATAACCACAAGAATGGAATTTCAGGGAACAGGCTGACCTACTAATCAGAAAAAATGAGAGTTGTTTAGATACTTTTCCTTCCATCTTAGTTATTTGCTTGCTATCATCGAGGGAGCAAAGAAATGGTATAGGTTGCAACTATCTCTATTTAGAAAAGGGCCAGTATTAAGCCAATTTATAAATTAAATGAAATTTATTTCTGAGATCTCTCAGTTCCCCTTTTACTCACTTTCTCCCTATTCATGGTGCTAAATCACTGTCACTAGCTGGTACCACTATCCTCATGCTCTGCCCTGGATGCCCAGAAACTCTATCAACACCATCATTTAGGCCTTACTTCTAGTCTTAACCTCTTTCTTTACCTTCTCATCATTCTTATCAAACCTACTCTGAGCTAGCTACCTCCTTTAGAAAGACATGATAAAAAAATCACACTGTGAATAAGTCAGTAAGTCAACAATTCAATTTGGTTCAAAACAATAGGTTAGACACTATAGAAGTTTCTAATCTGGTTAAGGTCCAAACCCTATGGAATTTAGTAGAAGGGTAGAGCAATACACACATATAAAATTTTATTTTTTTGTTTTTGTTTTTATTTTAATTTTTAAATATTTATTTTACTATTAATTTATTTAAAATATTTAATATTTTCTAATATTAATTGATTAATCTGTATTTATTTAAATTAATTTATATAGATTATACATTATATATTTATATGTGCAAATATAAAATAAATATTATTTAATTAATTTTAATTTAATAAAATTAAGTTTGTTAATAAATTAGTAATGTTAAAATAAATATTTTAATATTTGTTACTTATTTAGCATTTTATGGTTTATAAAGCACTTCTTCAAAACAACTTTGTGAGATAGGTATTACAAGTATTTTTATCTCCTTCTTACAAAAGAGGAAATTGAGTTTCAAGAGAGGTGAACTAATTTGTGCACACAATTAGTATATAATACAACAGTGTTGCCAAAGAGAGATATAAGCCAAGCACTAAGTGAGGCCTGAGGGTGGAAAGGTCATTAGAGAATGGAGAATCAGAGAAGTTTCCTCTGGGAGGAGACCTCTGAATGAGACTTTAAAGGATAATTATCATTTCAATAGGTGGAAAAAGTAAAGAGCACACCAGACTTGGGGAATAATGTGAATAAAGGCTGAATCCTTTAGGGAGAAAAGGGACAACATGGAGCCCACAAAGGCATCATAAGATTGGAAAGAGAATTGGAATTTGAGACAGGAGGTCTGGGTTTGAGTTCCAGTTTTGCCACTTAACTCATTGTAAGACAACAAGCAAATCCCTTAACTGCTCAAAGCCTGTTTCTTCATCTGTACAGTGGAAGGGTAATTAATCCCTATCATTTATGGCTTTCTCCAGGATTGAGGCACTCTGTAAATCATTTCCTGATCACTCATTGAGCATTTACAAAGCCTCTACAACATGCCAGTCACTATGCTAGCTGCCAGACATACAAAACCAAACAAAAAAAGAATCCTTACCCTGAAGTGACCTACATTCTTTTAGGGGCAAGAAAATAAACCTATATAAATACATAAACAATAAATACACACTACATAAATACAAGATAGAGAGAGCACAAAGAGTTGGAGAACACCGAAAAGACATCACAAAGAAGGCAGTGCTTGAGCTTCATCTTAAAAGAAGAGAGGGGTTCAAGGAGGGAGAGCTTTCCTGGTCTAGGGAACAGATCATGCAAGGAGCAGAGAAGGGAAATGGCATGTCATATGTGAAGAACAGGGAGAAGGCCAGGTTGGCTTGAACATAGAGTGTAGGAAGGAAATAATGTCTGTCAGTTATGAAACAAAAGCAAGTAGTAAGCCAGTTATGAGGTGCCAAGCACTGTGCTAAGTCCTACAGATACAAAGAAAAGAAAAGAAAAAAAAAAAGGCCTTGCCCTCAAGGAGCTGACATAAAAATTGTTCCAGGATTGGTTGATAGGTACTGCTTCCAATCATGCTCATCAACCCACAGCAACATTTTAATAGCCAATTTATTATATTCTTGGGCCATAAACTCATGATATAAAAAAACAGTGGACCCTGAGCAGCCTTTTCAGCAATCTTATATAGTCTTAGTTACAAGGCAAAACAGATACAATGGAATTTTATAGAGGGCATAAAGGAAAGGGAAAGATTTACACATAAAAGAACAGACAGCAGAAGGGAAGCATCTTCATCAGGTAAAAGTATGAACTGGTCAGTAAACCCCAGGGATATAATTGAAATTTGCAATCTAACCATTAACACCAGAGCTATCACTAGTTACTTGACATGCTTATTTTGAGTAAATAAAAATAATAAAGCTATGTGAAAGAGATAATGGGAGAAGATGTCTGAATGATGTGAGTGATAGGAAAGGAGAAGAGGAAGCTCTCGGCAAATGTCAATTTTTTTGGTGTAGTATGAAGTAAGGTCCTCAGCTGAGAGGAGGGGGAAGCTGGAGGATAGAAGAAAAGTTTTGGAATAACTACTAGGTCTATATCCCAAAGAAATAAAAGAAAGATGAAAAGGACCCATATGTACAAAAATATTTCTAGAAGCTTGTATGTGTGTGTGTGTGTGTGTGTGTGTGTGTGTGTGTGTGTGTGTGTGTATGGGAGGGAGGCAAAAAATTGGAAACTGAGGGAGTGCCCCATCAATTAGAGTATGGCTGAATAAATTATATATATGAATGTGATGAAATATTATTGTGCTGTAAGAAATGATGGAGATAATTTTAGAGAACCTTGGGAATATTTGTATAAACTGATACAGAGTGAAGTGAGCAGAACCAAGAGAAAAATTCATACAATGACAATAATGCCATAGAGACAGCAACTTTGAAAGACTTAGTAACTCTGAATAACGCATTGACCAACCACAATTCTAGATGACTCATGGTGAAACATGCTGTCTACCTCCTAATAGAGAAGTGATGGACTCAGTGCAAATTCAGAGATTTTCTTTTTCTTTTTAGATTTGGCCAATGTAGGATTTTGTTTTACTTGACTATACATGTATGTAACAAGAGTTTGCTTTTCTGGCTTTCTCAATGAAGGAAGAGGGGAAGTGGGATGGAGTTCTCCATTTTTAAATAAAATTTAATTTAAAAAAAATTTTTTTTTTACCAAAAAAAGGTTTGGAATACTTGTTGCTGTGAGTGGAGCAGTAAATTGATTAGGGTGGTAAAAAAGTATTGCCTTGCTGCAGTGAGGACCCATTTGAGATTATGTAACATAATTATGTAGTGCTTCTTGCCCAGCACCTGTAGCTGTCATCCTGGGAATCAACCCTTGTGGAAATGCCTGGGAAATACTCAGGCTTCTAAGACCCAGAAAGGAAAGTTCTTGCCAGAGAAGTCTTTGACATTATCAAATGGTTGAACATCAGAAATTAATATGATTTTATCAGTGGAGATTACATTAAAGAATAGGCATTACCATTTATTTTGCTACTGAACCCTAAGAACCAAGGAACCTTTCCTTATAACTTATAGTTGAAATCTTTCATTTGTTATCTCCCCTATCAGAATATGAACTCCTTGAGAACAGGGACTATCTTCCTTCTCTATGTCCATCCCAGCACTTAGCACAGTGTTTAGTATACAGTCAGCACTTAATAAAAATGCTTTATTCATTCACTCTCATCCCTGTGTGAAACTGAGGAAAAGTGGAGGAGCAGGTCACAGGAACTAAGTAGACTGAGGACCTGGGAAGTTAAGGTATTTGAAGGAACATCAATATGTATGTTGAAGTCCTCTAGCAAGAGGTAGAATGAAGACACTGTGAGCCAGGTGCTGAACTGATTAAGGAAGTAAGGAAAATGTGTTGGGGACCATAAATAGTAGTGATAGAAATCTGAATGTAATAAATGTAAATAGTGTTTTCTCAAATTTCTCAAAGAAATTGCTAAGTGTTGGTGACAGAGAGAAAATCTGTAAATGGTAACAAGGAGCAAAGAATATTCCAATTCCACCACCATGTGTAGTGAGGCTGCAAAGGTATGTTGGGGCCAGACTGTAATGGGTTTTAAAAGCCAAACAAAAGAGTTTATATTTGATCCTAGCAACAATATAGAGTCACTGGAGTTTATTAAGTAGGGGAATGACATGGCCAAATCTTTTAAGGAAATCTGTAGAGTTGATCACTGTGTAAATGGATTGAAGTAGGGAGATACTTGAGGCAGGGAGATCAATTAAGGAGTGTTTGCAATAGTCTAGGTGAGAAGTGGTAAGAGTTTGAAGTGAGGTTCTGATTGTGTGATTAAAAAGGAGTTGGAAGCACTAGGCGTTGTGAAAGTAGAAAAAGGAAGATTTGGAAATTGTTTGGATATGTGAGGTGGGGGAGAGTGAGTAGTCAAGGATATGCTGAGGTTACAAACATGGCAGCTTGAAAAAAAGGTGATTTCTTTAACAAAAATAGAAAGATTTGGAAGAAGGGCAGGTTTTGAAATGAGTTCTGTTTTAGACATGTTGGGTTTCAGAATTCTCCAAGACATTCAGGTTGAAATATCTAATAGGAAGTTGATGATATGGTGCTAAAGTTCAAGAATGAGATTGTGCCTGTGTAAGTATAGATCTGGGAGTCATCTGCAGAGAAAAGATAATTAAACCTATGGGAACAAATGAGTTCACTGAGAGAGAGCCCCCACTGATGATGTTTATTTTTGCCAGACAGCCATATGACACATTTGTTGAAGTAAAAGACACTTAGTCACAAAGCATAGAAAATAAAGTGACAGGAACATGTGATGAAGGACACCAATAGAGAGGTCACATCTAAAGCACACAAGTGGCTGGGTAAAGCTGAAACCCTCCAATGTCTTCTGGTGATACCATTGCATGAAGATGAGCAGGGAACAGTAGTATGAGGCTCTGAGTTAGGCTAGAAACCATCAGGCTTATCAATCAGCAGCCCAAGGACCCAAGATGGGAGCTGATGTGCTACCAGGCTGGAAGTAGAGGATAGAGTATACAAGTATGGCATGAAAATGGCTGCAGAACAGCAGCATTGTGTTATCTTTATTAAGCATCTTTGGTGATCATGTGGTCTTGTTACTAAACTCTCTGCTCCTAGACTCATCGCCTCAAGACCATCTGCTGGCCATCTTGGTTCCTAGTTGCTGCGGATGCAGTGTCTGGAAAGCCTTTCCCTTATAATAGCAGCCTAACAATTCTTCAGTTGCAATCAAGTTTTTGAACGACCACAGCCAGATAAATACAACCAAACAAAAGCCAGGCAGAGTATCCTCAGGTTAACATTAAGTTTTGGCTTTGGATTGTCTTTATCTATTACTAAATCAAAGTCTACATTCCCAGACAGTGTTGGAAATTCCTTGTAACTCCCATTTAACCCCTTGTAGGGATTCCCCCCAAGTCCCATTTCTCTGTCAGAGAAATACAGGAAACTAAAATTACAAAATCCATTTCACTCCCAAGATTCTCTCAAAGTTGGCAATAAGTGCAATGGGAAGGCTGGCCAATGGGAACATGTGCAGTATGCTCTTCCTGCTGCCAAACTATGTGGGGAGGATCTACTTCTAGAAATGTTGGAAGATGCAGAATGATAATGCTGGGCTCCTTACTTAATAACATGCACAGAGATGACTGTTTCCAGTCCACTAAATGGGCAGTAAAGAAATTAACTTTTTGTTACCTACTGAACTAGAACTGGGAGTACATACAGAAGATTTCTTGGGGGTAACTCAGAGGAGCTGTTGTGTGTTTCCAGGTGGCAGAGGGACCTTGGGCCTTCTCTTACCCAGAACTGGCATGAAACTGCAAGCATATGGCCCTGCTATTGTTTCTGTCTTTATTGTGTCTAATCTTTCCTGCCTTAGACTAAAGAGTGCTGAAGGTGGAACAGGCTAGGCTGGAACCTTGCGAGTTTTAAAAAGGTATTAGGAAGAGTATGCTTCCAGCAGTTGAGGGGAGGGATATTTTGTACTCCTACTCTTACTGTATCTTCTCAGTAAAGATCCCTTTTGTTAAAAATTAATTGGTGTTCATTGGTTAAATGATACCAAGTGCTAATCACTGGAAGGCAGCACATTGGATAAAGGATTGCACTTGAAATCAGGAGGTTCAAATCTGTCCTCAGACACTTGCTAGCTTTGTGACTCTGGCTAAGTCACTTAATTTCTCAGCCTCTATTACCTCATCGGTAAAATGGAGACAATAAAAACAACATCTACCTTTCAGGGTTGTTGTCTGGATCAAATTAGATAATATTTATAAAGCACTCTACAAACCTTAAAGCATTATATAAATGCTAACTACTACTAACCCTATGACTACTACTGCTGCTATCATTACTACTACTGTTCTGTTGTTCATTCTTCATTTTCAAAGAGTATCAATGAAATCACAATGTGATGGGTAATGTCTTGACTTTCATGTGAATTGGTATTATGTGAGGCAGAGTTGCACAAATTCATCAGCCTCACTTTCTTCCAGAGTCATCAAAGTCCAGTGACAAGACGAAAGTCAGAATAACTGTGATGATCTAGGATGCAATGAATGACCTTGGCATCTTCAATGTCTGACCAAGCTCTAAGTACTCCAAAGCACCTGCTTCAGCCACCTTCATGGCTATTGGAAGAAATTGTTCTCATCTGACCATCCCACCAAGGGAAGCCTTCACATACTTGGGGTTGACATCCTCCTAACTCACCAATGGGTTTGAAAACTATACTGTAAACCTGATTTAACCCGTCTGACAAAATGGTTTTACTGAGATGTAGCTGCTGTGCATGTTACACCTTCTTGGCTCACAGATGAAAGAGTTGGATGAAGGTGGACACCAAAGATGGATGAGCAGCCCTGAAAAGGGCTCCCCTGCCCTCACACCACTGGTACTAATGCTCCCTAAACTGGCTATTGATATTGAGGAAGAACACACTGGAATGAAAACTTGCACTGACACCATTAGAGAAAGACATCTCTAATCCCTCCAGGGTAGTCCTAGGACCCTGAGAGGAGTGATGTAACCTTGTTCTGGGGGACCCAATTCATTAATGGGAGTAGGGGTTCAGATAAAGATTCCTAGTGTTTATAAAGGTTACATAAATATATCTGAGTAAACACAAAAGCTAAGCAAGGAGGGCAAGGTCATTGCCCTTTACATTTCTGTCCCACATTCCTGCCTTTACTAGATATTTCTGTCGTCAAAAGGGAAAGCAAAATAAAACAACCCTGACTTTTGTGCAGTATTCTGGGCAGTGAAAAACCTCTGTCTCCCTATACCTATAAAATTGGGACCTTAATACTTATGTTATCTGCCTTACAGGATTGTTATGAGGAAGGTGTTTTCCAAACTTTAAAATGCTATGTAAATGTGAATTGTGTATATCTATCAGCCATTTCCTATTCTGGTCTTCCAAAAAAATACTTCTTCATTCATTTCACTGGCTCTATTAAACTGCCTCTCCTTTTCTTCTCTAGTCTTTCTTTAAAATGCTGGCAGATTATATCCCAGAAATTATTTTTGCTGACTTACAAATTGTGTGCCTGAACTAGAGACAATAGAGCCCTTTCAGAAGAGAACATTGAGAACTAACGTATGGAATCTTTTAAATACTAATAAACCATTTTGGAAATCTGTGTTTCAAATAGCCATCACTGAAATAATTTTTTTAAAAAAATGACCAATGGAAGGGCCCTCAAGGGTCATCAAATTCTACCCTTAGGGTAATTCCACAGTCCTTCTTCCCAGAGAGCACAATCTAACCTCCTGCTAAAGATCACCATTGTCGAAGTCTTGTTGTAGAAAGTTTCATATGGTATCTAATCTGATCCAGTTTTCCCTTTGGATAGTCTTGCTCAGAGGAAAACAACCAATTTTAATAGTTAGCTTTTGATTATACATAATTTATTGTCATCCCTTGCTTTCCAAGGAGACACTATTGATGGAAAAAAGTTCTTTCCACATATCATATGCTATTGAAGGTAGGTAGGAGAAAGGTAACATAGAATAGGACTAAAGTTCACTTTTTTGTTGTAGTTCACTCATGACCAACTCTTTGTGACCCCATTTGGGTTCCTTGGCAAAGATTCTGGAGTGCCATTTCCTTCTCCAGCTCATTTTATAGATGAAGAAACTGAGACAAAAAGGGTTAAGTGACTTGCCAAGGGTCACACAGCTAGTAAGTATCTGAGGCCAGATTTGAATTCATGCAGATGAGTCATCCTGATTCCAAGTCCAGTGTTCTATCCATTGTGCTGCCTAATAGTACCCAAATCCACATGTCTCTTGCCTTTCTTGGCCAAGAATCTTTTTTTTTTTTGCCCTTAAGTAAAGGAAAGAACTTTCCAAAGTGTTGGCTTCTTGGGGTTCTAGAATTTAAGCTGTTCAAATCTGATTGTTTTATCTCCTTCACCAGAAAATCTTTTCCTACTGGCTACATGGGCAGATGGCATGATTTTTACTTCCTTCCTCTGGAATCAGCTGTAAAGGAGCATTGAAATGGTGACCATGCCAAGGTAGAAGGTAGAAGAGTAAATTGAAGAAGAGTTGACCCCAATTCCTCGTCTTTCACATTGCTTTGTTAATTTTTTTTTGTTGCCATTTAGATTGGGCCATAAAAACCCCAAAAACTTTGAGTTTTCAAGAGTTATTCTTGGGTAATATACCCCTGTTTTCCTTGTAAATATTCCATTATAACCCTTTTGCTCAAAGGGCCATTGATGTCTACCAATCAGGAGACAGTCACATACAATTGTTTCTTCTAGCCAGGAGTTACAGTATAAGTATATGAACTCTTTTCCTCTATTTGCCTGCTCATCCATGAGAAACTACATTTGCATTTGAGAGGAAAATGATTTATAAAGTAGCAGCCTCTAAGAATTTTCACAGCACAGCATATAACAGATTTGTTGCACTTTCTCAAAGTATTTTTCATGTGATGATGTTTATTTCACTACTAATTAATGAGTCTGAAAATATATAAATTCTTTTAACAGAGATTTCTGTTCATTCTCAAACAAATTTTAAATATGACAGTATAAAAATTAAGTAAAATAAGTCAACATTTTCCCCTAGTTTTTTCCCATTTATTTAGGCAAACAGACCAAATCATATTACCTCTCTTCATTAATAACATTTTAATATTTAAATATAACTATAAAAACCATAGTAAATTCTGAAGATACATAGCTTAAGGAGAAAGCAATAGGAAAATGGAAAAAAAAATCTAAACAAAGGCCTAGTTACAGAAAACATCTGTTTGGGAAAAGTCTGGAATTCCAAGTTTTAGAAAACACATTTAACTACTTCTAAGCATATCTTAATAGACGCACCCATGCAGGCTGCTTGCAGACCAGATGGAATGGTGAAACTGTCAGGCCTCTCCAAGTATTTACTTAATTTTATGACTGCCCCAATAAGGGGATTTGTCCTGCAAAGTTTGGATTCAGTCAAAGGACCGAACTTGATGACCTAGAGGGCCACATGTAGCCTCAAGACCACAGGTTCCCCACCCCTCAGATCTGCTCCAGCAAGTAGGAATGACTATAGTAAAATCAAATAACATAAGTTGATGTTTCACTCATATAGAAGTGAACACAAAATCCTGCCTGACCTAAAGTTTAAGAAGAAGATCCAGAATTCAACTACACTCATTTCATTCATTCAACATATATGGAATTAACACTTCCTTCTTATTTATTGTGTGGGAGAAATACTGATGAATGAAATCTAGTCCCTTCCTCCCTTCAAGCAGCATAATATCTAGTAGAGAAGATAAGGTCAACATACACAACTATAGTTTAAGCTAGTATATGTTAGGTATTAGAAGAGAGATACAAAGAAGCTATGGGAGTTTCACAGGAAAAACGAAATCATTTCCATTTGATGGTATTAAAGAGGGCTGCACCAAAGACTTACCATCTAAGCTGAACCTTGAAGGATGGATAAACTTTCAATAAATGAGGACATAGGAAAGAGTATCTGTTTGTGTCACTGGCATGAAAGATATGCGTTAGCAGAGCTCAATACAAGACAATAAATGAAGTATCCAATTGTGTAAAGGTGATAAAGATACAGAGAAGGTGGTTAAAAGATCTCTCTCTTTTTTTTTTGTAAAGTAAATGTATATTTAGAAAATCTAAAGAGCTCAATAACAGACTGACTTTAGGAAAATAACAGGGTATTATTGCATAATTACACAGAAGTCTCTTGATAGCTCTAAAAAATGTTTTTATTTGTTTTAATCAACAAGATCTACTTTCTCACCCTTATACCCTAACCCCACCCCCACCCTAAATGAAAATGTAACAAAATCAAAACCCATCCAGACATGTATACTTAATCAAAACAAACTTCCACATTGGCTCTATCAAAAATAATTTTTTCTCATTCTACATTCTGAGTCCTTCACTTCTTCATAAGGAGTTGGGTAGCATGTTTCATCATTAGTCCTGTGGAATCCAATGAAGAAATCAAATAAATTTATAGTCATATGAAAAAAAATGCTCTAAATCATTACTGATTAGAGAAATGCAAATTAAAACAACCTTGAGATAACATTTTACACTGAGCAGATTAGCTAAAATGATTGAAGAGGAAAATGACAAATGTTGGAGGGGATGTGGAAAAATTGGGACACTAATTCATTGTTGGTAGAATTGTGAACTGATCCAACCATTTTGGAGAAAAATCTGGAATTATGCCCAAAGAGTTTTTGTACTGCTGATACCCTTTGACCCAGCAATACCATTACTTGGTCTATTTCCAAAAGTGATTAGGGAGGAAGGAAAATAACCTATATATTCTAAAATGTTTATAGCAGTTCTCTTTGTAGTGACAAAGAACTGGAAATTTCAGGAATGCCCGTCAATTGAGGTGTGACTGAACAAGTTGTGGTGTATGATTGTGATGGAATACTACTGTGCTATAAGAAATGATGTGCTCAATGATCTTAGAAAAACATAGAAAGACTTGCATGCTTACCTTTTAATGTTTCTCTACAGTCCTATGTTTGAAACTAAAAGTTTCTATGTAGCTCTGGTCTTTTCATCAGAAATGCTTGGAAGTCCTTTATTTCATTAAAGAATTATTTTTCCCCTGTGACATTATACTGTTTTTTCTGAGTAAGTTGTTCTTCACTGTAAGCCCATATCCTTTGCCTTCTGGAATATCACATTCCACATTCTCCACTGCTTTATAGTAGTGGCTGCTAAATTGCATGTGATCCTGACTGTCACTTCTCGATATTTGAATTCTTTCTGGTTGCTTAAAGTATTTTTCTTTTCACCTTTTGGTTATGATGTTGCTGGGAGTTTTCATTTGGGGATTTCTTTCAGGAGCTGACCACTGGCCGTTTCTACTTTGCCTACTGGCTCTAAGAGATCCGGACAATTTTCTTTTAAGATTTCTTGAAATATGATATCTAGGCTCTCTCTCTCTCTCTCTCTTTCTCTTTTTTGGCCATGGCATTCAGATAGTTTAGTGATTCTTAAATTGTTTTCTCCTCGATCTATTTTCTGAGTCAGTTGTTTTTTGCTATCACATACCTTTCTAAGCACTCTAACTTTATTTTATTTTTTTCAGCCTTTTGACTTAGTTTTAATATTTCTTATTGCCTCATGAAATCATTGGCTTCTGTTTGGTCCATTCTAATTTTCAGACAGTTTGTTGTTTGAGCAAAGTTTTGTAACTCTTGTGCTAAGTTGTTAATTCTCTTTCCAATGCTTTTTTCTATGGTTTTCATTTCTTTTCCAATATGTTTCCCTCAAGTGCTCTCATTTCATTTTCAAAAAACCCTTTAAACTCTTTTTTAAAATATTGTTGTTTCATCTCTTTCAGGAATTCTAGCTGAGTTTGTGCCCAAGTTGTGTTTTTCTCTAAGGCTTTGCTTGTAGATATTTTAGAGTAATTCTCTTCTACATTTGTGTCTTAAAGATCCCTGCCATTATAATAGCTCATTATGGTGTGGATGTTTTTTTTTATTTGGCCATTCTTCCAGTCTATTTGCTGACTTTAGACTTGATGTTAGGGCTAGGTTCTTCCACATTTATGGAGGGAAGGTCTGGGTTGGTCCTGTTGCTGTTTTCTTGGGGTATTGAATATTGTGTTATCAGGATCACAGAAGACCTGCAAGCTTTTAGCATCCCAGAAATGGTCTGATCCAAGACAAAGACTGATTTCTTTCCATTGCCCACACCCTCTGGTCTGAATTCTGCAAATTGCTAAGGTAGGTTTGGGTCTGTGCAAAAGTATACTGCTGCTGGATTCTGCCCCCTAACAGGCAATTGGAAAGTTCTGTTGGTTCAAAGTGGTAGAATTGTAGGCTCTCTTTTGGTCCTTAGTTCCTGCTTTGGTTATTCCTCTGCAGGCTGGACTAGATGCTGAAGTAAGACCTAGCTTTGGGCTTGGGGTCTGAACCACACTGTGGCTGCTACTAGTACACAACTCAGGGCCTCCCTATCTGGGAATGCCACTCCCTTGTGCAGGTCTCTTTCTCACTCTGCCCTGTAACTGTGACCTAGAACTGGGTAGTGAGTGACAGTCCCCTGATGCAATACCCTGGTATGGGTCTGAGACCTCCTCTTACCCCAGTACATAGCCTCTCCCTGGGTGCTGCAGTGCAAAAGACTCACAAGATCCCATCTGAGAGAGAAAGAGAGAGAGAGAGAAACATAAAGTATTCAGATAATATTGGATGCCTTAGACCTCTCCTAAACATACATACATACACAAAACAAAGATATCTTGGGGTTTCCTAACTCCCCATTCGCTTTCTACCTATACTAGTCAAGCAATTCATAGCAATATCAGAAGAATGGCAACCCCAGGATGTAGCTTCAGTGGTCAGATTTCGGGAACTCCTCTCTCTCTCTCTCTCTCTCTCTCTCTCTCTCTCTCTCTCATTAAATTTTTAAATTCAATTTTATTTTTTAGTTCAAGATTCTTTCCCTCTTTCCCCTCTCTCATCCACTGAGAAGGCAAGAAAAACAAAGCATAACAAACTGGTATAGTCATACCAAAAAAAAAGATCTGCATTAGCCTCGTCAGAAAGAAAGGAAGAAAAAAAGAAAGAAATGGAAGGGAAGAGAAAGAGATGATACTTCAATCCACACTCTGAGTGAATCATTTCTCTACCTGGAGGTAAGTAGTATTTTTCATCATAGAAGTATGGCTGGTCATTGTGTGGGTCATAATTTCCAAGTTTTTCAAAGTTATCTGTCTTTACAAAAGTATTGTCATTATATAAATTGTTCTCCTGGTTCTGCTTGACTCACTCTGTATCAGTTCACATTCATATGTCATAACTTGTTCAGTCATTCCCCAATTAATAAGTATCGCCTAAGTTTCTAGTTCTTTGCTACCACAAGAAAAGTTTCTACAAATATTTTGTATATATGGGTCCTTTTCTTTCTTCGAGCTCCTCAGGATACACCTAGTAGCAGTATCAGTGGGTTAAAAAGTATGCACATTTTAGTAGCTTTGGGGGCATAGTCATGAACTCATGAACTCCCCTCTTAGACCACTTGGGTAAGCATAGGCAGGATGCCTTGGGCTCCTCCTGCCAGTCACCATTTTCTGATCCTGGAAGACTGAGGCAGCTCCTTCTTCTGGCATTATGCTATAGAAATCCAAGAAAAGAGAAAACATGAGAAAAGAATAGGGGCAAGCCATTTCACAATGTGGCCTCAAAAGTGTTTTCTCCAACAGGAGGAGTTCATCTCCACCCCCACTTCCAATTCTTAGTCATCTAGTGCCTAATCCACAGTCACATCCATGATCACTAGTGACTAATCACATTTCCTCATATTTTCTCAACAAAGTGCTTGGGAACATATCTGATGTTAGGTAAGATACCCTTCCAACAAAGGTCCATGCCTTATAATCTCAATTAATTGATTGAAGGTACTTATCAAATTAATTAAGTGATCTCTTGATCATCACTCCTTCCAGGCACTGGATCCAGATTATGGAGGGCCCCAGATGACAGGCTGAGGAATTTGCATTTTATTATACAGGAATTAGAGAGCCCGTGAAGGTTTTTGATGATAATAATATACTCAAGCCTATACCTCAAAAAGATAATGCTGGCTTTCCCTTGTGTGAGGGATAGATTGGAGAGGGGGAGAGATTAGATGCAGAGGGAGGCAAATTAAGAAACCATTAAAATAATTAAGGCAAGTAGTAGCCTGGCCTAAATGAGGATGATGGCAGTACACATGAGTGGACAGAAGGAATTGGACTCAAGAGATATTGTAGAGGTAGAGTTGGGAGGAAATTGGCAATTTAATTAGATCTAGGTTATGAGGGAGATGGAAAAACCCAAGGTAACTATCAGGCTATAAACCTCGATTAGCAGCACCATCACCAGAATATAGTAGTGCATCAATAGAAATATGGAAGTTTTCATGTGTTGAAGAGGAAAAGTAATGTAATCCCAAACATGTTGAATTTTAGGTGATAGCAAATCATTCAAATGGACATTTCATATAAGCAATTGGTGATGAGGGGCTAAAGTCTAGGAGAGAGATGAGGGCTGGGTACATAGATAAAGACATCATCTGTGTAGAGGTGATAATTAAAGTCACAGGAGCAGATATCGCCAAGGGAGAAAGTATAGAGAAAAAGAAAGACAACTACAGACAAATGAGTGTGATATTTTACAGAAATGAAAGGACTAAGTGACCAATTTGATAGAGGGAACAAAGAAAAAGGACGTGCAATAGTGACTGACATTTCACATGTGGGGACCAGCTACGGTGATGCCATTTGCTAAAATGAGGTAATTTATCAAGGAAAATGCACATTTTGGTATTGCACATTTTTAGTTTGGAGTACTGACAATATCTAGGAGGAGGTATAGCACAGTCTGTTAGAAGGCTGAAGCTATAAATTAGAGAGTCATATGCATTAAGATATTAGTTGAAGCTATTGAATGAATGAGATTAGTAAAGGAGGGGGTTTATAGAGAGAAGATAAAGTGGCCAAGGATGTATTCTTAGTAATGCTTACATTTAAGAGGTAGAAAGATAGTGTAAATGTCACAGCCACCAATGGAAGAGTGTCTAAACCCAAAGCCAAGTGCCTTTCATTAGGACATTCTCACTGAAGATGCTAGTGACATAGTAACTAACCCTAATGATTCTTCCTGGATAAACTTTGTCTACAGTACTGGTGCCTCTACTACCTTTTCCTTTAAGTCAGATCTGCCTAGTGATGCTTAGGAGAGTTTGCATGGGCAGTAATTGTGGAAACAGAACATACTTAGCCACCTGTGTGACCTCGAGAAAGATCATTTCACCTTCCTGGGCCTTTATTTCCTCTCCTATAAAAATACGGTAGAACCAATTATCTCTAAGGGCTCTTCCAGCTCTTAATCTGATGATCTTATAAAACAGAGCTCTCAGGAAGGAATAAATTATTCCAAGTTTCACTAAAGAACTAGAATGGAGAGGTTGTTGTGATACAATGTGCCCTGTGTTCTCCTCTCTGTAAACTTATTCAGAGCTCTTCTTGGCATAAACTAATATAACTGTTTCCTCAGATTTGCTTGTTCAAGATTACATCATGTACCATTATATCCAGGTTCCAGGTGACTTAACCTATCCATCTGTTGCTCTTCTCTTTGTCAGGAATAACAACCCCTTCACTGACCGCCTCCTACAGAAGCTGTAAAACAGGTTTTTCACTTACACAGTGAATCATCTACTTGATATATTAACCTGAACTTGCTTTTCTTAGATCTGTTAAGTCCTCCTTTGAGGGCAACACCTTTCATCTTCCACCTACATAACATCTGAAATTCTTTACACACCTTCATTTTAGTTGTTCTGAATAAGCTCTCATTTTCCATTTATCCTGGGGCTGTAGGGTATGGATGCAACACCCAATTACTTTTACTATGATGAGAGACTCTTTCTTGCTCTACCTAATGACTAAAAGCTCCTGAGCTTCTACCAAGCCAGCCTAGGTCACAGCTTGATTGAATACTGTGAGAAGAAGAAGCTGGGCATTGCACTGAGCTATGTGCCTTTTTTTCCTTCAGCTTGCACTTCTTTTTTCCCCTCTATCAAATTTATTCTATTTCTCGAGTAGTTATTAAACAACTACAGTAGGCCAAGTAATGTGCTAGGTGTTCAGTATACAAGATAAAAGCAAATGTATCTACCCTCAAACAGCTTACATTTTACTGGGAGGAAATTACATATCAACAGTTCTATAAAGACAAAATATATACAAAGTAAATATGCAGGCATTTCTTCTTGTTGCAAAGACTTAGGTAAATAGAAGCAAGGCTAGGGATTAGGAAGCTAAGTAGGGTACTAAGAAGGAGGAGTAAAACATCAGACAAAGGATAAATAGGGTGGAGAAGGTAGGCTAAAAGGAAGACAACGGTGTGGAAGATTGGGAAGGCAAAAGATGGGAGAAAAAAGGAAAACTGAAAGTGAAAAAATTTATTTTGGCAGTGTTGATTAAGACAAAAACAAAATAAGGATGAAGTTGTATAAGTTGAATTACAAAATGACTAGTGTGTGAACATGAGATAACACGACAAGAACGGTGAATAAGAAATAAACTATAAAAAAATTATATGAACCAAGAAGCCATAGCTCTTAGACTGGTTGGAAAAAGAATAGAACAAAAATTTCTGAAAATGTTTCATGTTTTGGAAATAGGGAGGACACAGATACTCATAACAGTGGCAAGAGTGGCAGATTTGAGGACAGGAAAATATATTGGTCATTTAAAATATACATTATATATAGTATATATGTATATATATACATAAATATACTCACATATGTATAGTATGTGTGTCTCTATCTGTATGTCTGTGTCTTTGCCACAGAGAATTCTGAAGCCTAAATCATATAAATCCTGACTTAAGGAGTTAATGCAAAGTCCAGATCAATCTAACTGTGACCAATTAAAAATTGAGGCCTAACATATAAAACTAGCCTGCCAAGCTGTATCTGTGGATTGAAATAACTGGAAAGTGATAATTTGTTTATGTTCTTATTAAACACTTAAAATGAAAAAGTCTCTATGAAAGCTACATTCACAAAGGGAAACCAGTGAATAACTTTCTGTGACTGGATTGACAAAGGGATATAAACAAGCTATGTCAGGGACTAAATGTGTCACCACAGATCTGGCTTGTGTACTTTGAAGAACTAGACATCAAATATTGAGGACTTATTTAGTTGATGTTTATTTAACACACTGTCATAAGTTGTAGTGAGAATAGTGTTATTCCTTAAAGATTAAGTTTAGGTAGGATATTCTTATGTACCAAGTTTTTATTAGGGTTTAAACATTGTTCTAGATCTTTTCATCTGAAGAATTTATATCTTTTACTGAATTTAGGTCAATTCACAAGCTTTTAATATGACACAGTCTCTGCCATTGAAGAGCTTACATTCAGCACAATCGGGCACTATGCTGAGTACTTTACAAATATTATCTTATTTGATTCTCACAAGAACTCTGGGAGGCAGGTGGTATCATTATCCCCATTTTACGAATAAGGAAACTGAGACAAACAGAGGGTAAGTGACTTGCCCAGGGTCACAGAGCTACTTTGTGTCTAAGGCTAAATTTGAATTCAGATCTTCTTGACTCCAGACCCAATACTTATCTATTGTGTCACCAAGCTACCTCTAACTGATGCCTCTAATGATGTCACAAAAGGTTGTACAATATTTTATGGCTGCTGCATGTGACTATGCTTTACTGTTTTAGAAAATAATGCTTGTTGTATGTCTTTACCTACATTGGTTTCTGTTGAATCCCATTTGTCCTGAAAGACATGGCAGTGGTTCCTACTCAGGCCAAGAGATTTTAAAAGTACACCATAATTGGATCAGAAGTGGCCAGGTGAGGTACATTTGGAAGGTAACCCACATCCTAGAATGTGTATCTATGATAAATGTATTTTTACTTCTATTAATGTAGTTTATGAACACATTGTATTATTAAAATTGATCCTTATCAATATGAGAAGACACCCCACCTAATCCCTTCACAAAGGTGGGAGGTCCACAAGTATTGTACATTGTACAAATTTTCAGACTTTTCCTTACAATGACCTATAATGAAGCATGTTGCCTATTTTCTGACAGAGAGATATTGGACTCTGGTTTCAAAAAGAGACATATTTTGGACATGGTTATTGTGTTGATAAGTTTTGCTTGACTGTGCTTATTTGTTATAAGGGTTTCTTTCTTTCTTTTTTTAACTGGAAGATGATGTTGGAAATCAGCAATAATGATACATAAAAAGAGTGCAATTGAAAAGGTATGGTGTTAATTTTTTTTTCATACCCAGAAGAGAACACAGGGAAGTTCAAAAGGAAACACAGAAAGGCAGGATAGTTTGAAAAAGTAACACAAGAAATATACATACCTCTTTAAAAAAAAGTAAGCTGTATGAAATGAAGATTCACAATTTCATATACAATCTGCTTTTATATTCTACTGTGGGTATGGAAATTGTTTTTTCTGGTGTTTAAGCTCAGAATATAAAATAAAATCAGTTATAAAAAGTTATCCTTTTCCTCAATAAATAAATGGCCAAAAAATATGAACAGACAGTTTTCAAAAGAAGTAATGCAAAATATCAACAACCATATGAAAAATGTTCTAAATCACTAATAATTAGAGAAATGCAAGTTAAAGCAACTTTGAATTTCATCTCATACCCAACAGACTGGCAAAGATGACAATAGGAAAATGGCAAATGCTGGTGAGGCTGCTAGAAATAGGTACACTAATATAGTCCTAGTGGGGCTATAAAGTGGTCCAGCCATTCTGGAAAGCAATTTGGAACTATGTCAAAGAGTTATTAAACTGCATATCCTTGGACCTAGCTATACCATTACTAGACCTATACAACAAAGAGAACAAAAGGAGGAAAAAGATATATAGATAAAGATATATTAGAAATTAAAGAACTATTTTCCTATTGGGGAATGGATAAACAAATTATGGTATATGAAAATAATGGAATATTATTGTGCCACAAGTAATTATTAAATGAACTGTTTCAGAAGAAACTTAGAAGACCTCTATGAACTGATGCAGAGCCGAGTGATCAGATTTAGAAGAAAAAATTTAACAGGGTAGAGAAAAACAACTTTGGAAGACTTTAGAATTCTGATCCATGCAATAAAAAAAAAATCACAGATCCAGACAGCTGAAGATGAAACACACCACTCACCCCTGGCCAAAGAAGTGAATGTAAAAATGGAGAAAGAGACATACATTTTCAGACATGGTCAATGTAAGAATTTGTTTTGAAAAATTAGGCATAGTTATTATGAAGATGTTATTTTTCTTTTTTGTTTCAATGGTGGGAGAGTAGTAAGAGGAATAGATTATAAATCCATGTATAAATGAATGAATTAATGTATTTTTGAAAAACAATTATTCTCTAACTCTAATATATCCTCACTGGCAAAAAAAAAATGTCAGCTAACGAATTTTTAGGAGAGAATTCTTTTTTTTTCTTACTCACCCACAATTCCCTACAATTCTGGCTAAGGATATAAATGTTGCCCAAACAGCCAGATCATTACAGGAATGTTAATGGAAAGAGAGGTTACTTTAATAGCACTCTGCTTATTTGGTGATTAATAAAGGTAAAGGAATATGTTTGAAATTTTGCTTTGGAGTGCAAGATTTAAACTCACAGTACTCATTCTGTCCTCTTTCAATTTAAGTATCTCCTCTAGGGAATGGACAAGACCTTGGTATACACTGAATATTTAATTGTAAAGTGTTCTTCAGACCAGTAGCCATGAGATTGGCTTGTGTAAGGCTGCTGACTGAAACATTTGAAACTGTTACTTGTTAGAGTTCCTTCCCTTCCCAAAGGAAGGATCCTGAGGATAATGTTGACTGCTATTCCTCCACATCCAAATTTGTTTCTTATGAAGGACTATAGAATTCCTTTGTAGGTAAGACCATTTGAAATGATGGCATATTATATGTGTTGGGGTTTGTTGTTTTTGTTTTTGTTTCTTTTTTTTTTTATTAGGGTGTAAGAGGGAGTAGTTGGGAAGCTGAATTGAAGATGTCTCCCAGCTGCCAGTAATAGTTATCGTTCCTGGGGTAATGAAAAAGTCGTCAGGATGGTCTTCTGACTGTTGGTAGATGGAATAGTCATAATTAGGACACTGGCCCCTAATTTTGGAGTGCCACACTTATAAAGAATGGAGCACAGATGGAGAGTTAGTGTCATGATTTGAATGAGTTGATGTACAGTCAGAGAATGAGAAAAAATGTTGTGTATTGCAAGTGGATGTATATTTTGGATGTGGTTTCCAATAACTGTAAGGGACCCAGACACTCTGCAATCAGACCACAAATACTTTCCAATGCTCTGTCTTTGGCTGCTCCTTGAATGGTTTTTGTTTTTGTTTTTCAACTCCTTTGGAAGACCAGAGGCTCAGAACTTGCTGTCTTAGCTATAAAATCTGGTCATGCCATTTCACCGTAACAGTCCATGAAAATTCTGAAATCATTCCATGGGAACTGGCAACTGGACTGAGCACACAAATACTCTCCAAACATGAAGGCTCAGCAAAGCAGTCTGACCACCAGTCAACACAACATCCTTTCTCTCTCTCTCTCTCTCTCTCTCTCTCTCTCTCTCTCTCTCTCTCTCTCTCTCTCTCTCTCTCTCCCCCTCTCTCTCTCTCTCTCCCCCCCCAAAACCCTTCAGGAGTTCATATGGAAAGGGATGGAAGTAACTTTAAGGATACACACCCAAAATTACTCTCACTCAAACTCAGTACTAATTCCTACTCTCCATTCCTGCATTCTTACTTGCACTGAAATATATGAATTACCTAAACTCACTCATCTCATGTGTTCTCTCTGTATGGTAGCTCTTTTCTATCAACTTGAAAAACTGACTTGCCATACCTGCTCCAGAATTACACAATGACCAGCAGTTCAGACCAGCCTGGGGACAATTAGCAACAGTTACCCACTGTCTGTGAGCTATGAGTTCTTACTCCTAACACGCAGTTCGAAGGTATTTTTGGCTATGATCCTGGCAATTCTGTGCCTTGAATGAGACCTCTGGAAGATTGCAGTTGCCTTGCCTTAATAACAGTTTTTGGGTTCACAGGATTCTAATGGAGCATATCCATGGCTGGTTTGCTTGCAGAAGCTTTATTTAAGAATACCAAGAAAATAAAAATTGTATCAATATGACTCTATTGTTGTTGAGTCGTTTTTCAGTCATGTCCATTTGTCCCATTTGGGGTTTTCTTGGCAAAAACATTAGAGTGGTTTGCCATTTCCTTCTCATTTTACAGATGAGGAACTGAGGCAAAGAGGGTTAAGTGACTTGCCCAGGTAACACAACTAGTAAGTGTCTGAGGATGGATTTGAACTCATGAAGATGACTCTGTCTCATTCCAAATGCAGTACTCTATCCACTGTACCACTTAATTGCCCATGGATCTATTGGGGGAGAGGTGGGGGGAAATTCCCTGCTATTAGCTAAGTCTGAGGTTGATAGATCACTTGAGTTCAGGCTTCTGAGCTTCAGTAAAAGCTGATTGTCTGCATTAAGACTGGCACTAATACAGTGAGCCCCCAGGAACAGAGTGCTATCAGGCTGCCAAAGGAGGGACAAACTAGCCCAGGTTGGAAAAATGGAGTAGGTTGAAATTTCTTTACCAATTAGGATACAGTCACGAGTAGTCAATGGTGGGCAAGATAGGGAGACTCAGTCTCAAAAAAGAAATGTCCCTAAGCAGTCATAGCTACTCTACTTGGCTCCTTTTGGTCCCAGGACTTTCCTTGGTATATGATGGTTTTACCAAGAGTTTGTTTCACACAGGTTTCACCTTCAGTTCATATTTTTCTTGGGGGAGGTGGGGAGATAGTTAGGAGCTGTGGCTAATCAAAGACTCTAGACCAAAGACCACATGCAGAAGAGATGTGGCAGAAGCTCAAACCAGTCCAAGTGATATTGATCCTACAGAGTGCTTCTCTACCCTGGGTTTAAGTAGCAGTCATGCTTCCAAGCTCAAGTGATACAGAAGGGGTGAGGAAAGCTGCCATGGTTCCCCATCTGTACACATTTCCATGGTAGTTCTCTTTTTTCCTTTCTTTTTTTTTTTTATATGAGGCAATTGGAGTTAAGTGACTTGCCCAGAGTCACACAGCTAGTAAGTGTTATTTATCTGAGGCAGGATTTGAACTCAGGTCCTCCTGACTCCAGGGCCTGTGTTCTATCCACTGTGCCACCTAGCTGCCCCTAGTTCTCTTTTTTCTTAGACAATCCAAGTAATTTTTAAATTATATAAGGGTATTTTGTAACAATTATGTGACTTTTACTATTTATAGACATCCAACATGTATTCAAAAAATAAAGTAAAAGATGCAAAATAAGTGTTTTCTTCTCTGCGGTAAAAATAAAGCTTCCCACCATGCTGAGAAGGAAAGTGAAACATGGAGCAAGGTGTCTCCATTGATGGCAACAATTCTGAAATCTTCTCAAAAGGGTTACCCAAAAGGATCTCTCAGAATTCTGGCCTGACACACCATTTCTCAAAACTAGCCCAGACTCCTGTCCAGAAATATCCAGAAATAGTAGCTCTCTTGACTGAATCTTGACTTAAGGGTTGTTGTAAGGATAAAGTGAGATAATATTTGTAAATTGCTTAGCACAGGGCCTGACACATAGTAGGTCCTTAATAAGTGCTTGCATTTTGTTTGTTTGTTTGTTTTAAGAAGGGCCGAGTTTTGAGCCCAAGTTTTCTGACATCACATCAACTCCTCTTTCGACTAGATCAGAGGTTCTTAGGGGGCTATGAACTTTTTAAAATATATTTTGAAAATGATATTTCAATACAATTGGTTCCCTTTGCAATGCTGTGTTTTTTATGCTTTTAAAAACATTGGTATGAGAAGGGGTCCATGGGTTTCACCAGACTGCCAAAGAGGTTGACAATACAAGAAAGGGGAAAAGCCCCTGCATTGGATCATGCTGATCTCTTTCACCTGTAATGTGTAAATATCCTACATATGGCACTTGAAGTACTCTTTCTCACATATGGACACCCAGCTAAGCCACCCCTGGTCCAAGGTAGTATATAAGTCAGTACTCACTCAAACTATTATTTATAAGCCACCACTAGTCAGCCAGAGGAAACATAATAAAACACCATAACATCATAACAAAATGAGTGAAGATTCCCATCATGTATATATATATAGGGTTGTGAACAATCATTCTAAGAACATTTGTTAAAAAATGGAATAGAAGAAAACAAATAAAGGCAAAATGGAACTTTTTGGTGACATTTCCCTACTGATCTATTTTTATCATTGAAAATGAAGTTCCCACATTTGTATTCTAACACATCCATACCTGAAATACTATATGAAAAAGTAGAAATAGACTTAAGAGAAGTCAGAAAGAGCAGTTAACCCTAACCAAATATACACAAAAGAAAGTGTGATAAAAAGTGAGTGTATCTAGAAGCCACTAAGACATCTATGATCAACTTGCCTTAGGGAATAGAGGATATTAAAAGAATGCAAAAAACATCCTCAGCTTCTTCAACCAGTTCTCATATAGTATGATTTCCAGTTCCCTCGTTATACTTTGCCTGGAGCTGCTTTAGCTCATCAATATTTTTCCTAAATACTACATATGTGATATGTTCAGGGCAGAGTACATCAAAATTACAGCATTACCTTCTAAGCCTAAAAGCATATTAGTTAAATTAATTCAATAAGCATTTTTTAAGCACCTACTATGCTCCAGGCACTGTACTAAGCACAAAGGACACAAAAAGAGGCAAAAACAGTCCTCTCCCTTAAGGAGCTCACAGTCAAAAGGGGGAGACAACACCCAAACAACTAGATACAAAGAGGGTAAATTAGAGATAATCACAGAAGGGATACTTTGACATTAAGGGAGCCTGGGAAAGGCTGCTCATATATGGTGCATAGATCATTTTCACATTTCATAGGCATGATTCCTTGAGCCTCAATTTGCCAGCCAAGCTTTTTAACCCAAGTACGATACTTTACATTTTACATTTGCATTATATTTATTATATTATATCTTATGTAATATACATTACATTTATTTTCATTAAATATTATCTTATAAAACTGGGCCTACATGATAGCCTGTGAAGGTGTTTTTAGATTTTGTCCTTGTCTTCCAATATGCCCAATAACCCTCCAAACTTTGCGTTATCTACAAATATGATAAACATGTAATCTATGCCTTCATCCAAATCATTCTTAAAGTATGCAGTACTAAGGAGAGATTCTGAGGTACTTTACTAGAGACCTTGTGAGTTAACATGAATATAGTAATCACTACTATAGGGACCAGTAACTCAGATAGATTGATGATGATGAAGAAGAAGAAGAAGATGATGATGATGGAGGAAGATTATTAGATAGATAGATAGATAGATAGATAGACAGATAGACCATTTATTAAGCACTTACTTTTTCCTCAGGAAATGTGTTAAGGGCTAGACATACAAATACAAGCAAAGAGAAAGACAGTCCTTGCTCTCAGGGATCTTACATTCTAATGGAAGAAAATAACACACAAAATAGAGCTAAAAATCAGGGAATGAAGAGGTAAAATTAGTATGCAGAGTGAAGAACTGAGATAGGTTAGAAGTGAGCATGACTACCGCAGATATTTTTTCAAATGGAGGTTCCAGGTAGTTCAGAGGAGGGCGCTATAAGGACAGAGGCATCTGCCAGAGTGAAAAGACAGATAGAGGTGAAGGTGAAGTCTGGAGAGTCAAGAGACATGCCAAGACAAAAGAGTTTCAAATCTACCTTACGTTTGCTATTAGCTCATTCAGTCAATATCACCCATTGTAGTTTTTCAGTCATTTCAGTTGTGCCCAACTCTTCATGACCCCACTTGGGGTTTTCTTGGCAGGGATAATGGAGTGGTTTGCCATTTTCTTCTCTAGCTCATTTTACAGATGAAGAACTAAGGCAAACAGGGTTAAGTGACTTGCCCAGGGTCACATGGCTAGCAAGTGTCTGAGGCAAAATTTGAACTCAGGAAGATGGGTCTCCCTGACTTCAGACCTGGCACTCTATCCACTGCACCACCTAGCTGTCCAATTATCTATTAAGTGTCTACTATATGACAAAACACTATGATAGGTACTGGCATACAAAGACAAAAATGACATGATCCTTGTTCTTAAATGGCTTACAGTGTGAGGAGAAAACATACATATATATATATATATATATACATATACCTATATTATACATGTATATAATATATAAGTATATAAAAATACAAAGGAAGCAGGACATTGCAATTGAGGGGGTCTGGTAATGCCTCATGTAGAAGATTGCCCTTGAGTTGAGTTTTGAAGGAATTAAGGTATTCTATGTGGTGGTGAGGGGGGAGTGCATTCCAAGCATGAGTGATGGACAATACAAAGGCGCAGAGATTGGAGATGGAGTGGCAAGTTCATGGAAGAGCCAAAAAAAAGCCAATTTGGCCATATCCTTGGGCTGTGGAAAGGAGAGAAAGGTATAATCAGATTGACAAGGTAGGTTACAGTCAGGTAGTAAAGGATTTTAAAAGCCAAAAAGGGGAGCATACACTTTATCCTAGAGGAAATAGGAGTTTATTGGGTAAAGAGGTAGAGGGTAGGGGGGAAATGGCAGGGTCAAACTTACCCTTTAGTAAAATCACTATGACAGGACAGATTACAGTGGGAAGAGACTATAGTGAAGACAAAAATGAGGAGGCTGTTGCAATAGTCCAGAAAAGATGTGACAAAGATCTGAACTAAAGTAGTATGAGTAGTATGAGTAGTGAAAGGATATAAGTGTGAGAGATGTTACGGTTGAGATTCGTCAGATTAGATACGTGGAATGAGGAGGGAGTGAAAGGTCAAGAATAATGCTGAGGTTGTAAACCTAAGTGACTGGAAAGATGTTGTTATCCACGACAGAAATAAGAAAGTTCAGAAGTGGGATTGGTTTTGAGAATGAGTTCTATTTCAAACATGTTGAGTTTTGGATGTCTATGGGACATCCAGTTTGAATTATCTAACAGGCAGTTGGTAATCTAATAATAGAAGTAAAGTGAGAGCCTGGGGCTTGATAAATAGATCTAGGCATTATTTGCATAGAAGTAGTCCTTGAAACCACCATAGCAATGAGGCCACTATGTAAGAGTATAAAGAAGAGAATGTAACCCAGAACAGAGCCTCCAGATGTCCCCAGAGAGAGAAGAAAGGGAGAGGTAGAATGGGGTAAATTATCTCACATAAAACAGACAAGAAAAGGCTTTTACAGTGGAGAGGAAGTGGGGGAAGGTGAGAGGGAATGAGTGAATCTTATTGTCATTGAATTTGGTTTAAGGAGGGAATACCATACACACTCGATTGGGTATGGAAATCTATCTTACCCTACAGGAAAATAGGGGGTAATGGGATAAGAGGTGGGGGATGATAAAGGAGAGGGCAGAATGGGGGAGGGGGTAATCAGAAGCAAACACTTCTGAGGAGGGACAGGGTCAAAAGAAAGAATAGAATAAATGAGGGGCAGGTTAGGATGAAGCGAAATATAGTTAGTTTTCCACAACATGACTACTATGGAAGTGTTTTGCATGACTACACATGTATAACCTATTTTGAGTTGCTTGCCTTCTCATTGAGGGTGGGGAGGGAGGGAGGAAGGGAGAAAATTTGGAACCCAAAGTTTTAAAAACAAATGTTAAAAAATTGTTTTCACATGCAATTGGGAAATAAGATATACAGGCAATGGGGGATAGAAATCTATCCTGCCCTACAGGAAAATAGAAGAGGAAGGAGATAAGAGAAGGGGAGGGGGAGATAGAAGGGAGGGCAGATTAGGGGAAGGGGTATTCAGAATGCATGCTGTCTTAGGGTGGAGGGGAAGGACAAGATGGGGAGAAAATTTGAAACTCAAAATCTTGTGGAAGTGAATGTTGAAAACTAAAAATAAAGTAACACCTACAAAAAAAAAAAAGATATCCCCAGGGATGGGGCAAAGCAACAAGCATTTATTAAGGACTTACTCTGTGTTGGGTCCTCTGCAAAGAGCTGAGCAGGCAAACACAAGCAAAAAGAAAGACAGTCCCTGTCCTCAAAGAGCTGACATTCTAATGAAGGAAGATAATGCACAAAAAGGAACTAAAAAGGGGGGGGGGGTTTGAAAGCATGATATCAAAATCCAGAGAGTAAAAATTATAGCCAAGAGGAGAAATGAAGAATGACTGCTCTGGATCTGTCCCCCAAATGGAAGCCCCAGAAGGAAGTCATGAGCTGGAGAAAGGGACTGGCTTGGCAGAGGGATGTTCCAGGGTAAGCCCTAAGGAGTGAGGGCAGTTACAGGGTAAGAAGGCAGCTGAGGCCCAGTGGCAAATTTAGGGAGTGTAATATGGATGGTGATCTGGCAAGGAAGACTGAGGAGTGATCAGACAGGCAGGAGGAGAACGAGGAAGGAGAAGATCATGAAAACCTAGCAAAGAGAGAATATCTTAGAGGTGAGAGTGATCAACAGTATTAAATGCTACAGACAGTTAAAAAAATGAGGACTGAGAAAAGGCCATCAGATTTGACAAAATAAGAGATCACTGATAACTTTAGAGAGAGCAGTTTCAGTTTAGTGATGAGGTTGCAGGCAAGAAGAATGCAAAGGTCAGTTAGTCAATCAAGACGTTTTTGTTCAGCACTTACAATGTGTGAGACACTGAGGACACCAAGAAAGGAAAAAGTAGTCCCTGCCCTCAAGGAGCTCATAATCTAATGTGGGAAACAACTAGCAAAGAACTATTTACATACAAGTTATATACAGGAGAAATTAGAGATAATATCAGAGGGAAGATACTAGTAGCAGAGGGTATGGGAGGGGGGTAACTGAGAAAAGCCCATTACAAAAGGTGGAATTTGAAATGAGTTTAGAAGAAAGTCGGGGAATCCAGGAAGTAGAGATGAAGAAGGAAAGCATAGTAGGCATAGGGGACAGCCTGTGAAAAGGCAAGGAGTTTGGAGATAGATTTTCATGTGCAAGGCTGACAAGACCACTGTCATTGAATTATAAAGCATGTGGAGGGTAATAAAGTATAAGAAGATTAGAAAGGTCAGAAGGAGCCAAGTTATGAAAAGCTTTAAAAGCCAAAAGATTTTACATTTTGCTTTGAAGGTAAGAGTGAACCACTGGAGTTTACTGAATGGGGTGGGGGGTGACTTCATCACACCTACACTTTAGAAAGATCACTTTGACAGTCAAGTGGAGGATGGAGTGGAGTGGGGAAAAGACAAGGCAGAGAGAACAACCAGAAGATTACTGCTGTAGTCTAGGTATGAGGTGATGGTCACCTGTATCAGAGCCTGTACCAGAGTGGCAATAGCGTCAGAGGAAGTAAGGGAGTATAGAGTAGAGACATTGCCAAAGAAGAACTTGGCAACAGGACTTAGCAACAGATTAGAAATGGGGAATAAGAACAAGTAAGGAGTCAAGGATGATACCTCAGTAGTGAGTCTGGGTGACTGGAAAGATGGTGGTGCCCTTGAAAGCAATAGAGGAGTTAGAAAGAGGGGAGGTTTGGGGGGAAAAATAAAGAGTTCAATTTTCAGTATGTTGAGCCTAAGATCCATTTTGAGATGCTCAATAAGCAGTTGATGATGCAAGATTGGACATCAAGAGAGAGGTTAAGGCTGGGTAAATAGCTCTGATAATTATTTGCATAGAGTGTGCTGAATCCATGGAAGCTGATGAGATCACCGGGAAAGATAGTATAAAGAAGAGGAGAGGGCCAAGGATAGAACCTTGAAGGGGAACAATCTGCGGTTAGATGAAGCTCAAGCAAAGGAGACTGAGGAGTGGCAAGATGGATTGAAGGACAACCAAAGGAGAACACAAAACCTAGAGAGGAGAGACTATCTGGGGAAAGGTGATTTGTAACAGTGTCAAAGGCTACAGAGAGATCAAGGGGCATTAGGATTGAGAAAAGATTATTAGATTTAGCAGTTAGGAAATTATTGGTTTGAGAAGTGAGTGAAATGAGAAGCAGTGAAGTTAAGAAGTGCAAAAAACTTCTTCCTGATTGTTTAATAAAGAGAGGGAAATATAGGCCCATGGCTTCAGTAGCAATTGACTGACTTCACTCACTCCAAAGAGACTTTCTACACCTTCTCTTCAGTATTCAACCTAAGGGGTTGACTGTCTTTATCTAATTTTCTATCTGTTCAAACTCCCATTCTAGTGTGTTCACCCCACTATTAGCTGACAGTGATTAATGTTCCAATTCCATTTAATCAATTGACATCAGTTGGCTTTTACAAAGAAATATTTATATCAAAGACATAGTAACTACATAATTCAAACATTTCCTCACAACAACTAGTAGGATACACTCTTCCCTAAACCACTCTTGAGGAGAATGGGCACAAACTTAATACAATTTCTATATAGAATTAGTCCCACCAAGTTCATGTCCAATTGTGGTATCATTGCTAGATGTATACTATACTTGTCTCAGCTTTACGGGTTGGATCCCAAAGGTCTTTCCTTGAGGGGAGGGAGGAACTGGAAGGTTTAAATTGGCTGGTTGCAAAACCTGACATGTACTCATCTCAGACCTAAGGTGACTTGTTCTCCTGACCTTTTGAAACTCACAAGGTCATAGTCATCTCAAATCTCCTTTACCTGAAATGAAAAACAAAGCAAAACAGTAAGACGAGAACTAAGTCTGATATTCATGTACCACATCAGTCTCTGATGGGGAGAGCAGGAGACCTCTTCCCTTGCAGTATTGTCTTCTCTCATTGGAATGAAGTCAAGCAGATAGGAGTCAGACCATGTGATCTGTCTATGGTGGCCTTTTGAAGGTACCCCAGTTCCAGATACACAACCAATCAAAGAGGTAGTTTCATATGGTTAGCAGACTAGAACCAGTTGCAGAATATCTGCACTTGCTCCAAATCTCAGCAATATACTGTTAGTATATGTCATCAAGCCTCTCTAGAAGCAGGCTCCCTAAGGTCTTTCATGTGATTTCATGGGACTGTATCAGCCCAGCATGTTGATTCCTATTCACTAGCTCCTTCTCCATTACAAGAGGATGGAAGGGTCTAGTGAAAGATTTTTTTAAAGACGGGCTGGATATAGATATGTAGAGAACAGGGAAATATACAGTAGGAGATTGAAGATTAGAAAGAGACGGGGATAATCAAGTGAGCAAACTAGGAATCAAAGTCCATCTCACTGGTATATAATTTGAAGAATCTGCTTCTTCCCTTTTTAAAAAAAATCATATTTCTTGCCCAATCTCCCATCCTATGGCACTTCTCTTCCTTACCTACTCTGGTCCTTGGACAGCAGACACAATATTTTTTAAGTATCACTGACAGTCCCTCGGCAATCACAGCCATTGATTCTTTCAATACCCTGGACTTCAGTTCCTCTGGATATAGTTAATTCCTCTGGAGAATTAACCAAGGGCAGCTCAGCTTTTTACCATATTCCTACTTATCTTCAGTTTCAAATTCATCTTATCTATGTTTACTCTATCCCTCCCCATAGAAAAATCATTTTTCTTGGAAGAGAAAATAAAATAAAAGCTGAATAGTTCTATTGCTCTATCATCTATGAACATCCTTCCTCTTAACCTCCGCATCAAAAAAATTGAAAAAAAAAAACCTTGTTATTTGACCTTTGTAGTCATCGCCCACTTCAGATTATTTTGAGCTTTAGCATGCGTGACACTCTTCTTAAAAGTCCATGCCACTTTCTTTTATTCATCACCTTCATATATTCTTCACATAATCTGCAGAATTCTCTGCCTGTCCTTTTAAAAGCACATCCAGCTCTATATATCGTTCTCCCTTTACTTCCTCATTGGAATCGTTTGTATGTGTCCTCAGTTTCATTCCCCACAGATTCCAATTCTTCTTGAGTTATTTTCCCCAATAGAAATTTAAACTACGGTATCTTACTTACTATTGCTACTACTGCAACTACCACTACTGTCATGATGATGATGGTAGATTGCATTTATGTAGCACTTTAAAATTTGCAAAGGACTTTACAAATATCTCAATGTATCCTTACAGCAACCTTGGAAGTAGTTACTATTATCCCCACTTTACAGATTAGAAAACTGAGTACAAGAAAGGTCATGTGATTTGCCTAGGTTCAAAGAACTAGTAGGTGTCTGAGGCTAGATTTGAACTTGGGTCTTTCTGAATCCTGGTCCAGTCCTGCTGTCACCAAATCTAGAGTGCTTATCACATTATGTCCCCACTTTTATCTCCTCTGTCACAAAGATGGAGAGGTCACTTCCTTCCAAAGTCAATTCCTCCACTTTTTAAAGAGTGAAATTATCATTAAAACAAGGTGAGCATGTATCAGATGCTGTACTTTCACCAATGCAATTTTCATATACCTCCCCTTGTTGCTGGGTTCCTCCTTCTGGCTGGATGGTCTGTAGTATTCTCCCATCATAAAACATTTCCTACCACAGCATTGTTCCATTGACCTTCACCTAAATGCTTTCCAATATGTTTCCTCCATCTGGTTCCTGGATTTCTTCCCATGAAGAAATTATACAATGCTACCGGCAAAATGTGATTGAAAAGCCCAGAAGGAGGTTTAGTGTGATGGGCAGTGAGCTCTGTCAGTTGACCCAAGCCTGAGACATGCAGACCCTGACAGACAGAGCTCAGTTCTGGATTAAGTGCCTGTGACCAAAACTAGACCCAGAGGAGCTCAAGTGGAAGAAGCACCAGGATGGTGGCCTCAAGTATACCACCTTCCTTTAAGCTTCAATTAGTTTCATCCTCGTCATCTCTCACTGCCTCCCTATGCAGTCTGTTGCCAAGGACTGTCTATTTCACCTTTGCCACATCTTTCAAATATGCCCCCTTCTCTCTTCTGATACTGCCACCACCCTGGTGCAGGCTCTCATCACCTCACACCTGGACTATCACAATAGCCTGCTGGTGGATCTGTCATGTCTGTCCCTACTCCAGTGCACCCTACATTCAGCTGCCAAAGTGATTTTCCTAAAGTGCAGGTCCAGCCATGTCACCCTTCTAACTCACTAAACTACAGTGTCTCCCTATCACTTCCAGGGTCAAATGCAAACTCCTATGATTGGTGTTCAAAGCTTTGTAACTTACCCCTACTCTCCCAATCTTTCCAGTCTTCTTACACCTTATACCTCTCAAAGTACCCTTTTGATCTACTGACACCAGCCTTCTTGCTGTTCCATGAATGAGATACTCTATCTCTTGGCCCCTGGCATTTTCTCCAGCTGTCTCCCTTTCCAGGAATGCCCTCTCTCCTTATTTCTGCCTCCTGGCTTCCCTGACTTCCTTCAAATCCCAACTAAAATCCCACCTTCTACAGACTTTCCCAATCCCTCTAAATTCCTGTACCTTCCCTCTGCTAATTTCTATCTGTCCCATGCATAGCTTGTTTAAACATATA